>NC_066619.1:243024055-243335305 GCF_025201925.1 Gopherus flavomarginatus | reverse complement strand
AATAGGGCCCTCATGACAATCCCTACTACCACCGTAACTCAAACCAATGAACTGGTATATGCTACAGCCTCTGTAATCCTGGAGATGCTTGGCTGTACGATCAAGAACAACAGTATGTACCCACTCTGGAAAATGAGGTTGGAGGATAAGACCAAGGCAACTCGGAGAGAAGTTAGTCAGCTGGTGGAACTACAGAAGGGTGTAGAGATTAAGGATAAGACTGGGCTACTGAAAAAATACAAAGGCCTGACTCCATCTGAAGCCCTAGAGACTGCTAAGCAAAGGCTCACAGCACTGGCTACCAGGCTAAGGAGATACACTAGAGAAGCAGAGGCCAAAAAAGTAAATGCCCTGTTCTCTAAAGAACCATCTAAGGTGTACTCTCAATTACAGTGCAACACCACAATAACAGCAGAGCCACCAGCAGCAGAAACTGAACAGTACTGGAAGAACATATGGGAGAAAGAGAAGACTCATAACACCAGTGCAAAGTGGCTGCAGGACCTGAGAACAGAGCACAGCAATCTCCCAGAACAGAAACCAGTTACCATCACAGTAGAAGACATCCAGCAGCGGGTCAAGAACATGAAGAGCTGCACCTACTGGCTAAAGAAACTAACAGCAGTGCATGAATGCCTAGCAGCACAGATGAACCAGCTGCTGGCAGCAGGCTCCCATCCAAACTGGCTAACACAAGGAAGGACAGTGCTGATCATGAAAGATCCCTGCAAGGGAATAGAACCGGCCAATAACCTGCCTCCCCACAACATGGAAAATCCTATCAGGTATCATAACCGCCAAGCTACACGACCATATGGGCCAGTACATGAGCGCACAGCTCAGAAGGGCATTGGGAACAACACCAGAGGCTCAAAACACCAGTTGCTCATAGATAGAGCAGTCACTCAAGGTCTAGACAGACCAATCTGAGCACAGCCTGGATTGACTACAGGAAAGTCTATGACTCAATGCCGCACACGTGGATCTGTGAATGGTCTGCTGCTATACAAAGTCAATAGGATACTAAGGACCTTCCTCAAGAACTCAATGGGACTATGGAAGACAACACTGGAAATCAACTCAAGGCAGCTTGCAGAAGTGGTCATCAAGTGCAGCATATACCAAGGTGATGCACTGGCTCCACTGCTGTTCTGCATAGGCTTAAACCCCCTCAGCCAGATTACAAGGACTGGATACGGGTATGGGTTTAGGAGTGGAACTACCATCAGCCACCTCCTCTACATGGATGACATCAAGCTGTATGCTAAGAATGAATGAGACATTGACTCGCTAATCCACCTGACACGGATTTACAGTGAGGATATCGGGATGTCATTCGGACTGGAGAAGTGTGGCCGGATGGTAGTGAAGAGAGGGAAGGTAGTCAAGACTGATGGGGTGGAACTACCAGCGGGCCACATAGCAGACATACAGACCAGCTACAAGTACCTTGGCGTCCCACAGTCACATGGAAACCACGATGAGGAGGCAAGGAAGACAGCAACATCCATGTATCAAAGGATAAGACAGGTCCTGAAGAGCCAGCTCAGTGGGAAAAACAAGATCCACGCCATTAACAGATACACCCTGCCGGTATAGTGAGCTGGCCAAAGGAGGACATGGAGGCTGCCGATGTGAAGACCTGGAAGCTCCTCACAATGCACGGAGGTTTCCATCCCAAGTCCAACACCCAGAGACTGTATACCAGCTGGAAAGAAGGCGGGCGGGGCTTGGTAAGCGTCAAAGCCACTGTCCTGGATGAAACCCGAAGCATCCAGGAGTACATCAGTAAGATGGCCCCCAAAGATGAGCTGCTGAGAGAATGCCTGAGGCAGCAGCAGACATGGGAGGAAGATCAAGCAGAAGAAGTGCCATGGCAAGACAAGATCCTGCATGGGATGTACCATCGACAGATAGCTGAGGTGGCTGACATTGGGAAATCCTACCAGTGGCTGGAAAGGGCTGGACTAAAAGACAGCACTGAGGCACTGATCATAGCAGCACAGGAACAGGCACTGAGCACCAGATCCACTGAAGCAGGGGTCTACCATACTAGAGAGGACCCAAGGTGCAGACTGTGCAGAGAGGCCTCAGAGACAGTCCAACACATAGTGGCAGGATGTAAGATGCAGGCAGGAACAGCATACACTGAATGGCACAACCAAGTGGCTGGCATTGTGTACAGGAACATCTGCCCAGCGTATGGGCTAGATCTTCCCAAGACCAGATGGGAGATTCCACAGAAGGTTGTGGAGAATAGCAGGGCTAAGATTCTGTGGGACTTCCAGACCCAGACGGACAAGCAGGTACTGGCCAATCAACCAGACATCGGTAATAGTTAAGGACCAGAAGACAGCAATGGTGATAGATATAGCAGTGCCAAGTGACAGCAACATCAGGAAGAAGGAGTATGAGAAGCTGCAAAAGTACCAGGGCCTGAAAGAGGAACTAGAGAGGATGTGGAAAGTGAAGGCCAAAGTGGTCCCAGTGGTGGTAGGAGCACTCGGGGCTGTGACTCCTAAGCTGTGTGAGTGGCTCCAACAGATCCCAGGAACAACATCAGAGCTCTCTGTCCAGAAGAGTGCAGTGCTAGGAATAGCTAAGATACTGCACAGAACCCTCAAACTCCCAGGCCTCTGGTAGAGGACCTGAGTTTGAGGAAGACACATACCACCCATAGGGGTGAGAGGGGGAAAAAAAAAGAAAAAAAATATATATAGGGTAAGAGCATGACCCATTCAGTCCATTTTAACCCTATATTTCTATATACCAATTTATGGTGAGCCCTGCTCATCCCATCTCAAAAAGATTATAGCCAAAAGGGACCACAGAAGAGGAACAGAAGTTATTAGGGGTTGGAAATGTCTTCTGTAGCAGATGACTGTCATTTAAAGGCAAAAAAGTTAGAGATTACACAGAAGTAGTACATAAAGTAAAGTATTGTTTGCAGTATTGTAGCCATGTCGATTCCAGGAGAGAGAGAAGCAGCTCTCTGTCTCACCAACAGAAGTTGATCCAGTAAAACATATTACCTCACCCACCTTTTGTAAAATTATGAGGGCCATTTGAGCTTGAGAGAGTTTCCCATAAGCCATGGGTTGGTGCACAGCTGTGCCACCCCAGGAGGAGCCCTGGGATGAAACTGTGACAGAATCACCATGTTCTTGTCTTGGTCTGGGAGAGTGAGGTGAGGGGTGGAAGAAGAAAATAACTTATTGCAGCCATTTACATGGTGCAATTTACTCCCCCTCACACATACCTCAGCTCATCTCTCTAAGTGGGATATGGGGAAAGAGTGGAACCATTGCACTGTCCTTGTTCTTCCCCACTCCATGATTATAGTCATGGGAGGAGTAGCAGCCCCCTGTGCCAAGACTGGAGATCTGGGTAAATCCTGCATGGCTGTGCTGGACGAGGCAGGGCCCTGCATCCCCACTTAGACCTCTGTACATCTGCTTATAACTCAACAGCAAGCTAGCCCATAAAGAAAGTAAATCAATGTCCTTTTTACCATACTGAGAACACTAGACCAGCAGAAGTAAAAGGGAACACGTTAAAGCTGATAGAGGAAGAAATACATTTTATAAAAAGAGAATGGAAAGTTAGCCTCACTGCCACAGTGGAGCTCCCAGTCGCAGATCTCAGTGAGGCCAGAGCTCAACAGGATTAAGAGGATTAGACAGTTATATGAATCATAAGACCATTCAGTTACATTAAGATAAAAAATCCTATAAGGGATATGAGCCCTTATGCTTCAGGGCATAAACCAACCAATTATCTGGGATTAGGAAAATGTTTCCCTGTAGGGAGGTTATTCCATCACTGTATGCTACAGGAGTTCTTGCACCTTCCTCTAAAGCAGCTGGTACAGGCCACTGTCAGATATAGAACTCTTACGTTGAAGTACCACCAGTCTGATGCCACTGGCATTTCTGATATTTCTACGTAGAAGAATGTAGTGTGTGTGAGAAGTGCTGGACTAAGTGACCTCCATTTATAGATTAGAAATAAAGCTTAACTACGTGTCAGGCTATGATTTTGTTATGAGGATTGTTCCATGTAAGCTATGCAGATACCCAGCACCACGCAGGTGCTCAGAGAACCCACCCAGCTATAACAAGCTAGTAATAAAAGTAAACCAGTGTCGTGAGACAGAAGTTGAGAAGGAGATGCAATCTCCTTAGGCATCCCAGCCCTCATCTCACCACTCACACACTTGACTTTATGATGAGTGGTTATTGAAAAACAATGTAATCAAGAGATCAGCCACACAACCAGGTCAATATATAACTCATATCTTAGCCACTAATCACACTGGTGCCAGTCCTTTAGTAACTAAAACCTAAAGGTTTATTAAAGAAAAGAAGGAGAATTAAAATGGTTAGTAGATCATATACATAAAATAATGGCAATGTTTTTATATCAGGTTTATAGCACTGATGTTATAGACTGCTGGCTTGTAAAATCTCTCTGGTAACTTCCAATCAATATGCTCCATCCAGTTGTAAATCCACAGTCCAGAGAAACAGAGCAGGAAAGTGGCAAGATGGAGATTTTTCAGGGGTCTTTTATACCTTTTGCCCTGTGCTTGGAATTTTACTGTCCCAAACAAAGCTCATAGCCAAGCTTGTGGAAAGTTAGTGGCACAAGATGGAATCCAGGGTCACATGGGTATATCACATATCCTTACATGGCTTGATGACTCAGAAAGTAAGTCCCTTGGCCCCTTGAAGCCTGGAGTCCTCAGGAAGAACTCTCTGGGTGGAAAGAGTTTCTTTTATGGCTCATTGTGAGAGCTAAGTGTCTCTGATAGGCCATCAACACAAAGTTGTCTGGCTTCAATGTAGATTTTACGTGGTAGGTGTTGCCCCAGGAACAAACATTTGGGATATAGATATATAGCCAATATTCATAACTTCAGATACAGTGATGATACAAGGATTTAAACAGGATAATCTTATTTAGCAAGTCATAACTTTTCCATTGACACCTTACATGACATACTTTGTATAAGATTTGTTCCAATTGTCTAACAGTGGCACTATCATTTTTATGAATAGTTATATTTCAGTCATACAGCACACATGTAATCTGCATAGATTTAGAGGAATTTTTAACAGTGACCATTAGACAGTGAGCATTGAGCATACACATAAATCCAAACATACACATAGTGGCCATGTGGTCGATACAGCAGTGTACTACAAGTATCCATCATACAGAAACGCAGTGTAATTGAACATCAAAATTGCCATATAAAACCAGATTCTATTCTGTTTCTATCATCAATTCCTAGACTCACTAATACCAATCATAGTCTTACTTGGCAATTCAAGTTATTTTGTATGTTTGCCATTTTCTGGGTGGAACAATTTTGCCAGAATTCCCTGTTTACTTTTAATTTCTGAATAGTTAGATTCTGTCCCATGGGTTTTGAATCTCCATCTAGAATGAAGAGTTCTTTTATTCTGCTTTTCTGAAGACTGAGTATTTCAGAATATTTTTGAGTCCACTTCAAAGACTCCTCTTTCTCTGTGAAAATCAGTAGAGCAGTTCAAGAAATGTGTTTCATTGTTTCTGAAGAAAAACTTATTTTCTGCAAAATTACAAAATCTAATTTTGTCTCCTCTTCCGTTTGTGAGAAAGAGTGATTTCATTCTTACTTTACATATCTTATCTTTACTTCAACATTTCAAGTACAATGCAGCATTAAAGTCCCCATTTAAATATAGTTAATATAGAGCAATAGTAAGCAGATGGATTTCCCATTCTGCTTTGAACAGAATATAAATCCACTGTGCCTAATCCAAACGTACCCTCTTCCAGTAGCTTGGGTTTTTTGCTAACTCAAGGCTTGTCTTCACTGCAAAGTTACCACTCAAATGTTATCCTAACTTGAGTTCCATCCACATATAAAAACTCTTACCTTGAGTACAGTGTCTGGCCTGTCAGGGGACATAGGTTAAAGCAGGGGTCGGCAACCTCTGGCATGCGGCTCGCCAGAGGAAGCACTCTGGCAGGCTGGGCCAGTTTGTTTACCTGCCAAGTCCACAGGTTCTGCTGATTGCGGCTCCCACTGGCTGCAGTTTGCTGCTCCAAGCCAATGGGGGTGGCAGAAAGCAGCACAGGCCGAGGGATGTGCTGGCCGCAGCTTCCCTCTGCCCCCATTGGCCTGGAGTGGCGAACCACGGACAGTGGGAGCGGTGATCGGCTGAACCTGCAGACACGGCAGGTAAACAAACCAGCCCGGCCTGCCATGGTGCTTACCCTGGAGAGCTGCGTGCCAGAGGTTGCTGACCCCTGGGCTAAAGCAAGAGTTAACAGAGACTGTCAGCTACTAACATGACTGTTCTGCAGTATGGATGTAGGCTAGCCTCACTCAAGTGCCATTGGTCCTTCAATGCCATCCCACAATTCCCTCATGTGTCCAGAAAGGACAGACAAGTTCTCCCACAATTTACTGGCAAAGAATTCATAGAACAGCTCAGCATACAACTGCACAAAGAGCCATGGAATATGCCCTCAGAAGTCTTATATCACACACGAGTGTGCACAGCACCAGTGCGGACACAACCCTGCTAGTGTTATTTCATAGTGTGGCTGCTCTCACTTGAGCTAGGCTGACTTGAGAAAAAACCTGAATTTAGATAACAAGTTCCCTCTGCAGTGAGGACACATCATCAGATAACGTGTGCTTAAGTTTTCTCCCCCAACTTGGCCTGCCTTGGGTTTTCCCTGCATGACCTCTTCCTTTTATGCCTTAATTACCTCTGCCTGTGAGGAACACTTTGTCATAAACAGATAGCTAAGGGTTAATGTCTCTTTCACCTGAAGCACCTGACCAGAGGACCAATCAGGAAACCGGATTTTTTCAACTCTGGGTGGAGGGAAGTTTGTGTCTAAGTCTTTTGTCTGTCTTCCTGCTTTCTCTGAGCTTTGGAGAAGTAGTTCTACTTTCTAGTCTTCTGTTTCTAAGTATAAGGACAAAGAGATCAGATAGTAAGTTATATGGTTTCTTTTCTTTGGTATTTGCATGAATATAAGTGCTGGAGTGCTTTAATTTGTATTCTTTTTGAATAAGGCTGTTTATTCAATATTCTTTGAAGCAATTAACCCTGTGTTGTATCATCTTAATACAGAGAGCACATTTGTATGTATTTTTCTTTCTTTTTATATAAAGCTTTCTTTTAAGACCTGTTGAAGTTTTCTTTACTTCAGGGAAATTGAGTCTGTACTCACCAGGGAATTGGTGGGAGGAAGAAATCGGGGAGATCTGTGTGTTGGATTGCTAGCCTGATTTTGCATTCCCTCTGGGGGAATAGGAAAGTACTTTTTTGTTTCCAGGATTGGGAACAGAGAGGGGGGAGTCTCTGTGTAGTTTCACAGAGCTTGTGTCTGTGTATCTCTCCAGGAGCACCTGGAGGGGGGGAAGGGAAAAAGGATTATTTCCCTTTGTTGTGAGACTCAAGGGATTTGGGTCTTGGGGTCCCCAGGGAAGGTTTTTCAGAGGGACCAGAGTGCCCCAAAACACTCTAATTTTTTGGGTGGTGGCAGCAGGTACCAGGTCCAAGCTGGTAACTAAGCTTGGAGGTTTTCATACTAACCCCCATATTTTGGACGCTAAGGTCCAAAACTGGGACTAAGGTTATGATATGGTGTAGCAGCGGTTACGGGATAGACAGAATCCAGAAGCCAGTGGAAATATTTTATTTTTCTTTTCTCTGCTAGGGGCTTTTTAGCAGAGAGAAACAGTTGGTTTTGAAAGGGAACCAGAGAGAATTTTTTTTTTCTGCTCTCTCTGGCAGTTTGTGGCTTGCATGTTAAGCGAGAAGCCATTAAGAGACTGTTGAGGGTCTTTTGTCATGCAATAGCCCTCCCATTAGGAGGCAAGTACCAGCACTTATATGCATGCAAATAAAGTGGTTTTTCTGGTTTCCTTTCATTGAACATTAGCTAGAGAGAGAAAGGGGCTAAAAGCACTGTTGCTAGGCAGACTTCAGGAGGCAACAGAACCTGCAGTTCAAAAGATAAACACCGGAGGGCACCCCAACACAAGAAAACAGGAACCATGACTTCTAAGGCAAAAATTGAGGCCGAAGAACAAATCAAAGAAGCTGAACACAGGCGACAGATGGAGATGAAAGAAAAGGAAGAAAGCATGAAACTGGCAGCCTTCCAAAGAGAACAGGCAGCCCAAGAGGCAGCACACAAAAGAAAACTAGAAGAAGAAGAGTTGGCCTACCGAAGGAAACAAGCAGAAGAAGAGGCGGCCCACCGCCGAGACATGGAAAAACACCAAAAAGAAATGGAAAAACACCAAAAAGAAATGGAAAAAACAACAAAAAGAGAATGAAGAGAAGGAAAAACAGAGAAAACATGAACTGGAGATGGCAAAAGCTGGGCTGCATGTGCCAGCCAACCCTAACAACCCGGCGCCAATTATTGCTCCACAGCACAGGAAATTTCCCACCTACAAGGCAGGTGATGACACCGAGGCCTTCTTGGAAAATTTTGAAAGAGCCTGTCTTGGGTACAACATCCCCGAAGACCAGTACATGGTAGAATTGAGGTCACAGCTCAGTGGACCTTTAGCAGAGGTGGCAGCTGAAATGCCTAAGCTGCAAATGAATGACTATAAACTTTTTCAAACCAAGGCCAGATACCGAATGGGGATAACCCCAGATCATGCCCGTCGGTGCTTCAGAACCCAAAAGTGGAAACCCGAGGTGTCATTTCCCAAACACGCCTACTGCATTGCAAAAAACTATGAGGCCTGGATAACAGGAAACAACATTCAAACCTTGGAAGAACTGAACCTCCTCATACAAATGGAGCAGTTCTTGGATGGTGTTCCTGAAGACATCACACGGTACATACAAGATGGAAATCCCAAAGATATCGCTGAGGCGGGGGAGATTGGAGCCAAATGGATGGAACTGGCAGAAAGCAAGAAAGCTACTGTCAAGGGGAACGATTACCCCAGGGGGCACACAGACCATAAACCCTACAACCGAGGACAGCCAAAGACCCCACATACCACCCAAGTAAAGCCACAGATACCCTACCCTTCAACCTCACCAGTCTCCAGTAACTCACCTCGGCCCAGTGACCCATCAGATGGAAGATGCTTTAAGTGTAATGAACTGGGACATATCAAGGCCAAGTGTCCCAAGAACACCATGCGAGTGCAATTCATTACACCACCATCACACCAAAGATCCCCAGGCCCGGATGCCTCTCAAATACCCTTGGAGCGAAGGGAAAATTTGAGAGTGGGCGGAAAGAAGGTTACTGCGTGGAGAGACACGGGGGCACAAGTGTCAGCTATCCACCAATCCTTCGTTGACCCCAAATTCATCAACCCAAAGGCCAAAGTTACAATTTACCCCTTCATGTCACAAGCTGTAGACTTGCCTACAGCTCAACTGCCTGTCCAGTACAAAGGCTGGTCAGGAATGTGGACTTTTGCAGTCTATGACAATTATCCTATCCCCATGCTACTGGGGGAAGACTTGGCCAACCAGGTGAGGCGGGCCAAGAGAGTGGGAATGGTTACACGTAGCCAAACCAGGCAAGCTTCCAGACCCATTCCTGTTCCTGAGCCGTCCACAGAGGCCCCGTCTGTGTTACCAGAGACCCAGACAGAGGTAGTGGACCCGGATTCCATGCCAACCACTGAAACAGCCACAGCACCTCCAGTCCCAGGCCCGGAACTGGAACAGCAACCAGCACCAGCAAGTGCAACCCCATCTTCAAACTCAACGCCAGAGGGCGCCAGCGAGCCAAAACTGGCAGAAGCAACAGACAGCCATACCCAAAAGGCTCAGCCAGAGCCTGAAATACCCTCAGGTGCACCAGCGGAGAGCGGTTCACCAGCAACGGAAACAACCCCATCACCTACATCGCTTCCAGAGGGACCAAGCCCAAGTCCACAGTCTGAGGAAGAACTGGTGACCCCAGCCTCAAGGGAACAGTTCCAGACTGAGCAGGAAGCAGATGACAGCCTTCAGAAAGCTTGGGCGGCGGCACGGAGCACCCCACCGCCTCTCAGCTCTTCTAATCGATCCCGGTTTGTTATAGACCAAGGACTTTTATACAAGGAAATTCTTTCTGGTGGACACCGGGAAGAATGGCAGCCGCAAAAACAGTTGGTGGTTCCAACTAAGTACCGGGAGAAGCTCTTAAGCTTAGCCCATGATCATCCCAGTGGCCATGCTGGGGTGAACAGAACCAAGGACCGGTTGGAGAAGTCCTTCCACTGGGAGGGGATGGGCAAGGACGTTGCCAAGTATGTCCGGTCTTGTGAGGTATGCCAAAGAGTGGGAAAGCCTCAAGACCAGGTCAAGGCCCCTCTCCAGCCACTCCCCATAATTGAGGTCCCATTTCAGCGAGTAGCTGTGGATATTCTGGGCCCTTTCCCAAAAAAGACGCCCAGAGGAAAGCAGTACGTACTGACTTTAGTGGACTTTGCTACCCGATGGCCGGAAGCAGTAGCTCTAGGTAACACCCGGGCTAACACTGTGTGCCTGGCCCTAACAGACATCTTTGCCAGGGTAGGTTGGCCCTCCGACATCCTTACAGATTCAGGGTCTAATTTCCTGGCAGGGACCATGGAAAAACTGTGGGAAACTCATGGGGTGAATCACTTGGTTGCCACCCCATACCACCATCAAACCAATGGCCTGGTGGAAAGGTTCAATGGAACTTTGGGGGCCATGATACGAAAATTCATCAGCGAATTCTCCAATAATTGGGACCTAGTGTTGCAGCAGTTGCTGTTTGCCTACAGGGCTGTACCACATCCCAGTTTAGGGTTTTCACCATTTGAACTTGTGTATGGTCACAAGGTTAAGGGGCCATTACAGTTGGTGAAGCAGCAATGGGAGGGGTTTACGCCTTCTCCAGGAACTAACATTCTGGACTTTGTAAGCAACCTACAAAGCACCCTCCGACACTCTTTAGCCCTTGCTAGAGAGAACCTAAAGGATGCTCAAGAAGAGCAAAAGGCCTGGTATGACAGACATGCCAGAGAACGTTCCTTCAAGGTAGGAGACCAGGTTATGGTCTTGAAGGCGCAACAGGCCCATAAGATGGAAGCATCATGGGAAGGGCCATTCACGGTCCAAGAGCGCCTGGGAGCTGTAAACTACCTCATAGCATTTCCCAATTCCTCACTAAAGCCTAAAGTGTACCATGTTAATTCTCTCAAGCCTTTCTATTCCAGAGACTTACAGGTTTGTCAGTTTACAGTCCAGGGAGATGATGCTGAGTGGCCTGACGGTGTCTACTATGACGGGAAAAAAGACGGTGGCGTGGAAGAGGTGAACCTCTCAACCACCCTGGAACGTCTGCAGCGGCAACAAATCAAGGAGCTGTGCACTAGCTTCGCCCCATTGTTCTCAGCCACCCCAGGACGGACTGAACGGGCATACCACTCCATTGATACAGGTAATGCTCACCCAATCAGAACCCCACCCTACCGAGTGTCTCCTCATGCCCAAGCTGCTATAGAACGGGAGATCCAGAACATGCTACAAATGGGTATAATCCGCCCATCTACCAGTGCATGGGCATCTCCAGTGGTTCTGGTACCCAAACCAGATGGGGAAATACGCTTTTGCGTGGACTACCGTAAGCTAAATGCTGTAACTCGTCCGGACAACTATCCAATGCCACGTACCGATGAGCTATTGGAAAAGTTGGGACGTGCCCAGTTCATCTCTACAATAGACTTAACCAAGGGGTACTGGCAAGTACCGCTAGATGAACCTGCCAAGGAGAGGTCAGCATTCGTCACCCATGCGGGGGTGTATGAATTCAATGTCCTTCCTTTCGGCCTTCGAAATGCACCCGCCACCTTCCAGAGGCTGGTAGATGGTCTACTAGCTGGACTGGGAGAATTTGCAGTTGCCTACTTCGATGATGTGGCCATTTTTTCAGACTCCTGGCCCGAACACCTACTACACCTGGAAAAGGTCTTTGAGCGCATCAGGCAGGCCGGACTAACTGTTAAGGCCAAAAAGTGTCAAATAGGCCAAAACAGAGTGACTTACCTGGGGCACCAGGTGGGTCGAGGAACCATAAACCCCCTACAGGCCAAGGTGGATGCTATCCAAAAGTGGCCTGTCCCAAAGTCAAAGAAGCAGGTCCAATCCTTCTTAGGCTTGGCCGGATACTACAGGCGATTTGTACCACACTACAGCCAAATCGCTGCCCCATTGACCGACCTGACCAAAAAGACCCAGCCAAATGCCGTTAAGTGGACTGATGAGTGTCAAAAGGCCTTTACCCAGCTTAAGGCGATGCTCATGTCTGACCCTGTGCTCAGGGCCCCGGACTTTGACAAGCCATTCCTAGTAACAACAGATGCATCTGAGCGTGGTATAGGAGCAGTGCTCATGCAGGAAGCAACAGATCACAACTTCCATCCTGTCGTGTTTCTCAGCAAGAAACTGTCTGAGAGGGAAAGTCACTGGTCAGTCAGTGAAAAGGAATGCTATGCCATTGTGTACGCCCTGGAAAAGCTATGCCCATATGTTTGGGGACGGCGGTTCCAACTACAAACTGACCATGCTGCACTAAAGTGGCTTCATACTGCCAAGGGGAACAACAAGAAACTTCTTCGTTGGAGTTTAGCTCTCCAAGATTTTGATTTTGAAATTCAGCACATCACAGGAGCTTCTAACAAAGTAGCTGATGCACTCTCCCGTGAGAGTTTCCCAGAATTCAGTAGTTAAAAAGTGTTCTTAAAATGTAGAAGTCTGTTAGTTATATACTTAGGGGTATATGTAACGGTGCATGTGTTGTATTAATCTGTTTATTTTAAAGTTCTAGAAGGAAATCGCCGCCAGTGAGCTTCCCCCACTGTCTGCAATTTGGGGGGCGTGTCATAAACAGATAGCTAAGGGTTAATGTCTCTTTCACCTGAAGCACCTGACCAGAGGACCAATCAGGAAACCGGATTTTTTCAACTCTGGGTGGAGGGAAGTTTGTGTCTAAGTCTTTTGTCTGTCTTCCTGCTTTCTCTGAGCTTTGGAGAAGTAGTTCTACTTTCTAGTCTTCTGTTTCTAAGTATAAGGACAAAGAGATCAGATAGTAAGTTATATGGTTTCTTTTCTTTGGTATTTGCATGAATATAAGTGCTGGAGTGCTTTAATTTGTATTCTTTTTGAATAAGGCTGTTTATTCAATATTCTTTGAAGCAATTAACCCTGTGTTGTATCATCTTAATACAGAGAGCACATTTGTATGTATTTTTCTTTCTTTTTATATAAAGCTTTCTTTTAAGACCTATTGAAGTTTTCTTTACTTCAGGGAAATTGAGTCTGTACTCACCAGGGAATTGGTAGGAGGAAGATATCGGGGAGATCTGTGTGTTGGATTGCTAGCCTGATTTTGCATTCCCTCTGGGGGAATAGGAAAGTACTTTTTGTTTCCAGGATTGGGAACAGAGAGGGGGGAGTCTCTGTGTAGTTTCACAGAGCTTGTGTCTGTGTATCTCTCCAGGAGCACCTGGAGGGGGGGGAAGGGAAAAAGGATTATTTCCCTTTGTTGTGAGACTCAAGGGATTTGGGTCTTGGGGTCCCCAGGGAAGGTTTTTCAGAGGGACCAGAGTGCCCCAAAACACTCTAATTTTTTGGGTGGTGGCAGCAGGTACCAGGTCCAAGCTGGTAACTAAGCTTGGAGGTTTTCATACTAACCCCCATATTTTGGACGCTAAGGTCCAAAACTGGGACTAAGGTTATGATACACTTCAACTCATTTTATATTCTGGCTATAATTAACAAGATGCATATGCCACTATGATGTAGCAGTCATTATCTTGCTCTTTATGCAGAGTTCAAGCACTTGATATCAGGATGAATCAACAGAGGAAGCTTGTATCCCTATCATGTATGAGAATCTGACATTCTATTATAGTCATGTTTAAAGAAGTACATTACATACATGACAATTTAGCATACTGGGTATACAATTCAATTTTAATTTGAACTAAATATATCTCTGAAGTCCTTTTAAGAGATACTACAATAATTTCATGAAAAATTTGTTGTCTTCCTTCATTTCTCCATATTTCTTGCTGAGAACTTTGATTTGAAAAGTGTAAAATAAGGATCAATTTAAGCCACCAAATACATTTTTCTGTATAAACTATAAAGCATCTTAAAGTGCATTCACTTAATTTGTAGTTTTCCCCTTCTGGAGGCATCCTGGGTTGTTGCTTTGTTCTGAATGCAGAAGTTGAAGAGCTAAAAACTTGCTGCATCTGACATCAGTCATGACTGATGTAACATATGCAAAATGAAATAAGATCTTTTCAACTAAAAATTTAAAAAAATAAAAAGGCAACTAAATCTTTACAGCTTAGGCTTCATAAAAGAGTCCAGCTCTTCAGCTACTGCAAATCACTGCAGTTCTGTTGACTTTAATGAAACTGTTTATTTACACCAGCTGGTCCAAGATGTGTCTCCCTTCATATTATAAGATCATTCCCTGTACTACTAGTCTCATAATTGTGGATCCTTTGCTTCTAATATCCTCACAGATGTTAGATGTTCTTTCATGTACCTTTATCTTTCATATAGTTAAGATTACTCACGTGGCTTTCCTAGCAACACAATCACTAAAAATTAAGGAATCAACAGTTCAGTCAACATCAACGTCCATCCCAACTGCAGCTGATGTGTCTGATTAATCACATATCATAAAAGATTTGACTTATGAGGAAAGGTTAAAAAACTGTGCATAGTTAGTCTTGAAAAGAGACTCATATGGGACCTGATAACATATTTGAAAACTCTTAAAGGCTGTTATAGAGAGGATGGTTCCCCATGCTCACTAAAGGTAGGACAAGAAGTAATGGGCTTATCTTCAGCAAGAGAAATTTAGGTTAGGTATCATTAGAAACTTTTCTAATAAGGATAGTTGAGCACTGGAATAGGCTTCCAAGGAAGGTTGTGGAATCCCCATCACTGGAGGTTTTAAGAACAGGTTAGACAGGTCCTGCTTCAGTGTGGCGGGCTGGCTTAGATGATCTCTCAAGGAGCCCTCCAGTCCTACATTTCTATGATTTTATGATAATACTATCTAAATGGACTCTAACGCTCCTCATCTCCACAAGAAAACTCTTTTTCACTTCCAACCCATAATGCACATTTCTCAAAATTGCACTGAAATGCAAAACAAACTCCAGCCTAATGAAGTTTAAGAGCTCTTACCAGAAAGACATTTAATATAACATTTTATAATGTGTTGTTTCTCCCTAAGAAATTCCAATGATGCTTATCAGACAACTGTACATGCTTAAATACGTTGCTGAAATGGGGTCTCTAACATTCTCCCTCCGTTCTAGAAAGTCTTCCAGGGTAAAGAAACTGTAATAGATGTATCTTAAAAATTAGCTAGCTAATAGAAGATAGCATCTTCTCAAAAAGTTCTTGTTTAGAAAAAAAAATAAATACAAAACACTTCTAGAAACAGTAGAGATGTTCCTGAACAGTTAATACACAATCAAGTTAAATTCAGCTGCACTTTCCCAAAAGTCAGGGAACCTCAGTCTGCAGTCTGACTATTAAACACTATACATTATTTTGGCCTTTCAGATCTTATAAATCATGTGTAAAATCCAATATTACTTAGGGAAATAAATGTATTAAATTCAATCTTCTAATTAGGGCCCATGAACTTTGTGGAGCACCACATTTATCTTATATACACTGCAGTGCCAGTATGTGCCAACACTTATTACTATTAAAAAGCTACAAATTTATGACTAATTAAAATGAGTGAACCAAAATGATAAACAAAGCAAAACCACCCAAATCCTATCATTAAAGTAAAATTATACAGACAGAACTCCAAAGCACAGAATAAATATAAAGTCACTTGAATACACTAACAAATCTTCAGTCATTTCAGGACATAAGCTACTCTAAACAAATGCACATAAAAGCTACTCTGTCAAATTCATCCCAGGAGTTATATGAGGGATGAAATTGGCCCATTGACTTTATTCTTGGATTTATGAGTTTGTTCTTCAATGTGTTATTTACACAAATGTAGGTTTGTCCACTTGATTGCAATAAATGGAAGTCTGCTATTATGCCAAGAAAACTAATAACTTGACTAGATTTCCATTTGTAGTAGTTATGGAGAAATGGGCATGTTAACTATTATTGTTCCTTATAGCTGATGTGATACGCTCACTGCACAATATCCAATGTCTAGGAAACAAGCATATCAAGAGCTGGAGAGGTTTTAGATAAACTGATACATTATAGTTCTAAGGAAAAACATCATACTATTGAGCATATATATAAAGACAGGATTGTATATAAAATCTGATGGTGAATTTCTAATGGACTGTGAACCCTTCAAAATGTATAAGAATACCGATAAACAATCAATAGCAATGTTTCTGGGTTCTTTACTTACCCCTCTGCTTTCTTGCATCTTGGAAGAACTCTCTTTAATGCAGGGGCTGCAAATCCAACAGGCCCTTACCTAGGTCATACAAAGAATGGAGGTTTCTTACTCTTTCCCCTCCTTTGTGCTTGTGTAAGGGCCAGCCACAATCCAGCCCTTAGTTCTTTCAAACTCTTGAATTGCTTGTGCTAGGAGTCTGGATTTGGAATTTGACCTAGCTGGTATGACTGAAATCTGATGGGAAAAACATGATTGGAATGTAAAAATTAGTGCTTATAACCTATTTAGGAAGGATTAGGTGGCAGAAAGGGACTGGCACTCTCAATCAAAAAACAGTGTTACCCATTTCCAAGTCATTGACAACTCAGAAGTAAATGATCTTGAATGCTCATTGTGGATCAATGCCCTAACACTGTGGTTCCCAACCCACTGCTTGCATGGGTATGCTAAAGGCTGCCGCCCACCTTCACGTGGCCAGGTCCAGTGCTGCTGCCCGTCTTGCACCCAGGGTTCTGCTCCTGACCCCACTCCTGGAGGGGTCTCTGGGCAGGGGCACTGGGCATAGGAGTATGTGGGCAGGTTTGGGGAGGGGGCGCTGTGATTCTCAACCTGTGGCACAGGTAACATTGTGGGTCACAATGAGAACCACTGCCCTAACAGGTAAAATACAAGAGGGGGTATTAGTTGGTGTCTACGACAGACCATAAAAATCACACTAGGGAACATGATGACTGGCTCCTTAAGCATCTATCTTCTATAATTGTGTAGGGTTAAAAAAGCTGTGTTGTCATGGTGGACTTCAATCTGAGTGACATACGTTAGTACTGGCAGTATGAGGCCTCTAACATGTCCTTGGAATTTCTAAAAATTATAAGTGACAATTTCCTAGCTCAAAAAGTGTTGCATTCAACATGGGAGAATACTACATTAGATTTCACCTTGATACATAGAGGAATGGATCACAGAATTAAAAATTAGTGGTTCTTTAGGTGCAAGTAAACAAGACCTAATTAAATTTGTTTGCAAACAGCATAAAATCCCAACCTATTTTATATATAATGCTTTAAAAGAACCAGTGGCACAAACTGAAAACAATCATCAGCCAAGTCAGGAGGGAGAAAGAATTTAAACAGAAAAACGTGAATCATAACTAGGAACTGTTTTTAAGAACATTTACCACAATCCCACAGTAAAGAAAAGGGTTACACTGGTTTAATACAAAAACACCCTGATTTAGAGGGGAAATAAAATAATGCAAAATTTTATTTATATATAAATTTATACACACATACATACGCATATAAATAGAAAAAAGGAAGCTGACACCAATGTATATGAATTAGAAGTTAGGAATTATAGCAAATGGATAAGGGAAGCAAAAAGACAACAGGAAAAATCCATGGCCTTGAGCATTAAGGTCTATAGGAATTTTTTTTAATATGTCAGGAACAAAAGGACCCCTAACAATGGTATTGGCCCATTACTAGATGAAATGATAGAATTGTCAATAACAATGCAAAAGGGGCAGAAGTGTTCAATATATAGTTGGGAATAAACCAGATGATATAATCACACCATGTGATGATGAAATAATTCCTATTTAAACAGTAAGGAGGATGATAAACAGTCACAGAGTGGCTGGCCGGCCCCTGTAAATTAAGCAGATCCAGTTCCCCTGTGCCAGAACAGATGTTCCCAGTTTGGCCAAGTGAGAAGACAAAGCAGCATGTAGGGCAATAATCTGGGAGTCTTTCCTCAGATTCTCCCTAATAAGTCAGAGTTGCCTAGAAAAGTCTGTTGAGGGCAGAAAGCTCTATAGGCCTTCCTTGACAGTAGAGAGGAATTGCGTAGGAAGCTGGCAGAGGGGCTAGTTTGCTGACTATCCAGACCTAGAAGACTAGTGTTGGGTGGCTGAAAAGGGCTAGGAAACAGGAGCCAATGGAGGATCTAGTCTTCAGACAATCCTGAGCAAGAGATCTAGTGTCAGGAGGCTGAAAAGGGCTGAGTTATTGGACTGTGGGAACTGAGTGCTGGTTGACTCATTGGTGAGGAGCTTGGAAAAAAGTCACTGTATATTTCTAGGTTTTACTATAGAAATTGAGAGAACAGTTATTATGATGGTTCTATGTATTATTGTATGGTACCTATTGGAATATGTAAGGACATGGAAGTAAAGACATGGAAAACCGCTGGTGTCCTGGCCTGGTGTCAGGGAGTAGGCACAGGCACACACTATTTCTCACTTAATAGATAAAGTGTTACCCTTTCCCTCTCCCTTCTCCTTGCTAAGAATTGATAAGTGTTGCAGCTGCATAAGAAATGGGGGGATCTAAAAGATTACCTTTTGGGTAAAGAAGTGTATCTCCTCCTCCCTTCCTTTCCCAGCTACATAAGCCTCTTCCTCCCTCTCCTGAGAATTGCTGACCAAGGAGATTTGTGGCAACAGATTGTTGCAAGAAAATGTATTTTCAAGGTAAAAATGTGTGATATGCATAGTGCTGTGCACAAGAGATAGAGGTAGGTTTACTAACAGAATGGGTGTTTTTATTACTTAATAAGGGGTTTTGGGGTGTTGTAACGGATGTAGACATGTATATACTAACTTCAATAAAACAAGTGTGATGTAACTAATTCAGTGCTTACTGGACAATTAGGTCCAGGGGAACAAGTATCGCAATAAAGAAACCTGTACTCAAATCCACCTTTGGGTCAACCTGCTCCTCCTTCTTCTAACAGTACCTAAATAAATTATGCTCAAAAGTGGGATTATGAGCAGACGCTGGGAGAGACTGTTCTTTTTATAACTGGACTGAGGATAAACTGACTCAGGTGCACCTACTGGGTAAGAGCCTGCCACAGGAAGGTGCTCCAGGCTGCTACTAAAGTTAGGTATTTTTAAACAAGCAGGTCCAGATAACTTGTATCCAAGAGTCTTAAAAGAGCTGGATAAGTAGTTCTTTGGAACTTTCCCAGTGTTTCAAGGCTTAGTAAAAATCAATATTAACAGTTCAAAGGACTGGAAGAAAACTAATGTTCTATCAGTATTTACGAAGGGTAAATGGGATGACCTGGGTAAGTATTCACCTATACCACACATTTGCTATGATTGACATGACAGTTACAAATGTCTTTATATGCATCAATAACCATATAGGGTTAGCTCATAACCCAAATACCCAGCAGTATAGTGAGGCATGTATCAGACAATGGGACCTATTTCACCAAAGAGGAGGCTATCTGAGGCTCATTTCTGATCCAAGCACTGAGACTTAGTTAATTGTCAAAGACACCAGCCTACTCTTGCCTCACATGAGAGTTGAGGGTCCCAATGACGGGTGTGTCAAGCTGTATAAGACTCTGAAGTCAACATAGCACAACAGGTTGTGACCAAAACCTTCTTAGCCCTGTAATGGGATTTGGTAATCATAAGCTGGTTCCTCCTACCAACACAATTCTGATCTGTGCGCTTGCCTCACAAAGGTATGACAAACATAATACACCAAAGAACCCCAAACCAAGCCTCCCAGCACCCGGAGAAAGATGAAAAATCCCCTGACTGCTCATGACAATATGCATTAGATATTCTTCCCAACTATAGAGGCAACCAGCCAAAGAACTCCAAGTGAATCACCACAGATTCCCCACAAGCAGCAGCCATGAACAAACTACACCAAGAATGGAGTTAGGGTAGGTGAGTAGATTAAAGTTGGGGCTGGCTGGAGCGCTCTACCTCAGGGCATGCATATACCACATCCCCACCTGGAACTAAGCAATGGGGTTGAATAGCAGCCACAGGAGCCCAGCCTGGACTAATCCTTGCTACTTGATGGAACGCAGTGTGGGAGAAGTTCATCCCTCACCACTGTCATCAAGGACATGCCTAGGCTGTCTATTCTGCAGCTGGAATGATCAAAGCAGTGCCCCAATAAACAGAAATGGCACTGAGTTCACTTCATATCCCAACAGTATATTTCAATTAATTTAGCAGATGAATATTTGAGGGTTTGTTTGGTTTTTTAAAGAATTTTGAATCAGGTTTTTTTAATACATATGTCAATGTCAACTGACTTAAAATGTTTAGTGTGTAAATTTCAGTGGCATTGCAAGTGTTTACAGTATACATCACATAAACTGGACAAAAACTGACAGTTTGCCATCTATTTGATGGAATATCAATGTTATGGGAGGCTTGTGTTCTCATGGGTTCCGACAAGAGCTAATTAAAGTGTATAATGCATGAGAGGCATTGGTTAAAGTAGATGTGGGCTATTAACTTGGTTTATAGCTTTATTGTTGATCTGTGGAAGTCTAAAGATGTAATATTCAGATTAAGTTCAGATATATTAAGTAAGGAAAACAAATCTAATATGCTTTGATTTGGTTCATACAAACTGTCTAGGCAAATGAAAATCTAACTTCAATTCCCAAGTCTCACATAACGATAATAAATAAATTGTAGAACATATTTTTTCATAGACCAAGGTTTGCCTTGAAGCTCTTAAGTTTACCAAAAGGTCTCTGATCTCGGCACTGGCTCCCTCCTGAGATAAAACAGAGGATGCGCCCTAACTCCTTTCTCACCCCCACCTTCTTGACCCCAGAATAGCTGTGTTCCATGGAGCAATGAAACAGTTGACAAATAGGGGAAAGACTGCTGAGTTCAAGGGACAGAACGTTGAGAAGTGGAGCTAGATTATGGAACTCATTAACAGAAGCTATAACTAATGTGTACTTCTTGAAATATTCCTGGCATAACATTTCTCCAGTGAGTCTGTAAAATCTATTTCCAGATCCAAAAGTAAAGTGAGATCACTGGAGAGAAATCATTCTCTCCTTAATTACCCAAGTTGGAGATTGCACTCTGGGAGTAGCACTAAAATCTGTTATTTAGTTCCATTTCCTTGGTCTTGTGTGTGATCTGGATCTAATTTTGTTTTTAAATAAAAATAGAGTTTTGCCTTTTAGAAAACTGTAAAGCTGAACCTGAAGGCCTCTTTATAAAACTGACATTCTTTCCATTTCCACTGTTCATTTACTTTTCAGGCCACACATTTTTAAACACCTCTCATCTCTAACTGTAGGAGTTTAGAACAGACGTGCCTTCTGTTGTATTTAATAAAGGCTAAAATTTTCCAAAGTACCAAATAACTTAGAAACCCAAGTCCTAGTTTCAAAAGTAATTTAGCTGCTTAGGAGCCCAAGTCTCATTGAAAGACAGTAGGATTCAGGCTCCTAGGTGCCTGAGTCACTTCTGAAAACAGGAAAACATGAGAAAATTAAATACCTACAGGCTTGATGCCTCTCATCAGGTACAGAAGGGGCAATATGCAACCCCCATCTATGTGTAGGTGTGCAGTTGGGGTAGGAAGGATTCCCTCCTGGAGGAGAACAGGCACTCTTTGACAGAAGTTGGAAGTAGCTGGTCTGAAAAAGTCATCTTTTGCATACCTGGGTCCCATTCTCCTCTTCTGGTTAATCTCAGCACCAGTCCACATGGGAGTAGGGAATCACAGGAGGCTTGCTCTGTAACTATTTTCCTCCAGGCATACCTTCTTCTGTTGGGGTCTGTCATGTATTCGTTTTACACAGTCAGGCTTCTGTACCAGATATAGACTGGCTACAGAGCTTCCACTGGGGCAGGAGCTACAAGAGATGTGTTCTTTAAAAGAACAGGAGTACTTGTGGCACCTTAGAGACTAATTTATTTGAGCATAAGCTTTCATGAAATGCATAGAATAGAGCATATAGTAAGGAGATATACATACACATACAGAGAACATGAAAAGGTGGGAGTTGCCCTACCAACTCTAAGAGGCTAATTAATTAAGAGAAAAAAAAACTTTTGTAGTGATAATCAAGATAGCCCATTACAGAGAGCTTGACAAGAAGGTGTGAGGATACTTAACACAGGGAAATAGATTCAATGTGTGTAATGGCTCAGCCATTCCCAGTCTCTGTTCAAACCCAGACTGATGGTATCTAGTTTGCATATTAATTCAAGTTCAGCAGTTTCTCATTGGAGTCTGTTTTTGAAGCTTTTCTGTTGCAAAATTGCCACATTTAAGTCTGTTACTGAGTGACCAGAGAGGTTGAAGTGTTCTCCTACTGGTTTTTGTATGTTATGATTCCTGATGTCAGATTTGTGTCCATTTATTCTTTTGCATAGAGACTGTCCAGTTTGGCCAATGTACATGGCAGAGGGGCATTGCTGGCACATGATGACATATCACATTGGTAGATGTGCAGGTAAATGAGCCTCTGATGGCATGGCTGATGTGATTAGGTCCTATGACGATGTCACTTGAATAGATATGTGGACAGAGTTGGCATTGGGCTTTGTTGCAAGGACAGGTTCCTGGGTTACTGTTTTTGTTCTGGGGTGTGTGGTTGCTGGTATTTGCTTCAGGTTGTGGGGTTGTCTGTAAGCAAGGACAGAAGAAGAGTTTGTCTACAGGGTACCCTGTTGGGAGTGCTGAAGAGGGGAAATAGAGACTGGGCATTTGCAGAGCCACTAACATGCCATGAAGGCACATTCAGGCGCTGGCTGGCTCAATAACACGGACCTTCAGCTCAAGTTCTACCAGCAGAAGTCAGACACTAAATCTGACCGTTAGTATTAAATGGGCAATAGGATAGAAATACTCCTGTATACAAATACTTTATTGTGATACAAAAAAGACCAAAGAATGTTCTTTAGTACAAATGGCTTCATCTTATGCACTGGTTATCAGTGCTCATAAAGCACAGGGACCTACATGAGAGCAATGAATGCTGGACATATCAAGGTAGGGCTTGTGATACTGTACCTATTGTGTGGATTTATCCTATCATCTAGCTGAGGGGTCCTCAAACTGGGGGTCGGGACCCCTCAGGAGGTCATGAGGTGATTACATGGAGGGGTCATGAGCTGTCCGCCTCCACTGCAAACCCTGTTTTGTCTCTAGCATTTATAATGATGTTATAAATTAAAAACACTTTTATATATTTAAGGGGGGGTTGCACTCAGAGGCTTGCTATGTGAAAGGGGCTACCAGTAAAAAAAGTCTGAGAGCCACTGATCTAGCCCCTATGGAATCAAATTTAACAAAAGCTGAAGAGTCTGTTAGGGATAGATCCCTCACCACCCTTATATAGCTCCATGAATAAAAAATAAATATACAAATTGCAGGACTTCTACAACTTCAGAGGAAGAGATTTGGCAATTTAGTCTATGTGCATGTGACCGGGTTCACTCACCACTGAGATGCCTCCTGCCAGCTGTCATGGGAATTAGTTAAGATTGCCAAGGCACCCTCCTCTGGTGGTGCCTCACCACTGACACTTTTGTTCCAGGACTGTGGCATCCGCTTCAGTGACACTGTCCTCTGGCTATGCCACACTCTATTCCCTGCTTCAGACCTGCAATCTTTGTCCAGCCACTCCCTTGGTGGCAACTACAGACTGCTTCCCATTGGGCTCCAGCACCTTCTTCTGTCCTTACCTCAAAGCCTTAGCCTACAGACCCTAGCAGCCAGTCAGAAGCTCTCTCTAGCTCCTCTAGTTACTACTTGTAGCACTGCTCTATCCCAGGTGCTGGTGCACCTTCCTCCTGCTAAGAACCTGATCTTTTCCCTAGGAGCTCCAGTCAGCTACTGAACTCTGTGCTGCTCTGAAGCCTCTTTTATATGAGCCTGCCGAGCTATGATTGGCTGCTACTCTTAGCCCCTTTCTAATTGGCTGCCTCTGGCACAGCCTCCTTAGGGCTGCTTTTAACCCCTTTTCTGCCAGTGATGGGCAGCCAACCTATCATAGTGCACTAAACATACTTTTGCACAGATGGGGAACCTATTTTTATTGACTACAGACAGTTGGAAATTTTCCAGTGAAACAGAATTTTGTTGGAAAATGCCACTAGGTCATATCCAAACTGAAAAACAGTTGGGTTCAATGGGTTTTGTTGGAATCCTGTCTGGTTCCGTGCCAGTTCTCCTCAGGAGCTGCTGGGGAGCCTTGCAATGTGGACTGTCCCAGGCCAGGAACTTTGTTTATCACTTTCTTTTATCTTTATGACCATTTTTCTTATTGCCTAATCTCCTCTGTTCCCTTCTTGGACTACACTATTTATTTTAGGTCATAAGATTGATGAGATCTGTAAGAAATGTAAGGCTCTATGAAAGAAAAATCTATTTGATTTATCATCTGGCATTTGCTTATTACTCCAGAGCCATCATCATAGCCTTCAGTAAACAGATGAACTTCAGGGTTACTTTCAATAGCAGATGAGAAGTTGAATACTAAATGTAGAATTGGTTGGTCATATGCAGGACTGATAGCACCTGCCTATTAAGATTGCCCAACAGTGCTTAATGTAAGACCCTGTTTTCAGTTACTTATAACTTTGACAGACTAATAGTTGAGGCTGAAATTTTCCATATCAGGATCTGCCTCAAGCCATGTGTTTTCTAAAACATTTCAGCCAAAACAGTCCAGCCATTTCTGAGAATGAGGATAGGAAGAAAATACATTGTTTTGTCCATATTAAAAAATGCTAGTGACTTTTTATTTCAAAAGATCTAGCACCAACACCCCCTGGGACAAGGACTTGAAATTTGGCAAAGGAGTGGCCTTTGCATCAGGTATTGAGCTAGTTGAAAGTTTTCTAATGGAAGGATTCCTATCAGTTCCCCATCCATAAAATGGGATAATAATATCCCCTCATCTCATACAGATGTTATGCAAATAAGTTAATGTTTGTGAAATGTTTAGCTATTATGGAGACGAGTGCCATAGAAAAGCCCATGAAGAAATTAATAGTGTGTTCAGAGCAAGGTTTGAGTAGTGTGCAACAAATAAAGCATGGGACCACACATTGAGCAATGACAAGAAAACAAAATATTAAACTACTGCTCATTGAGTGAGCACCATCCATTGTGTGCATTAAATGAGGCAATGGCCCAATAGGAAAAAAAGTATGATTATCATGGTATTAATTGAAGTCTATATTATGATGTATATGCTCAAGAGGCCTGAATTAAAGTTGCACCAGCAGCCTTAATTCTGGCATTTCTGAACTTTGGAGGGCTTGACTTTGCAACTTTTATTGAAGCAACTTCTGGTGGCAGAAGAGACATGCTCCTGAGCTTTGTAGAGCTCTCCTTCAGGCCTGGGAAAGGTAACCAGAATAATGTTATGCTAATTACAAGGAGGGACAGATTGTTAAGCATGAGGGGTTAAAACACATTGCAAGAAACTACTTAAAATGAAGAGGGCAATTAACATCTTTGCAGTAATAAGACAAAGGATAATTAGTAGGCTACAAATTATTTTACTGAGCTATAAAACCAGTGTCTGTTGAAACCATGATTTTTAGTAGCTATTGGAGTCATAAATTTAAGTTCCCAGGCTCATCTTTTGAAGATATTGTGCATGTTTCCTTTGAGGAGGAGCACTGGGAGATCTGCTATGGAGTTATCAGTTTGAAGTTTTCGTCCATGGATGATAGGGTGTTTTTGCCTTTTATCGTTTTCCTGTGTGAGTTCATTTGAGAACACAGTGATTTTCTGGCTCCACCCATCCAGTTGTTGTTGGGGCATTTGATGCACTGGATGAGGTACACCATGTTGTGATAGACATATCTAGGACCCATGGGTTTTGAAAGGTGTGTTATGGGGGAGTACTGATCCTTGTAGCAGTGGAGATGTGGCTTCAGGTATTACATCTGTTGTCCTGGCAAGGTCTGGTGCCACTTTGAGTGGATGTGTCCTGGTAGGTGGGGAGCTTGCTTCTGATTGACCCTGCCAGAACAAGAGATCCAAAAGGGAATGTGAAAAAATTCAAACAAGTTAGGTCAGAATCAGTCCCTAACTTACGTTCATGTAACTCTTTTGGCATCAGCATTACTACTTCTGATTTTCACTTTTGAAACAGAGAGCTAAGTAAGTTTAGTAAACTTTGATTTGGTCTTATTTCCATTCAAATGCTATAAAAGAAGATTATTTAAAAAATAACATTAAAAACCTAATTTGAAATAGAGATGGAGTTAAGCGGAAAATCCTGATCCAAAGGATTCAGATATAGTCAACCACAAAATTCATTTTCATACATGGGTCTGAAAGGCCTGTGCTCTAAAATTTAAGAGGCATTGATATCCTGGGCCTGATCCTTAGATCAGGCCCAGCTATGTTCAACGCAGGACATGGTTTGGGGATAAAACATAGAGGTGGCTTGATGTCATCTCTCTTCTTCTCTAATCCTAGGGACATCTTGGGGGGCAGTTCAGTTCTCAGCACAATATACAGCAGCCCTGGATTCCTCCAATTTACACTGGTTGGTAACAGCCCCTTGGAAACCATACCAGTGGCACAGCATCAGCAAAATGCAAGGTGCTCTGGACGTGCCCCTTGTTTGTACTAAGCTGGGATGACCAGGATCTGGAAGGATAAGGCCAACCATGCCAACTTTACACCATGCCTAGATTCCCGTGCACAAGAGGAATTCCCAGCTAGCAATTTGCATCACTGGTGGAACAAAAGAAGATGGAAAATTGGACAGAACAATTCAGAGAATCTCACCCATTGTTTTCTAGTTCTATCTAGCTATTTTGAGATTTGAGATCCCCCTCTCACTGAGAATAACTGTAAAATGTCTTACTTTTCTCAAAGTTCTATATTTACTTACAATATCGTATGTTAAGAATTGCAAGGTTTTAGTGTCAGATAATACTATACATGATCGTATGTGCACAATGGGGTGATTTATGAACACACTATAATGGCAGTTCCAGTTCTGATTTAAAGAGCCTTTCCCTTGTTTGGGTGGTGGCTACATTTCAATGATTAAATAATTCTTATACAGTATGCTGTCTTGGAAAGTACTTTTGGATTCATCTGGGTGAAATCAATGGGAACTTATTGGTGCTCAGCGTTTTTCAAAAAGTTTCTACAGGTGCCTTAATATGGACACAATCATTTGTGGTCTACTAATTATCCTTATGCTCATTTTAAAAAAATCTTAGGCAGAGAGTTCTATTTTGATTTACTTTTTAAAGATTCCCTCTGGTCAAAGAACTTGTACACAGAATTTCAGAAAAGGGTTTTTATGGCCAAGTCAATTGTGAAATAATAAAAAAAGGATGGACTCCTTCACACACACACACATACACATACACACACACACACAGAATTAGCTTGGAACCCGTGAACAGTTAACAGCAAGCACAGGGGTAGACTCTCTATTTGGAATCTAGTACATAATAAAAGACAACACCTTGTTTCACTTCCCCTAGAGCAGCCTGCAGGGGCTGAGAGGTAGATTGTCATTCAGATTCCTCATTGCTCCAGGTAGGGAGAAAACTATGCCAATAACTAATTAAGGGATAGTTTGTGGCATTACGGTTTGCTACCCCTTGCTTGAAGCTGCACAGTCACACTTCCCCTGGAGCACTCTGGAAGAGAGATGGTGACACAATGACTGTTGCTCCATATGAGGGAGTACCCTTAAACAGGTCTGACATTGTGTATTCTCCCGGATAAGCCAGTGGAATTACATCACCAGGCATTTTAGAGATTCAGAGTCAAGGCTCACCCATTCCCTTCTTTTTCCTCACCTACCCTCACAAAAGAGATATACAGGCAATCTGCTTCCCCGCTACGCTCAGGAAGCTGTGGTGCAGGATGCCATCTAGTCTCTTGTAGCAGCATGTAGGATGGACATGATCTAGCCCATAATAATCCAAAAAGAAAACATCTGAGTCCTCTGTAGGCACCACTTTTATTTATTCTTGATTATAGAGCAGGGTTTTATGGCCTTGAAATAATAGCTCAGATTTTTTTTTAAAAAACCTGTCAATAGTGGAGCAATATTCTTTGTTACCACAGGGTGGCACCTTTTAAATTTAGCTGTATGACAAACTTCAACATATTTTTAAGCTAACTACATTATATATGAGTAAGAGATATTCACCCAAGTATTCCTAAGATTTTGTTTTAATAGCCCTAAAGTATTTCATTTGGGGATAATAAATCATTTGCTATTTTAGACCCAGGCACAAACTTTGGAAAGAATAACATATTTGCTTAATTTATCTCCTTTTTCTGCCTATGGAATTCCATGAGAAGACCACTATTTTGAATTTCTTCGTTATTTACATTTGTCTTGTAATTTTGTAAACTCTGGTTCAGGATTTTCAGATTTCAAAAATCAAGCTGCTTGATTAGTTGCTTACGTGAGATTGATCAGATAAATCTAGTCAGACTGTTTCTGCTGTCTGATTGAATAAGCACACAAGCACTTCTGTGCTAAATACTTACCAAAGATAATTTAAAGTTTGGCTTCTATTAATGTTTTTTACATGCAACTTTTAAAATTTAGTTTCCACTCATATTTCAGGCAGCAGAAGTTGTTCACTTAAATGTTTATCGAAAATACATACAAAAAAGGGGTATAAACATATCTTGGAAAATTCAGTTCAAAATCAAATAGTCACAAAAATTATTGAGCTGTTTTCTCCTAACTTTATTGTATATATACACTATGACAAAACATTCCTTCAGAGGTTGCATTTTTTAAAAGATACTGCCATCCCATTTTTTCTATCACACTCTGGGGGTTATGACAACAAAAAGCTTTGCTGACATAAATCCTTATCCAAAGCCCAGTGAAGTCAGTGGAAAAATTGCTATTGACTTCAGTGGGCTATGAATCAAGCCTACAGAACGAAGGTTTTTAGTTTAATTAAGTACTTAGTTTCTTCCATTATTTAAGACAAACAATTACACTTACTTAGGCAGTGATATACTTATGGATCATGAAGGATTTCAGTGTCTTTTATAGTGTCAAATAACATATGGGTTGTTGCTTGACTTTCTTTCTGTTTGGAATTACTAAAAGTAAAAATGAACATGCAAAGCTTTTGTCTGATAAGGTCTCATGTCTAATCCTTGACCTTGGTATTAAAACAGGGCTAATGTGACCCTTGGATGCCTAAACAGGGGAATCTCAAGTAGGAAGGTTATATTAGCTCTGTATTTAGCACTGGCATGACTGCTACTGGAATAGTATCTCCAATTCTGGTATCCAGCATTTACAAAGAATGTTGATAAATTGGACAGCTTCAGAGAAGAGCCACAAAAATAATTAAAGGATTGGAACACATGGCTTCTAGTGACAATCTCAAGAAGTTGAAAACATTTAATTTAACAAAGAGAAAGTTGAGGGATGACTTGATCATAATCTATGAGAACCTGCATGGGAACAGAAGTTTGACAGAGGGCTCTTCAATCAAACAGAAAAAGGTATAAAAAGGATCCAATGGCTAGAAGTAGAAGGCAAAATTCAGACTGGAAATAAGGCAGTGAAGGTAATTAACCATTAGGACAACTTACCAAGGGCTACCAAAAGGATTCTTCATCACTGGCAATTTTTAAAATAAAATTTGATGTTTTTCTAAAAGATATACTCTAATTCAAACAGGAATTAATACATAGATGTCCTGTATTATACAAGGGATCAGACCAGACAATCACAATGGTCCTTCTGGCCTTAGAATCAGGGCTGTCCTTACCCATAGGCAAAGTAGGCAGCTGCGCAGGGTACCAGGAAATTTGGGGCACCAAATTTCCTGGTGCCCTGTGCAGCTGCATGCTGCTCCAGTTCCTGCTCCGCCTCTTTCTTGAGGACCCCACCCCCGCCCCAGTCCCACCCCCAAAGATTGCAGCCAGGCCCAACCCTGCACTCACCGCATGGTAAGTGGAGTGATCCAGTCCCAGCCTGGTCTGCTCCCCTGGCTCCCAGGCTTGGAGGGAGGGGAACCTGCCCCCCAGCACTCGCCAGCAGCGCAGCTGGGAGCCAGGGGCGTGGAGCAGGCTGGGGCCGGGTCACTCCACTTCCCGCAGGAAGTGGCCAGCCCCCTCCATTCCCCACGAAGGCCTGGGACCAGCCCCCCTCACTCTCTCCCATGGAGGCTTGGGGCCCCACACAGCCCCCTTCCCCATGGGAGGGCTGCATAGGGCACCAAAATAGCTAGGGACAGCCCTGCTTAGAATCTATGAATGTTTCATGTTAAAGGAAAGCTGGATAAAAGATGGAATTTCAGTGCAGAGAGTGTAAACAAGAAATGGTGGGTTTTTTTTAATTTAAAAGGTTACTTTTCCCACTTGGTTTTGCAATGCACCAATGCCTTGTTAAATTTCTTGCTCTATACTTCGTAAAATTATCAGCTACAGCACTACTTTTAACAAAGCCTATGTAGGTACAGCATTTGGCATCAGTTTCAGAAGGCTAGTGTTATTTTATAATTAACTTACAATCACTAATTTGGTAAATGTCAGTGCTGCAGAGAAGTTTTTTTTAATTTGATAAATGAAGTGTAATTACTTGCAAAAATACCTACTGTGATTTCTACATTTGTGAACCACCAAAGCCTTGTAACTCATCTTTGCAAGTAAAATGAAGCTGTTTAATTTATTCAAAGAGGAAGTTTAGATTAAAAAAATAGAATTCTGCCATCAGGAGATATTTTACAAAATTGGTCCAAAAATCTCAATTCTTCTTTCTGACTGAGAACTAAAACTGTTTGAACCAAGTAACAGGAGGAAATTTGGGTTGAACAACATACATATTAAATGGGATTATAAATTAATGTTTGCATTACCCATACAATTTTAAATGGTTGAATGAATTTTATTTAATAAGGTGTTTTGTTTTGGTGTGGTTTGGTTTTAATGCTACAGGAAGTATAGTGGTAGCTGGATTTTGTTATTTGTTACTGCATCTCTCACTTAAAATTACAGGATAATATATATGAAATGGAGATGAGTCAACCTATATTAACACGGGTCAATCTATACTACCTAGTGCAATGGTCATGGGTAGGATGTCCCCGCAACTCAGTGATTCCCAGCTTTAGGGCTATAGGTAGCTGAATGTAATAAAAATAATACCTCTCTTATGTAGAACTTTTCTTCAGTAATTCTCAAAGCTCCTTCCAAAGAAAAGTCATCATCATCATCCCCATTTTATAGATGGGCAAACTGAGGCACAGAGAGGTGAAGTAACTTGCCCAAGGTCACCCGGTAGAGCAATGGTAGAACTGGGACTACAACCTAGATGTCTTGACTGTTAGAAACTTCCAATTTATGCGGGAACTGGACCAGTTCTGGCCAGCCTAAGATTTTGATGAGGCAAAAGGGATTACAAAGATTGGTTAACAGCTCCTTTACCTTCCTCATCCTGTAGTACACCCTCCTGTACTCAGCAAGCACAGCTCAGCCAGGCCAGAGAATCCAGCCTTTTAGGTCTACCATGTGCAGCAGTTGCTCCCTTCTTTGTGTTATAATTGTACTGGAAGGGTATGCATCAATCAGCAAACCAACTGAGACAGCAGATCTCAAGTAAAAGTTCTTTTGATTGGAGTGTGACATTATTAATATGAACTGGGACCATATAGATCATTGTTGCAACCAAGGTCTTGTAGTGGCACCAAATCTTGTATAAAGGGGGCCAAGTAATGTGTCTAAGACAAGGTTAGGGTTTACTGGTTATGACATGCATACAGATAGCATAATATCATTTTTTTATTTAAAGTTATAAGTATTGGCTCTATACTGTCTGTATTTCAAACTTGTGCTATGCTTCTGAGTGACACCCCAGACAATTTGAGGTCAGCACTGCCTAGCCTGCTTGATGACCCATTAAGGACCATCAGCTATACAATTGACCCATTGAGAGAAGACAGATACACCTTGTGACTCAGCAAGGCATGCAGGGATGTGCCTATAGACAGAACTCTAAGATTTCTCCATGCCACCTGTTGGGCAGCTTGTATTTGAGACAAAGGAAGCAAAAGCCACATGGCAGAGGATATAAAAGGCCCTGGAAACCCCTCCATTTTGTCTTCAATCCTGCTTCTTACTTCTGGAGGAACCTTGCTACAAACTGAAGCTCTGAACAAAGGACTGAATGACCCATCCCAGTTATGGATGTAGTCCAGAGACTTGATTTGAACATGCAATTTATTCCATCACTGCTACAAGCCTAAACCAAGAACTTTGACATTACTGTATGTAATTGATTCCATTTAACCAATTCTAACTCTCATCTATATTTCTTTCTTTTATGAATAAACTTTAGATTATAAAGGATTGGCAACAGCATGATTTGTGGGTAAGATCAGACTTGTGTATTGACCTGGGTCTGGGGCTTGGTCCTTTGGGATCGAGAGAATTTTTTTTTCTTTTACTGGGTATATTGGTTTTTATAACCATTCATCCCCATAATGAGTGGCATTGGTGGTGATACTGAGAAACTGGAGTGTCTAAGGGAATTGCTTGTATGACTTATGGCTAGGCAGTGGGGTGAGATTGAAGTTCTCTCTGTTTGGCTGGTTTGGTTTGCCTTAATAGGAAAGGAGCTCCAGCTTTGGGCTGTAACTGCCCTGCTGTAAGCAATTTGTCCTGAAGGGGGAGGGATAGCTCAGGGGTTTGAGCATTGGCCTACTAAACCCAGGGTTGTGAGTTCAATCCCTGAGGGGGCCATTAAGGGAACTGGGGTAAAAATCTGGGGATTGGTCCTGCTTGGAGCAGGGGGTTGGACTAGATGACCTCCTGAGGTCCCTTCCAACCCTAATAGTCTATGATTCTATGATACTTTCCATTGTGCCCCACTAGAGGCAGCATCATTACATGGAGGTATAAGGAAGCATTAAAAACTAAACAAGTTTGTGTTAAAGTTTCCATTAATGAACTTTAGTTGCTTTTCAAATGTTACTTTAAAAGTATTCAATACAAAGTTCTTAATTATTGGTGGAAGATTCATATTCCTGGTGTAACTCTGGAGGGTGATTAAAATCCTTCAGTGCCTTCACAAAGGCTTTGGGAAAATAAAAATAAACTGACAGTTTCTCCTTAAAGTGACTATCACCTAATACTACATATAAAGGTCATTTAATGATACTTAAATATACTCTAATTCTAACTCTTAGCCTCAGACAATGTGCATCCAATTCACAGATGAGTTCACAATCCCTGAATATTCACTTGGTTGACTGAAAGTGACTATTTTTGGCTAACAGGCTCTTCTAGCATAATCTCTTAGTAAAATGAGAGATTGAAAACTCTTATTAAATCGCAGAGAATTAAAAATGTCAGTGTAATTAAGAATCATTTGCACAGGAACACCATTAGAAGATAGAGATACCTGCAGTGAGCATTGCCATATTTGCACTTCCACTTAGTCCAAAATTGGCCCTAAAGATAGTCTAATTCTTTTGTATTTCCTGTCTTTCAAAACCTATCAAGAGGTTCAAACTGAAGACAAACCAGCTAACCACCACTATGAATACTGGGGTTAGCTCCAATCACATTTGTTTTCCTATGGCCCAAATGGCTTCCTCTTATCACCAGGAATCATGGCATTCAATACAGAATTAAATTAAAAGGTCATGTTTGAAATGAGAATCCACACTTATCTGTACAATTTTAAGGTTAATATTGTTCTCGGTTCATGCATGGAACTTCCACTGGAATCAGTGAAGCTTTGCATTAAAAATTGAAGACAGAACATGGCTTTGCCATTCAGTTGCACTCTGGAGGGAAAAATACAACATATTTTTCGTCCCAGTACCTCTTTTTGGTGGGTGCTGCTTTTTTGCTCAAAGCAAGAAATGCCAGGTTTTTTTTAGAGTTCTAAATGTTAGTTCTATGTATCCTCCCTATAGGAATTTCCATATATACTTATTCATAAGCCACATTTTTTTTAGTAAAAAAGGGAAGCACCTGAGAAGGGGGTTGGCTTATGAACGGGTATAGAGAGGGAGAGGTGGGACACAGCCCCTCCCCCCAACAGAGGGAGCAAGGAGAGGCAGCACAGCCAGAAGGGAAGAGGTGAGGCCAGAGTCTCTCCACTTCTTCCCACTCTGCTCTCCCCGCAGCCTCCGAAGCAGCTGCAGCTCCGGGGCTGGCATGCTGCAGCTGTGCCACTTGTCCCTGCCCCCCAGAGCAGTCTGTGGCTGCACTGCCCAGCTCTTCAGAGCACGTTGTGGCCGTGCCACCCGGCCCATCCCACTGGAACATGCTGCAGCCATGCTGCCCAGTCTGGCCCTCCGGAGCAGGCTGTGGGCACGCTGCCCAGCCTGCCAGAGCAGCTCCAGCCAGGCCAGAGACCTCATCCCCTGGCCCTCCCCAGATAAGGTGGGAAGGAATGGGATGGGGAGAGGGTGGGGGTCCTGGTCTAGGGGTGGGGTCATATGGGGGGTGTCATAACATATTCCCAGATTTGGACCTTAGCGTCCAAAATATGGGTGTTAGCATGAAAACCTTCAAGCTTAGTTACCAGCTTGGACCTGGTAAAGCTGCCACCACCCAAAAAATTAGAGTGTTTTGGGGCACTCTGGTTCCCCCAACAACCTTCCCTGGGGACCCCAAGACCCAAATTCCTTGAGTCTTACAACAAAGGGGAATAAACCATTCCCCCCCCCCCTTCTCCCTTCCAGGTGTTCCCTCCCTGGGTTTCTGGAGAGATACACAGAAGCAAGCTCCGTGAATCTAAACAGAGGGACTCCACCCTCCCTGTCTCCAGTCCTGGAAACCACAAGCACCGAGATAGCTAATCTCTCTTTCCCCCTCACCCAGAGGGAATGCAAAGTCAGGCTAGTAAATCTAACACACACAGATTTCCCCCTGACTTCTTCCTCCCACCAATTCCCTGGTGAGCACAGACTCAATTCCCTGGAGTCCCCCACTAAAGAAAAACTCCAACAGGTCTTCAAAAGAAAGCTTTATATAAAAAGAAAGAAAAAATACATAAAAATGGTCTCTCTGTATTAAGGTGACAAATACAGGGTCAATTGCTTAAAAGACATATGAATAAACAGCCTTATTCAAAAAGAATACAATTCAAAACACTCCAGCAACTACACACATGTAAATACAAAAAGAAACATATAAATCACTGTCCTTTCTGTACTTACAGCTGGGAAACAGAAGATTAGAAAGCAGGAGACAGAAATCCTCTCATAGCCGAGAGAGAGTACAGACACAAGACAAGAACAAAGAACTCAGACACAAACTTCCCTCCACCCAGATTTGAAAAAGTCTTGTTTCCTGATTGGTCCTCTGGTCAGGTGTTTCAGGTTACTCCTTTCCAGGTAAAAGAACATTAACCCTTAGCTATCTGTTTATGACAGGGGGTGGTCACAGAGGTTACTCCCCTGACCCCCAGCTTCTCCCCGCCCTCCCAAAAAAATTTCCCCACCATTTGCTGTCCCAATCCGTCAGGGTAAGCAGCTGGCGCGCTGGAACACTTTGTTTACTTAGGTTTACCTCCATGCGTGCAGACACTCGAGGTAAACAAATCATTTCGGCCCACCAGCAGCTTATCCTGATGGCCCAGGAGCCAAAAGTTTTCTGACCCCTGAATTATTGGCTTATAAATGGGTCATAAAATTTTTCCATTTTTACTTATCCATAAGATGGTTTGTTTATAAGCCAATCCCTCCCCTTCCCCCTCCCCCACCAAGATGATCAAGTATATACAGTATAGTCATCTAGCTTTCAGGTAGGCTCTACTTATTGAGACACATAATGCAGTGATATGCTTCTCAAAGTACCATTTCATTTAATACTGTACATTCAAACTTCATACATCCAATAAATTAATACTTCTACCAATGATACACAGTTACACTATCTAACAAGCTTTCAAATTGTCAACATTTTAGAATTGTAATTAAATTTCCATTATTTCTTTAAAAGCAGCAAAGAATCCTGTGGCACCTTATAGACTAACAGATGTTTTGGAGCATGAGCTTTCGTGGGTGAATACCCACTTCGTCAGATGCACGTAGTGGAAATTTCCAGGGGCAGGTATATATATGCAAGCAAGCTAGAGATAATGAGGTTAGTTCCATGGGTCCAGATGATGAAGATATCATCAATGTAGTGTAGGTAGAGAAGGGGCATGAGTGGACGAGAGCTGAGGAAGCGTTGTTCCAGGTCGGCCATAAAAATATTGGCATATTGTGGGGCCATGCGGGTGCCCATAGTGGTGCCACTGATCTGGAGATATATATTGTCATCAAATTTGAAATAGTTGTGTGTGAGGATAAAGGCACAGAGCTCAGCAGCCAGTTGTGCTGTGGCATCATCAGAGATACTGTTCCTGACAGCTTGTATTCCATCTGTATACGTGGGATATTTGTGTAGAGAGCCTCTACGTCCATGGTGGCTAGGATGGTGTTTTCTGAAAGGTCACCAATGCATTGTAGTTTCCTCAGGAAATCAGTGGTGTCACGGAGATAGCTGGGAGTGCTGGTGGCATAGGGTCTGAGTAGAGAGTCCACATATTCAGACAGTCCTTCAGTGAGAGTGCCAATGCCCGAGATGATGGGGCATCCAGGATTTCCAGGTTTGTGGATCTTGGGTAGTAGATAGAATAATTTTTATGGCCGACCTGGAACAACGCTTCCTCAGCTCTCGTCCACTCACGCCCCTTCTCTACCTACGCTGCATTGATGACATCTTCATCATCTGGACCCATGGGAAGGAGACTCTGGAAAAATTCCACCACGATTTCAACAGCTTCCACCATCAACCTCAGCCTGGACCAATCTACACGGAAGGTCCACTTCCTAGACACCATGGTGCAAATAAGTGGCGGTCATATTAACACCACCCTATACCGAAAACCTACCAACCGCTATGCCTACCTTCATGCCTCCAGCTTCCATCCCGGGCACATCACACGATCCATTGTCTACAGCCAAGCACTGAGGTACAACCGCATCTACTCTAACCCCTCAGACAGAGACCAACACCTACAAAATCTCCACCAAGCATTCTCAAAACTACAATACCCACACGAGGAAATAAGGAAACATCAACAGAGCCAGACGTTTACCCAGAAGCCTCCTACTGCAAGACAAACCCAAGAAAGAAACCAACAGGACTCTGCTGGCCATCATGTACAGTCCCCAGCTAAAACCCCTCCAACACATCGTCAGGGATCTACAACCCATCCTGGACAATGATCCCACACTTTCACAGGCCTTGGATGGCAGGCCAGTCCTCGCCCACAGACAACCTGCAAACCTGAAACATATTCTCACCAGTAACTGCACACCGCACCATAGTAACTCTAGCTCAGGAACCAATCCATGCAACAAACCTCAATGCCAACTCTGCCCACATATCTACACCAGCGACACCATCACAGGACCTAACCAGATCAGCCACACCATCACTGGTTCATTCACCTGCACGTCCACCAACGTAATATACGCCACCATATGCCAGCAATGCCCCTCTGCTATGTACATCAGCCAGACTGGACAGTCTCTACAGAAAAGGATAAATGGACACAAATCAGATATCAGGAATGGCAATATACAAAAACCTGTAGGAGAACACTTCAACCTCCCGGGCCACACAATAGCAGACCTTAAGGTGGCCATCCTGCAGCAAAAAAACTTCAGGACCAGACTTCAAAGAGAAACTGCTGAGCTTCAGTTCATCTGCAAATTTGACACCATCAGCACAGGATTAAACAAAGACTGTGAATGGCTTGCCAACTACAGAACCAGTTTCTCCTCCCTTAGTTTTCACACCTCAACTGCTGGAACAGGGCCTCATCCTCCCTGATTGAACTAACCTCATTATCTCTAGCTTGCTTGCATATATATACCTGCCCCTGGAAATTTCCACTACATGCATCTGAGGAAGTGGGTATTCACCCACGAAAGCTCATGCTCCAAAACATCTGTTAGTCTATAAGGTGCCACAGGATTCTTCGCTGCTTTTAAAGTTCCAGACTAACACGGCTACCCCTCTGATACTTGACATTATTTCTTTGTTTTTTTGTATTATTATTTAAAGATGGTGGTTTGTGCACAGTAGGTGAAGTGTTGAGCACAGACCATGTAAAGCCAGTAGGTTTTCATTAAGCCTACCCTAAATAGGTCTGTTGCCTTAGTGAGGACATGGTCTGACAGTTTGTCCGAGTATAGCTCCACAGTGCTCCATATCCTCTGGATAGATAATATACTATTATGTCTGTCAAGGGAGACTGGGGCATCATGCAAAGATGGAAGAATTAAGGTTCTGTAGTGGGCTGGTCTATATCAAACGCTGTATTTTCTGATGTAGGAGCACTCAATATTCCCAAGGGGATCTAGGCACCCTTCATAAAGTTAAAGATGTTTTGGGGCAATGAATATATATTCTAGGTCAGAAGTGGGAGATGATAAAATGATATATTGTGCAAATATTAAACTTTGATGGTGCTTTCTTTTGAAGCTAGATTCTAAACATGGGGCAAGGCCACTGTTTTGATTTAGCAGAAACAAGAGTCAGACTGGATCAATTTCTCTTTTGTTTGTACCACAAATTTTGGAGAGATCAGATTAAAAAAAGAAACCCAGCGTTAGCCACTCACTACTAAATATACATTAAATGATGCTTCTGAGCTCAAGTTCATCTCTCGCTATCAGACATCAGGATGGGACCTACATGGGGAGTAGCAGGTTATCACACATTTAAGCATTTAGCATTGGCCACTGTCAAAGACAAGATACTGGACTAGATGGACCTTGGGTCTGATCCAGTTTGGGAACTCCTATGTACTAGATACAAATGCAGTCAACAAGCTTGATTTAAAACATTTTAGATATAAAACATTTGAGTCACCTACATTCAAAATGCAAACATTATAGTACACATCATGTAATAAAGAAAGAGTAAAGCAGAATGGAGACCAAAAGATACAAGAGTGAACAATACAGTTTTGCCTCAGAAACAGGATTTCTTTTCAGAAATTTCCTTGTTCTGTGAAAAATAGATGTAAAGTCTGCTGGACATTGATGTATCTTAATTGAGATGATAGTTATTAATAATTGCAAACATCACTTTCTGTAGAAAATGCCAAGATATGGGATCCCACACAATTGTCCCATCGTATTAATCTCAGCCCATTTAACTGTAATTAACATCAGTTTCCTTCATCACTATTGTTCTCCACTATACATGCAAGCTGCTACTAATTAAAGATAAAGGATTCATTTTGCATTTTTTTCTGAGAAAGGCCAGCTTTCTAGCAGCGTCTTGTTTTGGAAAGCTCAGTGACAGCCACCTGCAGCATGAAGCACATTGCACACCTACTGGTGGTGAATTCAGAAACAAACAGGAAAGTCTGCTAAGGTCAAACATTGTATTTCAGTAGTTTCACTTGGAATAGCTGATACATTTTAATCATGGCCAACATATCAACAGTGATCTCACTTTAGGACTTAGATCACTGGACATATTTTTTAGCAGGCCTCGTTTCTCCTCAACTGAAAGCGTGACTCTGTTGTGGATTAGAGATTTAGGTCATATAATGTTTTAACTATAGGGAAGAAGTATAAAGTAACATGGAACTTCTCTGTTCAGTTCAGTCTTTATGGCTTTTTAAAAACCATCTCTCTTTTTTAAAACAGAGAGACAATATAAATAGATTTTTCCAAGAAGATAGAAATGCATTGCTGGTTTTTCCTAACAATGCATTAATATAAATTCAGAGTTGTGGTTACTGCAGCAGTGACTGATGAGCTCATATTTTTAGTCAGATCAAGTGTTTTCTACTAACATACAAAGTGGTTTGTTACTTTATTTAATCCTAGGCTTAACATTGAAGAGCTAAATGATAAGAAAGAGAGAAAGGAAAGATGACCTTGGGTTGACATTGGACTGGGACTACATAGCTATTCAGGGAAGTATTCATACACATACTTAACTTGATATACGTGTTTAAATCCCATTAAAGTCACTGGGACTTAAGCACATGCTTAAGTGTTTTGCTGGACTCCATGCTCAAGTCCCATTGAAACAAATGGGAGTCTTTCCACTGACTTCAATTAGAATTGAGTCCTGAATCTCCCTGTGCTTCACTTTTCCTGTTTATAAAATGGGGATAACAGTATTTTCATACCTACATTACAGCCAACTAAACATAGTCATTTGTGAGAAGTTCAAATACTGCAGAAATAAGCACCTAAAGAAAGCCTATATATAAAATAGTTTAAGAGGTTGTCTATTCAGATACATATGAATAGTGGTAGGTAAACTTAGGGTTTCTCTAAGATATTAGTGATGGATGAAGAGAAGTCAAACTGACTCCAGGTGAACTCCAAAACTTGGGGGAAATTAGAGATTTTAAACAAAATCTCGAAAAATTATTTTTGATAGTTGAAATGGGTAGTAAACTTTCATGGAAGGGAAAGCATTTATGAACATAGAAAAGGAAAACTATGGTGTGGAGTCGAGCACTGCAGCTTTGGTACATGTCAGAAGCTAGCAGAGAGTTCTCAAACCCAGACCTCGCCTGCTGTTGTCTCTGCATTACCTGCTTGTTTGGAGTCCATTTTCATTTGCGTGCTTTTTCTTCCCTCCTGGTGGTGGTTTTATTCTGCTTAGGGGATCTCTTGTGTGCTGGATATGTGGGGGAATTGAGTTCCATGGTTATAGGCCATTCCATGTCTGCAAATATTCACAAAGTTAGTTTTAGTTGTTTTTAGGTTTTATTTCTATCATTTTTACTGATTTAATTTAAAATGAGACTATATTCCATGTTCTCTTTTGTCTGAGAAATCTTACAGATCTAGTATTACCATGACCCGTAAATCTTGCTTGTTTTTTATCTAAGTACTCCTAAGTACCAGCATGTCAAGCTGCTTTCCAAGACACAAATCTGTTGAACAAGTCCCTCTAGGCTTAGCTTGAAAAAGCTCTGGAATTCACCGCCATTCATCCATGAAGCTTCTGATACAAATGAGCCTGAAAACTGGCAACATTCATATATTTTTTTCCACTGATTAATTGGAAAGTAAACCCGGTGGCTAACCCAGAACAAAAATAGTGCATCTTCAGCCAGAAGAGCAGATGAGAACCTCTCTCTGGGGGAAAAGGCAGAACTGAACGTGCCAACTTATTTTCTAGGTACAGTATCTGGAATGTATTGCAATTCTTGTTCCACTCGGGAGTGGATGGCACTCCCTCTCTGAGCCCCACCACCTGGGGCTGGTCCCATTTTTCCACCCTGCAGCTTTGTGCCCTTGGTCAGACCAGTCCCTCCTGGCGGGGCTCAGGGAGGGAGCACTACGTCCACCCCTGGCTCACCTCAGCAAGCCACCCAGCCTGTCTGTGTTGGGGGGGGAGGCACACCACAAAAATCAGGGTAAGAGGATGTGACCCCACATGTGCCCAGATGCGTGGAAGGGGGGAAAATGACAAAAAATGGGAGGGGGCGCAAATATGCTTGCTTGTCCCAAGCATTAAAATGCCTAGTTACAGCTCTGCGCCCTGGTCATTTGTTTCAAGTCTTCTGGCTTTCTGCATATATTCCAAGGTCTGCAGGATTTTTCAGTAGATCTCATGATCTCTATAGGTTTGTGGGATATGCTCCCTGGCTGGTTTGCAAAGGCTAGACCTGCACCCCAGATCAAACGAAAGGAAAGCATGTTAAAATTGACTGAATTCCCCCGCCTAGGTCTTTCTAGTGAAGAGTATCATTTGGCCCAGAAACCCTTATAGAGAGGCATGGTAAGAGGGCCAACTCACAAGTCAAGTGCCTAAAGTGAATTGAGGTTCCATGCACCCAGGAAAGTAAAGGGTAAGAGCTAAGAAGAATAAGTCTATTATAATTCCAGTAATGTAATAAACTCTTTCTCCAGAAGAGCATATGTTCACAGAGAGGATGGGAGATGGACTAGGGAATCTATTTGTCTTCATGTGTATACAAAACCTGTTCTCCTAAATAAACCTGCACAACACTCGAGTGTAATTAAGAGTTTTGATGTGCTAGGTGCTACACTACTGAGCACATTTAAAAAGCCTGCGATTTTGGTTTAGGCCCACATTTTTAAAGGAATTGAGACGTTGCTGCACTCGGCATTGCAATGCCTAACTCATTTAAGAGCCTACATCTCAATTTCAAAGGCATTTAATCGCTTAGGAACCAAAATCCGATCAACAGACCATTAGAATCTAGATTATCCCCAAGTCTGAGATATTGGATTCTGGGGGGTTGGGTTCAGCTGATTGGAGACGTAGGCACAAGACATTACTAAAATCTACATCTGACTACTAGCTGTCTCAAAGTTTGTGGGTGTTCATATCCAGGATTTTAGTTCAGCCCTAGCTCTGTTGAAAATCATCAGTATTAGAGATTTTCTATTTATGTTGTTGGGGAATAGAAGGTGGTAGTGAATAAACACTATATATAAAACATTTGTTCATTCGAATTTGACAACAGTTTTTCTTTTTTTAAATGCTGCACTGTATTCAGTGGATTGGTTGAGAGGTGCTCTTTTTGTTTTCAGCTGACCAGTAACTGCTTCTGGTCTAAAGAAAATTAATTAGTTTTCTCGAACAGTGGCAATGGAAATTGGCATTATAAAAGGAAACCAACAACTTTCCAGAAGCTTTCATTTGCCTGTGCATAGGCTGCTTAACAGGAAAAGTTGCACATCATTACCTCTGTACAGAACAAGTTAAGATTTCCAATTATTTTTAATAGTTAGGGGTATTAAAAGAAAGAAGGATGACCCATCCTTGAAGGATTTGTGAAGGTAAATTTGCTCTCTCTAAGTTAACGTTTTTTTTAAAAAATGAGGTGGGGAAGAATGTGCTCTCTTTTATTGAATTCTAAAGCTTTATGAAAGTTTACATCAATTGATTTTGTGTGTGTTCAGTTCTGGACACCTCACTAACAAAAAGATGGAGAGGGGATTCTGGAAGAGTTGCAAAATGAGTAAAGTGCTAGAGGAATTGATTTAGACTATTTTTCTTTTAAAAAATCACTGCATATGAGTGCCTTGGCTAAACTGTCATTCAGAAGAGGTTGGTAGGACAGATATGATAACTGTCTTCTAATATTTGAAGGCTGAACGCACCAAGAATGGAGTATTATTATTCAAGATGCTAAAATGGGCTAGTTATAATAGTACAAATTTAAGAAAAAGCAAACGTTTGCACTGATTATATGGTTAAAAAAAAACCTTCCGCCTATGAAATATATTAGGACCTGATCCTGTAACTGACTGTGCAGACACAAGCATATGCCCACACAATCAGCTGCAGGATCAGGGCCTTAGATTCTAGAACAGTCTCACTAGTGAAATGGAAGTTATGCTACTTGTGACATTTTATATAAGACTTGGCACAGCACTAGAAAAATACACTGTAGGAAATAATTCTGCACTAAGAGGGGGTGGACTAATTGGGAGCCATCTTCAACTCTACTATGATTGTTATGATTTCTCCCCCCCAGCCGCCCTTGTTAAACTAAACTCCTTCCACTTCATTGCCAATATTGGAGCAAGGAAGTCCATGATGGCTTATCCACCCAAGCCACTTTGTGACTACTAACAATGCCTAAAGCTCCTGCCTACCCCTCTACCCGTACTCCACAGAGGAAATTGTCAGTAAGAAGCCAAAGTAGGTCCTGAAGGATTCACTGGCTCACTTCCCGCACCCTTATCATCCCTAAACTGAAATCCTTCCCTCTCCTTGCACAGGAGAGCTATATGGGTTTTGCTGTACCTGTGGTCCTTGAGGAATATAGAAGAGAGGGTATGATTTTTTCCATCATGATCAAAATAGCCTCTTTGAATGTAACCAGTTAGGGAAATCAACTGTATTTACTTTTGTCCTGCAATTTCTGACATACGGTTTACAGTCCCCCACCCCTACTGCACACACACACTTCAAATACAAAACTGGTTTAAAATCTAGGTCATTATGACCTTCATCTGCCTCTCAACTTCTTACACAAGGTGTCATCTGCAAACACACACCCCAGTAGCTCTGAAAAGAAAGATGCGGATATAAAATATTATGCATCACACCAAGAGTATAGTTCAGCTGCAGGATGACAAAATAAAGATTTCCAGCTAGATGATGCATGCTATTGCTGAATTTATCCATTAGATCCAAAGAACGATTGATGCAGGGGTTTTTACGCTATGATTTACAGCTTTATTAGCAGTTCTAAAATAATGGCCTTCTGCAAGTTGTTATATTTATTTATAGACACTGCAGACAAAGATCAGCTGATTGAAAAATGCATAAATTAAAAGCCTCAAGAACTGTTTTTCACAAGCCTTTTCCTCTCTTAATAAATCTTATTTTAGAATAGGGTCTAATTGGATGAACCTCTTTTCTTGGGATTAAAATGGTAGCAGGTGCTTTCCTTTCAGGCTTGCTTGCTTTGGTAGAGCAGCAGGAGCTTCCTAATTATGAGAAAATAAGAACATCTGCAGACAAGCAAACAAGATTTTTTTTATGTAACAATTTGTTGATTTCTTCTCCATCAAATGTAAAAATAATTATATACTAAAACTAGAGAGATTAAAATGTAAATGCATATTTTATTCCATTAATATATACAAATAGAGACATTTCTATGTCCTTAATCTTATCTAAAAACTGAGAAAAAACAATTTATTAGCTATAATAGAAAAAGATCATTTTCACATTCAATACTATATATTACTAATACCCTACTTATACTATTTTTATAGGCAGATAGGTATTTGTTAGCTGGCTCAAAATGTTGATATCAAAATTTAAAATAAAAAAAGTATTTTTAAAAACCCTATAAAATTTGTCATATTAAGAAGGGAAATAATGAAAATAAAAGCAGGAAGTTCTTCAACTTGAAAGATACAAAGACCATATTTACATTATTGGGTAGATTATACGTATCTAAAAATATAATCCTGAACAGATTCGTTTTAAAATTGGAGTTAGAAGATTTTTCCCCGCTTTTAAAGAGTAGTTATCATAACCTAGTCCCAGATTTGGACCTTAGCGTCCAAAATATGGGGGTTAGCATGAAAACCTCCAAGCTTAGTTACCAGCTTGGACCTGGTAAAGCTGCCACCACCCAAAAAATTAGAGTGTTTTGGGGCACTCTGGTCCCCCCAAACCTTCCCTGGGGACCCCAAGACCCAAATCCCTTGAGTCTCACAACAAAGGGAAATAAACCTTTTCCCTTCCCCCCTCCAGGTGTTCCTGGAGAGACACACAGAAGCAAGCTCCGTGAATCTAAACAGAGGGATTCCACCCTCCCCGTTTCCAGCCTTGGAAAACAAAAGTACCGAGAGCTAATCTCTCTTCCCCCCTCACCCAGAGGGAATGCAAAGTCAGGCTAGTAAATCTAACACACACAGATTTCCCCCTGACTTCTTCCTCCCACCAATTCCCTGGTGAGCACAGACTTAATTCCCTGGAGTTCCCCACTAAAGAAAAACTCCAACAGGTCCTAAAAAGAAAGCTTTATGTAAAAAGAAAGAAAAATACATAAAAAATGGTCTCTCTGTATTAAGGTGACAAATACAGGGTCAATTGCTTAAAAGAAATATGAATAAACAGCCTTATTCAAAAAGAATACAATTCAAAACATTCCAGCAACTATACCCATGTAAATACAAAAGAAAACAATAGAAACCTTACTGCCTTACTATATTTGTACTTACAACTTGGAAATAGAAGATTAGAAAGCAGGAAATAGAGAAATCCTTCCCATAGCCGAGAGGGAGTACAGGCAGAAGACCAAGAACAAAGGACTCACACACAAACTTCCCTCCACCCAGGTCCGAAAAAGTCCCGTTTCCTGATATTGGTCCTCTGGTCAGGTGTTTCAGATCACTTCTTTCCAGGTGAAAGAGACGTTAAGCCTTAGCTATCTGTTTATGACAGTAGTGTAGCTAAAACTATTTCCAAACATGTAAATAAAGATTATAATATTAGAGGGGCAAATTTATGGATGACAAAAATAGTAATATAAAATACACATTGAATATATAAGCTAGAGTAATTTACAATAACTGCATTCAGTGGCTAAAAAAGTTGAATAGCAGCTAACAGGAGAATGCAGAATAAAATATCAAGAAGACTGTTCTTACACCACTTAAAAATTTGATCTTGCACTAATTAAACTTACTTTGGCAACATTTACTCTGACTTCTGTGGGTCTAGGATCAAATTCTTAAATTCCAATTTACATCTGGTAAGTCATTTACATCACCATTTGCCTCATCTTCTCTTCCCCTCCCCCATTTATGGCACAATCCCAGCACAAAATTCTAATACATGCTAAACATTTCTGTTAGACTTTCATTCGTGGGTTGACCTCCCTTTAATCCCTGGAATTCTACAGTTTGTTAGAACTTGGAATTCACAGATCCTCTGACACTAGAGAGCAATGAGTGAATTCTGCTAACCTCACTGAAGCATGCCATCCCACTGAAGTCAGTGGGCCACATTAATCCCTTTGAGTATAGATAATAAAACTCACAATAGAAGCAAGAGGAAAGGGGAGTTAATGTTTCAGGGACATGCTCTTTTCACATCAAATGGTGCTGTGTGTATGTCCTAAGTGGTTCCTCAGGCCAGAACTGCATCAAGTCACTGTGGTCAGGAATTAGTACTATCTACTAGTAGCAAACACTAGGGATACGGAACAGAGGCAAGGATTTCATAAAAAGGTTTATTGGACAAAAGAATACTGAAGATGAGTGTAAGATAAAGAAACATGCATTGGATTTCTTGATTGTTAATCAGTTTGCCACGGCTACTAGGACTAATCTCAAAACATTGACACATCCAAACATGAGACAATATTACTGAAAGCCATTGACTAGGGTGTAAAGAGTATCTCCGAATTGCAGATTTGCATTAGTGGGAAAAGAGTTTTGTCTGAGGATGACTGCATTTGCACCGAGTAAGGATTTTGCTTACTGGTGAGTAAACCTGCACTGCACTAGACCATTTTTAAAAGGGTATGGAAAAACTAGTAGCTATCAATTGTAGCAACAGGAAAAGGCTTTCTCCCTAAAAAATATTGCACAATAACTGGTAATTCAAATGGCTGTTGCTATCTCTCCAAAATAGTAAGCCTCGAGATGTCTATCTTTCCCTCAGAGTTTTGACTGTAGACATGTAGACATACCAGAGGCTAGCTTTACTCTAGCTAGCTTGAACAACAACAGCTGGGAAGCCACAACTGCATGGACTGTACAAGCCATACAGGACCGTGGGTGTGTACTTGAGTCGCTAACCCATGCTGCCATGACTTCACTGCTATGGTTATTTAAGATATGTAGATGAAATCTAGTTCAGGTATGTTTACATGTGTTGCAGTCACACCTACCACATGTGGTAGCCACATCCAAAGCACTGGTTTGGTAGTCCATTTTCCATCCTTACTTACTGTGGGTTCAGCCCGATAGCTCTACAACATACATTCTACAGTGGGATTACAGTTAGCCACAAGTGCTTCTGGGCAGAACATTGCTCGTCAACGATGGAGGTAGAATGGTAATGATTTAACAAGATAAACTTTACTTCCCATCTGTCCTCTTGTATCTAATACATTTTACTTTTAACAAGACTAGTCTTTTTTCCCCCAATTAAAGTGATAATCACTGAGTTTTGCAATTTATTTTACCTGGCTGTTGGGGTTTTGACCTGAAGAGTGAACTGTCATGTTTCAGAGACAGCAGCTCCTTGGAAACAGATGGAATTGCCCATGAATTTATTCAATTTCAGGATATTTTGGGTAGTTTGCAGATGGTTTCTATTCCTCTTCCTCCTTCCACTTCAATTTTACATCAGCCCCAGGTGCAATGCAAAGACCAGATATAATACCTGAACTAACTTTTGTTCTTTGGATGGACTGGTCTTCACTACGGGGAGATTGATGGTGCTGAAATCTATGCAGCAGGGATTGATTTAGTGGGTCTAGCGAAGACCAGTTAAATTGACAGCGAGGCACTCTCCACTCTACCTCAGTACTCCAACTCTCCAAGAAGAGTAAAGGAAGTTGACCGGAGAACATCTCCCATTGACCCAGCACAGTGAAGACTCCAGGGTAAGTCAATCTAAGCTTCATCGACTCCAGCTACGTATTTCATATAGTTGGAGTAGCAAAGCTTAGGCCGACTTACCCCATAGTGAAGACAAGACCGATCTTTCACTTGAGCATTATTTCCATATAAGCAGAAATTAGTGTCTGATATTTGATTTGCAATAGCTAGTTTAGTAGGGCATGTATTTGATATTATCCCCTTGGCTAAGCTTTGCATTTGCTATCAGATTATGCAAATAATTTACAGATATGCTAATTTGTTGCTTCTTAATGAACTGGTGTCAAGTATCAGAGGGGTAGCCATGTTAGTCTGGATCTGTAAAAAAGCTACAATACGTCTGTTAGTCTATAAGGTGCCACAGGACTCTTTGTCACTTTTTAATGAACTGGATGTTTTGTAAACCAAATTTCTAGATTTCTATTAAAATACAGCTTGGGACCCCTCTTTATGCAATGTTATATATTGTATTTTGATCTTCCTTTCTGTACTGGAGAAGACAGTATTGAGTTGACTTGTCAAAGAATCACAAACAGTAAGGGATTTTCTGATCAATTGTTTGGCTTTCTATTAACTTAATCTCATTCATACTCTTTCTACGATGGATGGACAGACACACACGTTTCTTTTCCTGACATTCAGACAGATTATATAAGTATGGTTTTTCCTATGCAAAGTCAGAGTTTTCTTCTAAATGCTCTTTATGAAATGAATTAAATACTGATGAGAAGTAGGCCACGTCCACACTACAGAGTAAAATCGAAATTAATAAAATCGATTTTATAAAACAGGTTTTATAAAATCGATTTTACGCGTCCACACTAGGGCACATTACGTCGGTGGTGTGCGTCCATGGTCCGAGGCGTCCATTGATTTCCGGAGCATCGCACTGTGGATACCTATCCCATAGTTCCTGCAGTGTTCCCTGACCCTTGGAATTATGGGTTACTACCCCAGTGCCTGATGGGGCAAAAATCACTGTCGTGGGTGGTTCTGGTTACAGCCTCACCCCCTCCCTTCCTGAAAGCAGCAGACAGCCATTTCGCGCGTTTTTTACTGGGTGAAGTGAGCAAACGCCATAGCACAGCAAGCATGGACCCTGCTCTGATCAGTACCGCGATCGTGGACGTTGTAAACAGTTCACGCATTCTCGTGCTGTCTATGCTGAACCATGAACAGCAAACGCAGGAGAGGAGGCGGCAGCTACGGCAGTGCGGCAACGAGAGTGATGAGGACCTGGAGACTGATTTCTCCGAAACCGCGGGCCCCCGCGCTTTGGAGCTCCTGATGGTAATGGGGGAGGTTCTACCCATTGCTCGCCGATTTTGGGCCCGGGAAACAAGCACAGACTGGTGGGACCGCATAGTTTTGCAGGTGTGGGACAATTCGCAGTGGCAGCGGAACTTTCGCATGCGTAAGAGCACTTTCTTTGAACTTTGTGACTTGCTTTCCCCTGCCCTGAAACGCCAGAATACCAGGATGAGAGCAGCCCTCACAGTGGAGAAGCGAGTGGCAATAGCCCTCTGGAAGCTTGCAACGCCAGACAGCTACCAGTCAGTCGGGAATCAATTTGGAGTGGGAAAATCTACTGTGGGAGCTGCTGTGTTGCAAGTAGTCAAAGCAATCATTAAGCTGCTGCTACGAAAGGTTGTGACTCTGGGAAACGTGCAGGTCATAGTGGATGGCTTTGCTGCAATGGGATTCCTTAACTGTGGGGGGGCCATAGATGGAACCCATATCCCTATCTTGGCACTGGAGCACCAGGGCACCCAGTACATAAACCGCAAGAGGTACTTTTCAATGGTGCTGCAAGCACTGGTGGATCACAAGGGACGTTACACCAACATCCACGTGGGATGGCCAGGAAGGGTTCATGACGCTCGTGTCTTCAGAAGCACTACTCTGTTTAAACGGCTACAGCAAGTGAATTACTTCCCAGACCAGAAAATTACAGTTTGGGATGTTGAAATGCCTGTAGTTATCCTGGGGGACCCAGCCTACCCCTTGATGCCATGGCTCATGAAGCCATACACAGGCAGCCTGGACAGTGGTCAGGAGTTGTTTAACTACAGGCTGAGCAAGTGCAGAATGGTGGTGCATTTGGCCATCTAAAAGGTCGCTGGAGAACTTTACTTACTCGCTCAGACCTCAGCCAAACCAATGTCTCCTTTGTTATTGCTGCTTGCTGTGTGCTCCACAATCTCTGTGAGAGTAAGGGGGAGACCTTTATGGCGGGGTGGGAGGCTGAGGCAAATCACCTGGCCGCTGATTACGCGCAGCCAGACACCAGGGCGATTAGAAGATCACACCAGGAAGCGGTGCGCATCAGAGAAGCCTTGAAAACGAGTTTCATCATGGGCCAGGGTACGGTGTGACTGCTGTGTTTCTTTCCCCTTCATGAACCTCCCCCCCTGTATTGACTCCTGCTGCAAGCAACCTACCCTCCACCCTTTCATAACAGCTTGCTTATGGAAATAAAGTTACTATCTTTTAAAAACCTTGTATTCTTTATTAAAAGTCAGTCCTTGTAAGCAACCCACCCTCCCTCTTGCTTTAAAAAGCATGTAATTAAAAATAGATTAAAGAGAAATAACAAGGTACCCCGGTAGTGGTTTTGGAGGAGGATGGGAGGGAAGAAAAAGGCCATTAAGGAAGCCTTGAAAATGAGTTTCATCATGGGCCAGGGTACGGTGTCACTGCTCTGTTTCTTTCCCCTTCATGAACCTCCCCCCCCCTGTATTGACTGCTGCTGCAAGCAACCTATCCTCCACCCTTCCATAACAGCTTGCTTATGGAAATAAAGTCATTCCCTGTAACCAACCCACCCTCCCACTTGCTTTGAATAGCATGTCATTATAAGAAGAGTAAGAGAAATAAAAAGGTACCCCGGGAGTGGTTTGGGAGGAGTATAGGAGGGAAGAAAAAGGCCATTAAGGACATTTCAATGTAATGACAGCCTTTTGGTTGGACTGTCCACGGGGGTGGAGTGGGCAGGTGCAGAAAGCCTTCCCCCACGCGTTCTTACACGTCTGGGTGTGGAAGATATGGGACATGGTGAGTACTGAGGGAGGTTAAACATGGGCTGGAGTGGCACTCTGTGACCCGCAGCTCTTCCACCAGACTTCGGAGGATGTCAGTTTGATCGCGCAGCAGCTCCAGCATTGCATCCCGCCACCGCTGATCTTCCTGCCTACACCTCTGATCTTCCTGCCGCCACATCTCATCTCGAGCGTCCCTCCTGTCCTCATTTTGGTCCCTCCTGTCCTCACGTTCACTGGCATCTTTCTTGTACTTTGCTACCACGTCTTTCCACTCCCCCAGATGAGCTCTTTCACTGCGGGTTACTGCCATTATTTCTGTGAACATCTCCTCCCGTGTCCTCTTCTTCCTTATTCTCCTTATCTGACCTATCCTTCGGACTGAGTAGGGAGGCTTGAAAAATGTGCAGCTGCATGAGTGGGGGAAAAGAGTGATAGAAGGATCATAAGAGATACATTTCACAGAACAATGGTTATACTCTTTCACAGTGAACTACACTATTCACCGTACGTAGCACATGTCACTTCACTACAAGGTCGCCTTTGGATTCTTTTAGTATTTAGTGCCTGCGGCTGTGGTGTAACAGATCAACACAGACGCAGGTCCGGGGATTACAAATCAGCTTGCAGGCGGACATGGTAAGGCATACATCTAATGGCAGATCACCCTACAACCTCCCCCTTTCCCCCCACCCCTGGCTATTAGCAGGTAAAATACATGCTGGGCAGCCAAACTGCTAAAAAGCACATCTTTTGCTTTTTTTCTTATGCCATCAGAAAGGTTAAGCACTAGAGGAAATTGTGAGTTGTTTTCCCCCCCACTCTGCATGTCTGCTGTAATGGTAGGTCACTGAAACCTTACCCCCTCCCCCTTTCCCCCCCCTTGGCAATTAGCAGCAAAAATTCCTGCTGCCCAAATGCTAAAAAGCTCAGCGCCATTAGAGACACCTCCCCGTAGGAATGGCCAGCTTTTTCCCTTCCCCCAGCATGGCTAACTGCAAGGGAAGGATTTCTTTTAAGCCGCAGGAAAGCATCACCGTAGGAATGGTCATCTCTGTCCCCTTAATAAAATACATTAATTTTTACCAGGTGACCATGAACGATATCACTCTCCTGAGGATTACAGAGAAAAAGAAATTATGCTTCTTGAATGCCAGCAATCCCCAGGACCATACGCAGCTAGGCTTTGTCATGCAATGATACCCGATTACGTGCTCCAGGCATGGCGTGGTAAAGTTTCGTACCATGGTGGACGGAATAAGGCTGCCCTGCTCAGAAACCTTCTGAAAAGGCTTTTGGGGTACCTCCAGGAGTGCTTCATAGAGATGTCCCTGGAGGATTTCTGCTCCATCCCCAGACATGTTAACAGACTTTTCCAGTAACTTTAATGCCAGCTAATGCATGCAAGCCCTCATGGCAAATCAATCATTAAAAAACGCTTGCTTTTAAACTATGTTTTATATTTACAAAGGTACACTCACCAGAGGTCGCTTCCATGGCTTCATTGTCTGGGCTAGTGGCTTGGGAGGGCTGGAAGGGTAATTCTGTCTGGGTGAGAAAAAGCTCCTGGCTGTTGGGGAGAATGGAGTGCTGTGTGCTCTCTGCAAGCTCATCCTCTTCCTCCTCCTCATCTTCCCCCTCCGCAGAATCCTCAGCAATGGCTGAGATTATTACCCCCACCTCGGAATCCACAGACAAGGGGGGGCTTGTCGTGGCGCAGCCCCCTAAAATTGCATGCAGCTCCGCGTAGAAGCGGCATGTTTTTGGCCCAGATCCGGATCTGCCATTTGCTGCTTTGGCTTTCTGGTATGCTTGTCTGAGCTCCTTCACTTTAACTCTGCACTGCACCAAGTCCCTGCTATGGCCTCTCTGCCTCATGGCATTAGAAATTTTTTCAAAAGTTTTTTCATTTCGTCTACTGGAACGCAGTTCTGGTAGCACAGAATCTTCTCCCTATATAGCGATCAGACCCAATAACTCCTGTGTGGTCCACGCTGGAGCTCTTTTCCTATTCTCAGGAAACTGCATTGTTACCTGTGCTGCTGAGAGCTCCACGCTGGCCAAACAGGAAATGCAATTCAAAAGTTCTCGGGGCTTTTCCTGTGTACCTGGCCAGTGCAGTAGAGTTCCTTTACCTGTCCAGAGCAGCCACTGGTGCACTGTGGGATACCTCCCGGAGGCCATTAACTTCGATTTCCGTCCACACTAACCCTAAATCGATTTAGTAATATCGATTTTAGGGTTACTCCTTTCGTTCAGCTGGAGTACAGAAATCGATTTTAAGACCCCTTAAAATCGATTTTAAGTGCCTTGTAGTGTGGACGGGTACAGTGTTAAATCGATTTAACGCTGTAGTGTGGACCAGGCCGTAGATAGTTATAAGCAGTTCCAAGTTCCCACCCAGCTCAGAACAGAATCTTCACTATATGGGCCAGATCCTCAGCTGCTTCAAATCAGCTGAACTCCATTGATTTACATGTTCTGCTCTGAATATTTGTGTGATGTTGCACTCTATATGATTTTATGAAAATATGCTAATGAGTATGAATATAATGTAACTGGAATAAGATTCATGCAAAAGGTCTCTTGTAAGATAGCATTACAAAACTTATAAACTACTGAGTGTGGTTATCCTATTTGTATGAATGTATCATGTATCTGAAACTAGAAACTATGAAATATAACTCTGAGGGCCTATTGTAATTATGCGAAGTGTGGGCCATTAATGGTGATTTGGAATCGTGATGCCTCCCATTAACCAGGACAATTGTCTGTAGATGGCTCTGTTCTACTTGTAAGTCTTCCTGTATGTATGTGTGCTGGCAAGTGGGTAATGAAGTATTACAGTGACATGTGATCATGTCACCTGAACTGGAATCCATCTTTAACCTGGTGCTTTTCCATTTAGAAGGGCAGGGGGGGACCCAGAGAGACAAAAGATTCCTACCTTATGCCAAAGCCATATAAGGGGGTGGAACAGAACAAAAGGGGCTGCAATCATGAGAAATCCCCTAGCTACCTCCTGAGCTGGAACAAGGGCTGTACCAGGGGAAAGGATTGTGCCCAAACTAGGAAGGTATCCAGTCTGTGATAGAAGCTTATTGAAACATCTCTGAAGGTGAGATTTTATCTGTATTCGGTTTTCTTACTGGATTAGGCATAGGCTTGAGTGTTTTGTTTTATTTTGCTTGGTAATTCACTTTGTTCTGTCTGCTATTACTCGGAACCACTTAAATCCTACTTTCTGTATTTAATAAAATCACTTTTTACTTATTAATTAACTCAGAATATGTATTAATACCTGAGGGAGGGGGTAAACAGCTGTGCATAACTTTCTATCAGTGTTACAGAGAGTGAACAATTTATGAGTTTACCCTGTATAAGCTTTATACAGGGTATAATGGATTTATTTGGGGTTTGGACCCCATTGGGAGTTGGGCATCTGAGTGTTAAAGACAGAAACACTTCTTAAGCTGCTTTCAGTTTAAGCCTACAGCTGTTAAGGGACATGGTTCAGATCTGGGTCTGGGTTTGCAGCAGGCTAGCAGGTCTGGTTCAAACTAGGCAGGGCACTGAAGTCCCAAGCCGTCAGGGCAAGAAAGCAGGGGCAGAGGTAGTCTTGGCACATCAGTTGGCAGCCCTCAGGGGATTTCTGTGATTCAACCCATCATAATTTGATTTACCAATAAATACCAAAACCACAGGAAGGGGGTAGGTTTGGACTTTCTACAGTTGGCTAGGTATTCAGGTGGAGCAAATCAGGGCAGCTTGATTAACTTCAGTGTGTCTCAATTGCCACAAGACAGCAACTGTTAAGCAGGGTTCTAACAGAGAGGGTCAACCAAAAAAACCACCTCTTATTACACATATTGGTAGAACTGAAGTAGTTATACACATAGAAGGGTTAGCATAGAAAAAACAAGAAGAAATGAGTGCTTCCCCATACTACCCCACTAAGTAACATAGTCCTGTCTTGGAGGTAAAATCTCTAGGAACATAAAAGTAATTCATGGTCCATCCCCATTGAACCCTTAGCCTAATAATTCTGATGATTTCCCTGATGGTCACGTATTTCCAAAAAGAAAAAAAGAGACAAAAATAACTCTCCCTTTATTTTGCATAAGTTATTTTGAAGATTCTTGCCAAAAAATATCAAAAGCGTTTAGTCTTACATATTGCTTTTATGGTGCATTCAGCTGCAATATGTCCTTCAAGTCTAACTTTAGCATTCTGAAAGGAACACTTATTTTAATCTTCTCCTAATATGATTTATAACTGCATCTATAGCAATGTTGTCTGATGTCTCTGATGCATACAAATAACTATGATTTTTCTAAATTGTTATATTATCTCCTGTGCATTATTGTTTCACATTTTATCACAGTTTCTCTAATTCATTTGCTGTGTGTGCACATGGGGGAGGGGAAGTTCAGGTGGAAGAGGCAGGCAAGAAATCATATCTATTATTCTGATGTTAAATATTTACAATGGCTCCCAGTGCCTTGCAGCAGCACATTGACCACTGGGTGAATGACAAACTCTCCTGATTGGCTTGATTTGACTCCTATTAATGTTAATGGTGTAGGATCAAGCCTCTTATAAGTCAGGTTGCAGCAGAAGTCTAAGATTTGTGATTCCTCTATTTCATTTTCAAATTTAAGCTAAAAAGCTTCCTGCTGGGAAATAGCCACTAGGCTAACAGTGGAAGGATGAGAGAAAAGAAAATTGACAAGGAAGATGGAAAAGAAGGAAGTAGAAAAAGTCAGCAGAAGAGGAAAAACCGTAATAAACAAGGAGGAAGCAATGCTGCCGTCTTTCACAGGCAACATTTAGGTTTTCTTATGTCTCTTGTTAAACATAAGGTCCCAGTCTTGTACAGAGATCCTTGTGTGTAGACTGTGGAGCTCCTGCAGAGCCCTGGTGAAATCAAAGTGTCTCCCTGTGTGTGTGGACTGTAGATCACAATGGAGGATCAGGGCCCAAGTTATTAAAACATTGAAAACTAAGCAGACACAAGAAAACAGGAGACTTGACTTAAGAGAAAGGGACAGTCAATTCTTTTGTTAACTAGCTTTTACAATTAACATTGCAATTCACGTAATCTAAATGAAAAAATATATTAGAAAATTCTTCGACTTTTCACTTTAATCACTGATCACTTTATTTGGAAATGCACTGAAATTATTTGTGATTTGATTAATTAAAATAGCACTTTTGACCACTGACGCATAGATTTTAAGGATAGAAGGGACCATAATGATCATCTAACCTTACCTAACAATATTTCTACCCTAGTGTGCCAAGTTATTGCAAAAGCTATTGACCAGCAAGAAGAATTGTTAACTATTATGATTGGGTGAACTTTTTGCAGTGAATAGTTGACAAATGTAATCTGCTCAAACTGTGATTACAGATTGATTTATTATTTGGTCAAAAACTATGTAAATGCATTTTGGGGTATAGTATGGGTTGTTTGTGGACTATTGGCTTCAACTGGATCGTGGACTTTATGCTCTTCACATGGGATTGGACATGTCATTGGTTGTACTCCCTAGTTGTAGGACAAGCTTCAAAAAACAGAGAAAGGGAGGTCAATTAGACTGCAATATAGCCAACAGAATACTTCCACTGCAAACATGTTTGAGTGAACTTCACTTTTTGGGAGCATTCCCGAAAACAAAAATCAAATCATTTATATGAAAAGAGTCACAAGTACCAAAAGCAAAGTTTTCATGGGGGGGGGGAGATTTTTCTTTTTAGTATTCAGCCTGCAGTATTAAGTACATTTCGATGCCATAGCATGGATGCCAGTATCTTTCAAAAGCATTTTTCCATTTTAAAGACACATTGTGCATATAAGATTTATAGTAAATACTAAATCTATGGAATTACTCTGCGTTTACATAGGTAGTTAGAATTCAGTTATAAGTATCTCTAGAAAATCTAATCCATTTAAAAAAGATTTAAAACTATGGAACTAAGTTGTATCTTTATTCTATTCAGGGATAGATAAGACAAAAAATATCACATTGCTTCTATATAAAGATTCACCCACATCTTGAATAGTGCATGCAGATGTGGTCGCCCCATGTCAAAAGAGATATTAGAATTGGAAAAGGTTCAGAAAAGGGCAACAAAAATTATTAGGAGGTATGGAATGGCTTCCATATGAGGAGAGATTAATATGACTTGGACTTTTCTGCTTGGAAAAGAGATGACTAAGGGGACATATGAAGAAGGTCTATAAAATCAATACTGGTTTGGAGAAAGTGAGTAAATAACCCTTCCTTATTTATTCTCATAAGACAAGAACTAGGGGGTCACCAAATGAAATTAATAGGCAGCAGGTTTAAAACCAATAAAAGCAAGTATTTTTTTCACACAATGCACAGTCAACCTGTGGAACTCTTTGCCAGAGGATGTTGTGAAGACCAAGACTATAACAGGGTTCAAAGAAGAACTAGATAAGATCATGGAGGATAGGCTATTAACCAGGATGATCAGGGATGGTGTCCCTAACCTCTGTTTGCCAGAAGCTGGGAATGGGCTACAGGGGATGGATCACTTGATGATTACTTGTTCTGTTCAGTCCCTCTGGGGCACCTGGCATTGGCACTGTCAGAAGACAGGATAATTGGCTAGATGGACCTTTGGTCTTAACCAGTATGACCATTCTTATATCTGTGATAGAACTTGATGTTGTTTTAGGATTTTTTTGTGGAGTTTTTAGCCTACATTGCCACATCTGTCACAATGATCATGCAATCTCCTGCAATATCCTTGAAAACATTTATTGAATTATGTTTCAGTGGACTCCACTGTATTAAATTCAAGAGTTTATTATTGCAGGCCTGGATGATCAAAGGACTACATTGAACAATATGGCAGATAAAAATATTCTTTGGGATAGTGTGTGTGTGAAGTGGATTTCCTGGGAAATATTTAGGAGAAGAATACTGCAACTTCCTCCCCTCCTACTAGCAAAAACACAGACTTTTGAATCTATGCCCTGAGGAAGGGACCATTGCCTGCTGATTGGTCTTTAGATTCTGGTAATACGTAGTCCCAATGTGTATAATGGAAAGTCTAACTTGTACATGGGAGTGCTTGTTCTGAACTAAAGCCATTCGGAACTTGTAAACACAACAAAACCCCTGCGTGGGGTTTGAAGGACTGACTCCCACCAGAGCCCCTACAGAAGTGTGGGGAGGGCAGGGGTGATCTCTGGTTAGCTTATTAGCAAGTGTGTGTACTTCTTAAGGAGAAAGCATTACAGAGGAAGTAATAGAATACATGTGCTTGCTTAGAAAAAGCTGGGTGATAGCTGATAACTGTGAGCAATTACACTGTTTATAGCCTCTGAAGAGAGAAAGGAAAGAGCAGAGAATAGCCTTTTTAGGAAGTCTGGCTCACAGAGGATATCACAGAGTAGGCAGGGAACTGTGCAGCCTGAAAAAAACCCTGATTAGGAGGGAGAGAGAGGAGATGAGTCAGGAGCTGGGATGTCTACAGTGAGTTCCCTTGGTGGACCATGAGGGGGGACTACAAGTGCAGTTGCCTGAACAGGACATCATTAAAAGCCATCTGAAGTCAATGAGAGACTTTCCATTGACTTCAGTGAGTTTTGGATGAGGCCTTAGTACATTTAAATAAATTATGAGATGTACTATGACTTAGAGCTCTGCACACAGAATATTTCCCTTATATAAAACATGCACAGCTATATTTAAAATGTGTTGCATTACTTTTTGTGAATTTAGCAAACATTTTTAGTTTCATTTTAAAATACTATGGCTACTAATCCTTATTGTAAATGTGCACATTATACCATGCCATTTTATATATAACTGAAATAATTTTTTTAGAAAAGAACTTTACTAAAATCCTACTGACCTTGCTATATCTTATTGACCTCATTTGTATTCTATGATGGTCTCTTTGGACTATTTGTATTTTCACTATTGTCTACCTACATCTTATTGCTCTTAAATTTTAATTCTCTCAAGACCTCCCCAAAATTTGTTTCATTTTGCCCTCAAAATGGCCCCTTAATGGTTTTGTACACTTGCTTCTGAAATGGACATTCACAATGGATATCTGAAGAAAGAATGTGACTTTTGGGACAAAATAAATGAAACAGCTTCCAGAACTACAACATTAAATTCAGAGGAAAATGCCTCAGAAGTCTGATTGAAACTCTTAACCCATGTCTGAGCTGAGACTTATTTTCATAGTACTTGTCATCACAAAGCCTTGTACTCCCAAGCAAAAATGTTCAGATTTATATTTAGCTATTTATTATATATTAGACCCCTTCTCCTGTTGTTATTATGTTAATAAGGAGAGCAGGGGGAATTTAATTACTATTCTAATCAAATTAACTTGTTAGGAAATATTACTGACTGTACCAAATTCTTCTAAGTTATGAGACTGCACCTGTATGCATCAGGAGATGACATGGTTTACTTATGCACGAGAGACCACTTGCTTCATTTTTCCCCAAGAGACACAGGTACCAACCTTATGTTGTCATATATATTAATCTTGTCCATATTTTATGCCACTACCTAATAAAAATGAGCAAGACACCATCTAATAGAACAGAGATGGGTAGGATCTTCACAAGGACCACGATAAGCTATCAGAGTGACAGTTTTAAACTAAGATTTATTGGGACAGATACAAACAATGAAAATGGTGCTATACATTATGCAGTGGTAAATCAGCATATGTAGATTTCTGAGTGAGCTGAATCCCTATCCATGTTCAACAGACAGCACAACCCTATGTACAAGTTGCCACCATCCGAGGGGGAGTCTACATGGGGAAAATAGTCAGTTTCCCATTTGTGCAGCTCCAGTGAAAAGTTGCAGTATAGACAGGGCTTAGGCTATCAGCTGACCACCTGGTTCATACATCTTCCACTTTTGCTTCACTAAAGGAGCTGCACCAATAGAGAATTATGTGGCTGATTTCTAGATAACCCTGAAACGTACTAAAGAATTGCAGGATTTGGCAGCAAGCCAACTAATGTGTATGGGAAGGCAGTTCCAATATGCAGAAAACCAGATGGTAACAGAAAGGCATCTAAGATGGCAGAGAAATCTATCAATGTTTACTTCTACTTCTCATTCCTCCTTCCTTGTACTTCTAACAGAAGTTCCTAGTAATGTTACTTAAAATAACCATTTATATTGGGAAGTAGGAAGAGTTTTACTTGAGGAAAACCACTCTTTTCATATAAGTAATTTCAATGAAAAAAATTATTTCCCCATTCTTGTTACAAGTACTATTACGGGGAACAGATATTTAATAATGGGCTCTTCAATCTGTCAGAGAAATGTATAACACAACCAAATGGCTGGAAGTTAAAGCTAAACAAATTCTGACTGAAAATAAAGAGTATATTTTTAAACAGAGAGAGTAATTATGAATCCCTCAAAACCTCTGAAACAATGAGTTCCCAGAGAAAAGTTTAAAAGCAAGGTGCGCCACGAAGCAAACTAAGATCACCATATGAGTGGATGGTTTTGTTATAAGTTGGAGCTTATATATTGCTGAAATCTCCATCCTTCTCTAACAAAAGGCTACATACTTTCTAGATAAGGTCAAAAAGTCACTCCTTTGCTGGGATTTGTCTAGGCCTTCCTGCTATGTGACTGCTTTAGGATCAGTCTGCCACCAAAACCTAGCTCTCTCTAGAGAGCTACCACCACTATCCTCATATTTAGAATGGTATTTAACAATCACCACATGCCTCAGTGAACCAGTATGAGTTATCTTGCAGATCCCAGAAGGGTTCCAACACCTCACAGGATGGGACAACCACAGAATACTGCCACCATTAGGGCCCTGATCTTGCAAACACTTAAGCATATGCTTAATTTTACTACCACAAGTAAACGCATAGATTTGAATGAAAGTACTCAGACGTAATGGTAAGCATATGGGCAATTGTTTGAGAACAGGGCTTGAGAGTCCTTTTAATTTAGTAAGAATTCTAGTGGCAGTTTTCAATCCCTTTCAGCCTGATTCTTTCAGACTCTATATTATTCTACAGTGGTTCTCAAACTTTTGTATTGGTGACCCCTTTCACACACCAAGCCTCTGAGTGTGAGCCCCCCTTTTAAATTAAAAAAGCTACAACCTTTTTATATTTAATACTGTGGCAGAGCTCTGACCTTGCCCCCATGGGTCTTGCGCTTCTAGGCAGTTTATACTAGCCTCAGTGGCTCACTGTGACCCTCCACATAGCCCTTTTCTCTCTAGGGCCAGGGCTACAGTCTACTGAGCCCTTTTCATCATAAGCCAGTGTCATGGTATAATTCCTCATTCTGAACCTTAGTGTCCAAAAGATGGGGTACCAGCATGAATTCCTCTATGCTCAATTACCAGCTTAGGGTATGTCTACATCTACAATTTTGCAGCACTGGGTGTTACAGCTGTATTAGTACAGCTGTATAGGGCCAGCGCTGCAGAGTGGCCACACTTACAGCAACCAGCGCTGCAAGTGGTGTTAGATGTGGCCACACTGCAGCGCTGTTGGGCGGCTTCAAGGGGGGTTCGGGGAACGCGAGAGCAAACCGCGGGGAAGCAGGTCTCCTTCCCCGGTTTTCTCCAGTGTTCCCCGAACCCCCCTGCAAGCAGATCTCCTTCCCCGCGGTTTGCTCTCGCGTTCCCCGAACCCCCGTGCAAGCAGGTCTCCTTCCCCGCGGTTTGCTCTCGCGTTCCCCGAACCCCCTCCCCGCAAGCAGGTCTCCTTCCCCGCGGTTTGCTCTCGCGTTCCCCGAACCCCCCTGCAAACCGCGGGGAAGGAGACCTGCTTGCACGGGGGTTCGGGGAACGCGAGAGCACACCGCGGGGAAGGAGACCTGCTTGCGGGGAGGGGGTTCGGGGAACGCGAGAGCAAACCGCGGGGAAGGAGACCTGCTTGCTCGGGGGTTCGGGGAACGCGAGAGCAAACCGCGGGGAAGGAGACCTGCTTCCCCGCGGTTTGCTCTCGTGTTCCCCGAACCCCCCTGCAAACCGCGGGGAAGGAGACCCGCTTGAGGGGGGATTCAGAGAACACCGGAGCAAACCGTGGGGAAGGAGACCTGCTTGATTACCAGAGAGGCTTCCTCAGGTATGCTGGGATACCTGCTTATTCCACGGAGGTCAAGAAAAACGCTGGTGAGTGTCTACACCTGATGACCAGCGCTGGATCACCAGCGCTGGATCCTCTACACCCGAGGCTCAACCGGGTGTACGGCCAGCGCTGCAACCAGGGAGTTGCAGCGCTGGTGATGCCCTGCAGATGTGTACACCTCAAAAGTTGCAGCGCTGTAACTCCCTCACCAGCGCTGCAACTTTGTGGTGTAGACAAGGCCTTAGAACCTGTAGCGCTGCCACCAACCAGGAATTCCAGTGCCTGGTACACTCTGGTCCCCACAAAACCTTGCTCGGGGAACCCCAAGACCCAGACCCTCTGGATCTTAACACAAGGAAAGTAAACCCTTTCCCTCACCGTTGCCTCTCCCAGGCTTCCCCTCCCTGGGTTACCCCAGAAGATCACTGTGTGATTCAAACTCCTTGAATCACAAAACAGAGAGGACAATTCACCTTCCTCCCTCCTTCTCCCTCCCCCTCCCAGACTCTTCCTGAGAGAAAGTAATCCTGGCACAGAGAGAAATCAGCCTCTCTCTCCCTCTTCCCTCCTTTCTCCCCACCAATTCCCTGGTGAATCCAGACCCATTCCCCTGGGGTCTCACCAGAATAAAAAAACAATTCAGTTCTTAAACAAGAAAAGCTTTTAATTAAAGAAAGAAAAAACAGTAAAAATTATCTTTGTAAATTTTAAAAAAATGGAATAGGTACAGGGTCTTTCAGCTATAGATACTGGGAACACCCTCCCAGCTTAAGTATACAAGTACAAATTAAAATCCTTTCAGCCAAATACACATTTGAACTCCTTCCAACCAAATACACATTTGCAAATAAAGAAAACAACCATAAGCCTAACTCGCTTTATCTACCTAGTACTCACTAGTCTGAGCTTATAAGAGCCTGTATTGGAGAGATTGGAGAGAAACCTGGTTGCACGTCTGATCCCTCTGAGCCCCCAGAGTGAATAACAACCAAAACTAACAGCACAGCACAAAAACTTCCCTCCCTCAAGATTTGAAAGTATCCTGTCCCCTGATTGGTCCTCTGGTCAGGTGACAGCCAGGCTCACTGTTCTTGTTAACCCTTTCCGGCAAAGAGATATGAAGCACTTTTGTTCTATTAACTCTTACTTATCTGTTTATGACAGCCAGCAAGGAGGTCGGTGAGAGAACTCCCACAGTCTCTGTTGTCCCTGGGGGTTTATTTCAGAACAGTTTAGCCTCCTGTCCTGACAGGGGCCTGACTTCCCCTCCCAGAAGAAGTTTCTGTAGTGGTGGGTTAGGGGGAACCCAGGCCCACCCTCTACTCCAGGTTCTGGCCCAGGGACTCTAATGGCAGCAGCTGTTGGCAGCCAACCTTTCACTGCCAGAGTTGCTACATTTCCCTGGGCCACTTCCCCACAGCTCTCCTGCTTCTCCCTTCTTCACCCTTACCTTAGGGCCCCCTTACCAAGGTTTAAGGGTGTCTTCATTAACCAGCCCTTCCACTCTCCTCTGCCAGACTGGAGTGAGCCCATTTTATAGTATCAGCAGGGCCTTAGAGTCAGGTGGTCATATTAGCTTAATGGCCTCACCTGACTCTTCGTAGGTTAATTAGAGTCAAGTGTCCTCATTAGCCTGGAGCAGCCCCTGCTCTGGTCATTCAGGGAACAGAAAACTGTTAATCCAGTGGCCAGTGTATCTGCCTTCTGCTATTCTGCTGTATCCAACTGGCCTGCATCTATCACAATACTATTATAAATGCTTGAGGCAAAGGAGGGCTTGGGGGTGGAGCCTGACAGCTTGTGAACCCTCACATAATAACCTCGCGACCTCTTGAGGGGCCACAATCCCCAGTTTGAGAACCCCTGTTCTATAACTTAATCCTATAGTATAATTACTGTTCTTTCGTTGTTGAACATTGTTGTTAGAGCCATGCCACTGTCTGTAGGTCCTGCTTCTTCTGACAGTCTGTAACAGTGGGGACTATAAGTGAAGGATATTTACACAATGAAAAAGTAGATCAAATTGCCACCAGAGATTTTTGTACATTATTGTACACTTTCAATTTTTCCTTGAGCAAAGTCCAAAATTACTTCATAGTTGGCCTAATTTCTAATGAATCAGAATCTCTGACATGAGAAACTGCTTAGAAAGCCAGCCATGTGTAAAGTAACCAATTTGCTAAATCAAAGAGCAGATATACAATAACTTTGTCAGAGAAACTTGACAAATCACTAGCATGAGTTCATCTCGCAAAATAGCCAGACCTGGAAGAACAATCTGATTCTCTAATAAAGGATTCAACTGCTGCCATTATAAAAAGCCACAAAAATCAGAGCTTCTTAGTCAGATTAGATCTTCCAGATCAGTGTGCCAAAGTAAAAGGTGAACATGAAAAGAGTTTTTCTGTATTTTGAAACTAATATTTACATATTGTATTTTACGAGGAAAGAAAAAAAGAGTTTAGACTGTAAGATTTCCAGGACAGAGATTTTTTCTTCTTCTGTTTTTGTACAGTGTGATCACAGTAGGGTCCCATTCTCAACATTGATATAAATTATTAATACATTATTGAGTGTTAATATACACATGCTATTGAGAGGTTAGTGCCTTCTTCTCCTGTTCAAATAATCCAAGCCTTCATCACCACTTGTTACATTTTCAAACAAGCTGCTCTTGCTGCTCCTCAAAGCATAGGCAGGGCTCTCTAAACATCTGCAAAGCCACCCAGGGCTGGTGCAAGGATGTTTCGCGCCCTAGGCAAAACTTCCATCTTGCGCCCTCCGCCCCCTGCCCTGAGGTGCCCCCCCCACGGCAGCTCCCCACTCCTCGCCCTCCGCTCTGAGGCACCCCACCACCCCAGCTCATCCCTGCTCTGCGCACGAGCACCAATCAGCTTAGGCGCCGCAAGCCTGGGAGGTGGGAGAAGTGAAGTGGCCACAGCATGCTCGAGGAGGAGGCAGGGCGGGGTGAGCTGAGGCAGGGAGTTCCCCTGCATGCTGCACCCCCCCTTACTTGCTGTAGGCGGCCCTCCCCGTGCTCCCCTGCCCCAGCTCCCTCTGCCTAAATGCCGGCGGCGACCGGGGCGGCTGAAGATCCGACCGCTGCGGTTGCTGCCAAAGAAAATGGTGCCCCCCAAACCCTAGTGCCCTAGGCAACAGCCTAGGTAACCTAAATGGTTGCACTGGCCCTGAAGCCACCTCATTCTTCTCTTTCAAATTCTCTTCTGCTGTGACGCCTGCAAAAAATTTGAGAAAAGTCAGGCAGCTGCTGTGCTTAGATAACTGCCTAGCACACTGACCAGCACTGTGTCATTGTTTCATCATGCTCCCCCATCGGTCTGTCTGGATCCCCCTGTTGTCTCTCTAGTATGTTACTTAGAATGTAAGCTCTTTAGTGCAGGGACCATCTTTTTGTCCTATGTTTCTACAATGAGGTCCTGACCCAGGGCTGGGATTAGTAGGGGCTACTACAATGTGGTATTATATAATTCACAATGTGAACAATATTTTAAAAAATTATCATATCCCTAATAGATGTAACCTTATATGAGAAAATCATATACAACTTTAAAAAGTGACAAGGACAAATGAGAGGATTTAAAATCCAGAACTTTGACATATTGGGATATTTCTGACATGTAACAGTTAAGTTATTTTTCCATTGTTTCCCTCTCTCTCCTTTTTTTCCATTTTTTTTCTTTTTGAGGAGAAAATACCCTAAATTTTGGGGTAGATTGGTGGTCCAGGGGGGAGGATGTTGGATCCCTGACTAGCTTCACCTCAGGATTCCTGCTGAACAGAAAGGGCTTCCTGTCCATGTCCCCTTATCTTTGTGCATCCATGCAAGAGAAATAAAGTAGTCCCTAATTCCAGATGAGGCCCTGTCCTACTTTTTCCCTTCCAACCTCTTGATCCCGTCTCCCCCAGCCTGTGGTCTCCTGAGCCCCTCTCGCCCTGCTGTTACCCCAGCCTGTTTCCCCTTGCACCTCTGTTTCCTCCTGGAGTCACTGTTTCTTTTCCGTGAAGAAGCAAGTTTTGCAGGTCACTCTCCACTTTCACTTTTGGTCAATCTCTCAACAGCTAAATAAGATATACATACAAAAACAAGCTCATCTCTCTCACTGAAACAAGTGAAGTTAAAGACTATGTTATATTTAGGGTGACCATATGTCCCGATTTTATAGGGACAGTCCCAATTTTTGGAGCTTTTTCTTACATGGGCACCTATTACCCCCCACCCCTATCCCGATTTTTCACACTTGCTATCTGGTCACCCTAGTTATATTCTATAGTATTCAAGTATTTAATTATAGGCAGTGTGGGTAGCGACTCCTATTTATCTATATCCAACACTCCCCATTCAACGACCCTGTATTCAGTTGCATATAAACTTTGCCAGACTAACCATTCACGCTGAAAACCTCCACGCTAGGTTTCTGCCTCAGGGTGTGGTTGTTTTTTTTATTTTGTTATGCTTTTATTTTTTGAAAATATCCTCTTTCAGCCAGACAAGCTTTAAACCACTAAGATGCTTTGAAAATCCTTACACTTTGGCAGTGTAACAGAAGTATAAAAGGATATAATACTGCACATTGCAGAGTTTTTGTCTAGAGGAAAACTATATATGCAGCAATAGAAGAAAACAATATAAAATGTTCATTTAATCCATGCACAATAATTTTCTGTAATACTAAATTACTACTTTATACATTTAGATTAAAAAATTTGGAGCTCAGTTAATCAAAATTCCCATTAACTTAACTAGAAACAGAATCTGTCCCTCAAGAGTATTTTTTTAAATGAATGTGTGACAGAGGTATTAATATGTGAATAAATCGCTTAAAATAAGCATATATAAAACCATGCACATAAGGAGGCAGAATTATAGTCACCTTGTACTTTGTTACCACATGTGATTTCCAGTTAATCACTTTAAGTAACATATATGCTAGTCGCAACAGGGTGTTTGAAGGGCAGAGAGTCATGCTTAATTGTGAAACACATTGCTTATGATGAATTATGCTAGACTAATTAAAATTAATCTTCAGCCAAAAACTTTACTAGAACTTTTAAATTAAAATTTCTCTCTCCTTCTCTCTCTCTCTCTTCTATAACCAGGACAACTGGTTATATCTGTGCTTCTTAACTGCGACTTTCAAGTGCTTTCTATGGAATATATATAGTTTTCAAAACTATCTTTTTTTACCCTTTAAATTTCTTTTGGTTCAAATACATTTATACAAATACATTGTACTATTCATATATATTTTTTCTAATGCATAACTTAGGCAGCGATCAAGAACTATATGAACAATCTGGTATCTTTAAAAAAAAGCAAGCAACTAATAGTTTTAGGCTGTTCTGTATTATAATTCTGGAATGGTTCCCATTTGAAGGCAGATCTGGCATTCTGCCCAGGTTGAAGTAGAATTGGCTTATGCTTAAAGACTACTCAAAACAGAACATTTATTTAAACTTTGTATATGAATTTACTAATTTAATTTTCTGCATAGTCTCACACACTTTTTGACTTTCAGAGACAGAGGATTTGTGCTCATTTGAAAACTCATAGATAAATGGCAAATGAGATTTTAAATATTACATCATAATCGGGAGTTGTACTCCACAACACAATGAGATGAAATTTTATGTCAAATACCCTTACATTCTATGGAAAGAACCTCTAAATTCCATAGCAATATTTATTATCTCTCTGTGAACAAGCCTTCATTCCCATTCTCCCACCCAAATGCATAATTGACTATAATTATTTAAAACCATAATTATTTTCAGTGATGGGCCTTTTTAATTTATTATACTCTCCCAGTGGCTCTTCTCTAGTGGCCTCTGCTAACATGGCACTGCCCTGGAATCCCAGCTCACAACCTCCATCTCTTTACCCCAGGCGTGTGTGCCAAGTAAGTGGGAGCTTGTGTGCCAGTTTTATCACTTATTTCATTTGCCTATGATGCTGTTCTCCATAGAACTGAGTACCAGCCTATGCTTTACTTCTCCTTGTTCTCTCCCTGCAGGCTAGACTCCACCTCTAGATCTCTACACCCATGCTGCCTGGTTTCATGAAAAGAATTGAGAGACTGAGCAGTGCAGGAAACTGACTTCCCATCCAGTTGGAAATTTTGCATTTCTGACTTTTCATTCCCATTCAGAATTAAAAGCTGTTTGGCTGGGTAGCCAGAGAGCCAGGCAGCCTGGGAGAGGTGGGCCTTCCAGCAGCCAGTGGGCTGGCAGGAAACCAGACAGGCAGACTGTGTAGATGGTTTCCAGTGACAGTTTCTGTGTGTTCCTATGGAACATTTCAGTTCCATCAAATCAAAATTTTCATGTGGAAAACTGCTCCATTGGAAAGTTTTCTATCGGCTCTAGAGAAGCTGACACTTTAACCAATTTAACTCTCCCTTCTAGGGACAGTTGGAGAGCAAGAGGTTGTTGCAAGGGAGAACTTGGCAGGGCAGGAAGACAAAAGAAAATATGATGCAAGTGGCTTCTGCAAAATGGTGAATTCTGCAGCCAATTTTTTGAATCTTGTGGCATCACTGAAAAAACACCAAATTGCATTATCATGAAATCACTACATTCAGTGTCCTAACTGAAAGGAATTGGGCAAGTTCACATCTGTCAGAGCTCTTGTTCTGGGCTCTCTGCAAACTGAAAAAACAAAACAAACCATGGCATTGTTTACAGTCAGTTCACAATCTGTAGGTTATCTTTGCAATGATAAGGGTAGAAACAATTTTATATGAAAACAGATTCTGAAGTACAATTCTGCGGCAAGGAATAAATACCTGAAGCTGCAGAACACAATAGATGCCAATTTTGATGTGTTTCCCATCTATTATACACATGCTGAGACACTCTGTTCATTGTGTGGGAGCAAAAGGAAAAAATCTCTGTTGCAAAACTAATCTGTTGAAAAGAAACAAAATCTGAAGTGACAAGGAATATTTGAGATCTGTTTATTAGACTAGTCTAAAATCAAAAAGTCATTACAAAAATGAACTCACAACTCAGACTGGTTTGCTAGAATCAAGGCAAAAGCAGTCTCATCACTGTCAATTATTCTTCCTTTAACTCTTCTGTATACAAGAAACAGTTTTAACACAGCTTGATGCTTTCCAAGAGGCAATAAAAGATACAAAGATACTCACTGGCCCAAACACAGCACAGAAGACTAAATGTGATGGAACCTTTCAAAACAGTAACAAAATATAAAAAAGCAAAAGATTGAGGACAAAAAAATGAAATAAAATGAATGCTAAATTGCTGCTCTTTCAGAATATTATTGGTTGTGTTTGTGTAACAATGAATGGGATTAATTTTTTTAATGCTAATGAAGTTCTAGTCTGCTGCTGATTTCCACATAATATTCTTCTTGATAGTAGTCATTACTATTACAGAGTGTATGGATGAATAGATCTTTTAGATTCCTGATCTAATGGATAAATAGATCTGTTTTAACTTACCTACTTCATAAAAAGGAAAGACTAGTTTATTAGGGAATGGATTTATAAATCAATCTGAAGTTAATCAGGTGATTTAAGTCTGAATTGTGGGTTGTTCTTTTTTAGCCACTCATGCTGTTTGATATTGGAATATTCTCACAAATTAGATCTCAAATAGGTCTTTGCATTTCATGTTTCTTCTCAACAGATTAGTTTTGCAAGAAAAAAAATAGATGAGAAATTTGTCTCAGCTTGCTACTTGGTTCTCCAAAAAGTCTTCTTAGCCACAGGTACTTCTGGGAGTATTTTGCACTTCAAATCTCATGGCACTTGAAAAACATTAATAAATAATGTTTCCCAAGTATTAGCATTCCCATTTTACAGATGGGGAAGCTGAAGTTCCAGAAATTAACTGACTCACTCAAGGCTATACAGGCATTCTGTGGAAGAGCAGAGAATAGAACGCACATTTTCTGACTCCCAGTTAGGTGTTTTAACAACAAAGCTCTACAACTTTAAGAACAGTACCCTTGGTATTCAGAAAACATTGGGTTAGGATATCATCAGAAAAATAAACCTATTGGAATAAATATTCTACATTTCTGTGATTCTACCCAATTCCTGGCCATTTCCTCTTCCCTTCTCCATCTTCTCCCCACCCCTAGCCCCCAAAGTAGAGACACATTGACAGAAAGGATTTTCATGGTCTCTTTCTTAGTAAGGAAGTAGATGCCAGAAGCCTGTATGGGAGGGTCTGGTTCCCACATATACCTCAGAGATTAACTCCATTGGGATTCCTGACATGGCGACATGCAAGTGTCTCATTGAGGGCACAGCAAAAAATCCACTGCTACACTGATCCCCAGGTCATTTGCCAACCTCACAGAGGTATTTAGGCCATGGAGCCTGTTTAAACTGGAGTAACAGCCTCAAAGTCTTTCTGTTCCTGCTTCTAAGCATGGAGGTGTATGTGTCTAAGTGGGAGAGGAGAGCATTACTCCCCACAGAGATCCAGATTGTCCAGCCAATGCACTCACGCTGGGCACAAGATTTTAGCCGGATAGAAAGCCATCATTTCCTACGGTCACTGCTAAAGTGTGCTGTAATCTCTGTGTAGTATGCGGCACTCAAGCAATTTTTACATTACTGAAAATAATGGCAAATGAAAGTGATGGAAAGGTCTTATTTTCTTCCTGTAACACCAGAGTTAATATGTCATTTTAGGATTCCATCTAAGAGGACTGCTTTTGTGTATTCCCCACTCAATAATTATGTATTTCTTCTCTGACTTTGAGTAAAGCTGAAGAATGATTCTAGCCACAGATATAACAAACTAGCATACCTAGAAACATTGTGCAAAATGCAATGAAGCATGGCACCAAAATAATTCTGAACTGATTAATGATTTCTCCTCCTCAACTAAACAAAAGTCGATCACAGTGCATAGCATGTATACTAGACAGGAAGGAGGCTGGTTTGCAAACCAGTCGAGGTTTTCATTAATATGTTAGAAGAAAAGTTATCCTGCATTAAGACAAACAAGCTACTTTGTGCCCAAAAAATTAAAATAAAATAAAATAAAATGAAAGGAAATTAGCAGTTCCAGGAGTGGTTCAGAGCATCCACGCGTACTGGCTTACCTTGTAAAATGGTATGTAAAATCCACGCACTCACTTCAGAGAGGAATGCAGTACAGATGAATCCAGTGAAAGCAGATCATCTAGGGGGAACCTTCATGTTCACCTAGTTGTCGCTAAAGACAGATATTGAAGGTGAGATCCTCACCCCTCCCTTTCTGGTCTCACTTGGTGCAAAGGAAGGTCTAGAGCAGCATACAGGAATCCTAAAAACTCCATACCCACCTGGAGGAGGATTCCCCTGTCACAGCTGTAAGGTTGCTTTTTAAGGACCTCCTTACAAGCTCTAGTAAAGTTGGTGGGCAAACCAGGATCAGAAGGGTGCAAAGGGGAATTTAAAACCATCTTGGCCTCCATTACATCTGGCTGTGAATTCTGTGCTGGTTTTAGAGGCACAGAACAGAATGTCATCCCTAGGATTTGCATGGAGCATACAGCTAGCCTTCTCTTGTGACATTTTATCATGGCAGGGCTGTTATCACCCCCTCCTAAGATTGATCCTCATTTCCTATAATAAGATGCTGTTTTCAGTTGCTTATACCCACCAAAATGTAACCCATTTGGGCTGAAATGTACTGTTTGCCTTAGGATACATTGTGGTGGGTATCTTCTTATTTTATTCAAGCAAAAATGGCTCAGCCATTTCCAAGAACAATGCTAGGATAAAATTTTTATCGCTCATGTTAAAAAAATCCCAGGGGCTTTTTGACTAGCCCTAGCATCCCACACTTTGGGGTTGAAATGTTGCAGGCAGATGGCCTTTGTATCAGGGACGTGCCTTTTGCCATCCCCATGGTAATGAGCCCAAATTTGGCCAATTTATAAGTCTTTGAGAACAAAATTAGTTCGCACATGCTCAGTAGAGATTTTCACGTAAATTCCCTGAACTTCCCATTTGCACTGGCCTTGCTCCAGCCTCGGGCTCAGAAGGAATTTCCTAGCAGTTGCTCCTATGGGCTGGTTAAGGCTGCCCCAGGGAGGGTACCAGAATTGAGAGCAGGAAGATTGTCAATCCTGTGCTCTCAGTTGGTGCCCAGGCAGTGTGGAGGAGGCGGAGGAAACTGCCTGATTCACATGCAGAGGGGACAAGAACCAGACCACAAGGGTCAGGAGAAGATTGGGGCAAGGTGTCTCCCACCTCCCCCTTTCCTAAGTGTAGTACCTTGCACTTTTCTGTATTGAATTTAATAATATTGATTTCAGACTAATTCTCCAATTTATCAAGATCATATTGAATTCTAATGCTGTCCTCCAAGTGCTTGCAACCCTTCCCAACATGGCATCATCTACATATTTTATAAGCATACTCTCCAGTCCATTATTCAAGTCATTAATGCAAATATTTATTAGTACCGGACCCAAGACAGACCACTGTGGGACCCCAGTTGATGTGAACTCCCAGTTTGAAAGTGAACCATTGATAACTATCGTTTGAGAAAGGGTTTTCAGCCAGTTATGCACCTGCCTTATAGCAATTTCAACTAGGCTATTTCCCTTGTTTGCTTATGAGACTATCATATGGAACTGCAACAAAAGCTTTACTAAAAATTAAGATATATGACAAATACTGATTCTTCCCTATCCAGTAGGTTGGTTACCCTGTTGAAGGAAATTAAATTGATTTGGCATTATGTGTTCTTGACGTATACATGTTGGATATTGCTTATCACCCTATTATCCTCTAGGTGCTTACAAACTGAATGTTTCATAATTTGTTCCAATATCTTTCTGGGTTTCAAAATTAGAATGACTGATCTATAATTCTCTCATTTCTCTTTTTTCTGCTTTTTGAAGATAGGCATTATATTTGCCCTTCTCCAGTCCTCTGGGACCTCACCTGTCCTACATGAGTTCTCAAAGATAATTGCTAATGGTTCAAAGATTGCTTTGGCTAGTTCCTTAAGTACTCTAGAGGTAATTTCCCTGAATGGGAATTTGAAGTTCTACACAAGCATTTTCCTCTGTATAATGAATTTAAATGGAAAGCATTAGAAATCTTAGCCCTGAAGTTATAAGTAGCTATAGGCTGAAACATTTTATTGTTTGCACTACTGTGACAATTCCGAGGGCTCTGAGGTACCTAGCCACTACCTGTCTTTAATGTGAGGAAATCTTATCTGGGCCTGCTATGGGCCAGCTCCCTAAAGCCACCAGCGTCTGGCAACACAATCAGTGCCTTCCAGGCCTCATGCTCTCTCTGCAAACTAGTGATAGGCACACACCAACCCCTCAGTCCTCCAAGCATCCTTCTGGAGTGCTCAGACCCTGCTACACTGTTCACTCACAGAACTCTTAGATCCACTATTCCCAAAGGAATAGTATGCTCCAGCTTACATGATTCAACTCAGGATCCCCACTCTATTTAACACACCACACGTAGAGAAATAAATAATGTGAAAACAAGAATAAATCAATTATCAAAGAACTGAGATGTAAGTGATGGACAGTGAGAATATTGGGAACAAATGGTTACATATAACACAAAATCATGACATGAGTTCTAGAGCCTAAACTTAACTAACAAGTCCTTTTCCTTGTGTTTTCAGCTAGGTTGGCTGAAACCCCTTCTCATAAGATTGAACACTCTGCCAACTAGTCCTCACAGAGTGATTGAATATAAGGGGGCTCATCTGCACCCCAGGTATAGTTTCACCGTCTGCGGGCTTGGCTACACTGGAGAGTTGCAGTGCTGGTGGTGGCTTTACAGCGCTGCAACTCACTCACTGTCCACATTTGCAAGGCACATACAGCACTGTATCTCCCTGGCTACAGCGCTGGTTGTACTCCACCTCGGCCTGGGGAATAATGACTATAGCGCTGCTGATGCAGCGCTGCTCCACCAGTGTGGCCACCAAACGTGTTGTTATTGGCCTCCAGAGGTATCCCAGAATGCCTGTTCAGCCACTCTGCTCATCAGTTCGAACTCTACTGTCCTGGCCTCAGGTGGCCCACCCTTTAAATGTCCCGGGAATTTAAAAAATCCCCTTCCTGTTTGCTCAGCCAGGTGTGGAGTGCAATCAGTGAATCTTTCCAGGTGATCATGCCTCCACGCACCAAACGAGCCCCAGCATGGAGTGTTTGGGGGGAGGAAGCACTCCAGCTGTAGGAGTTATTATACCTATGGGCAGATATCAAGGGCCATGCTGGAAAGGGGCCATGACTGGGATGCGCTGCAGTGCAGGGTTAAAGTGAAGGAGCTGCAGAGTGCCTATTGCAAAGCCCGCGAGGGAAACCGCTGCTCCGGCACTGCCCCCATGACCTGCAGTTTTCACAAAAAGCTGGACGTGATACTTGGGGGTGACCCCACTGCCAATCCGAGGACCACGATGGACATTTCAGAGTAGGGGGGGAGAGGTTGAAGGGGGGATGGAAGAAACCGAGAATGAGGGTACTGGGGTGGGGGGAGACACCCTGGAGTCCCTGGAGGCATGCAGCCAGGAGGTCTTCTCAAGCCAGGAGGAAGGTAGCCAGTCACAGCAGCCGGTACTTGGTGGAGGACAAACAGAGGAGCGGGTTCCCAGTAAGCGGCTTTTATTTTCAGGATGGAAATTTTTCAGGAGAGGAGGCAGGGTTCTACATGCATACATGCATGCCTAGATGTGGAATAGTGCATTGCTGTGGTCTATCACGTCGCAGTAATCGGCCTCGGTAATCTCTTCAAAAGTTTCAGCCAGAGTATGGGCATTGCGCTTGAGAAAATTTATTGGGAGAGCCACTGTGGTCCTTGTCCCAGTCAGGCTAATGCATCCGCGCCACTGTGCATTAACAGCTAAGCGGGTCTCCAAGGATCACAATTGACATTTCGATGTCCTCTACTGTGATCTTCCAGTCTGGGAAAAAAGTCCCTGCCTGCAGCTTCCTGAACAGGCCAGTGTTCCGAAAGATGCGTGCATCATGCACCTTTCCAGGCCAGCCTGTGTAAATGTCAATGAAACGCCCACAGTGATCCACAAGTGCCTGGAGAACCATAGAGAAATACCTCCTTCCGATTAACGTACTCGGATGCTAGGTGGGGTGGTACCAGAATAGGAATATGCGTCCCATCTATCGCCCCTCCACAGTTAGGGAAACCCATTTGTGTAAAGCCATCTACAATGTCCTGCACGTTCCCCAGAGTCACAGTTCTTCTTAGCAGGATGCGATTAATGGCCCTGCAAACTTGCATCAACACGATTCCAAGGGTCGACTTTCCCACTCCAAACTGGTTCCCAACCTATCGGTAGCTGTCTGGAGTTGCCAGCTTCCAGACTGCAATAGCCACCCACTTCTCCACCGGCAAGGCAGCTCTGAATCTCGTGTCCTTGTGCTGCAGGGTGGGGGCCAGTTCCTCACACAGTCCCATGAAAGTGGCTTTTCTCATCCAAAAGTTCTGCAGCCACAGCTCGTCATCCCAGACTTCCATGATGATGTGATCCCACCACTCAGTGCTTGTTTCCTGAGCCAAAAAGCGACGTTCCACGGTGCTGAGCATTTCCATGAATACCAGAAGCAATTTAGTGTCATACGCATCAGGCGACTCACTATCATCGTTGGACTCCTCATCACTTTGGAGCTGAAGGAATAGTTCATTTGCCAAACGTGACTCATTTGCCAAATGTGGCGAGACTCATCAGCATACTCCTCAGCAGTTCGGGCTCCATTTCCCACAGAAATCGTGCTGCAAAGAAACCGTTGACAGAGTCAAGATGGCACCAAATGTGGACGGAAAAACAGGGATTGCTGGGATGTGAAGTGATGCGTCATGGGGTGTTGGGACAGGAAGCAGAATGACCCACATGCTCCTTCCTACAACCCACGGCGCCAAAATGGGACGAGGTGCTCTGTGCAATAGCTGCCCATAATGCACCACTCCCAACACCGCTGCAAATGCTGCAAATGTGGCCACACTGCAGCACTGGTAGCTGTCAGTGTGGCCACACTCCAGCGCTTTCCCTACACAGCTATACGAAGACAGTTGTAACTCCCAGCGCTGCACACCTGCAAGTGTAGCCAAACCCTTACTCCTATTCAGGAAAATCTCTGCAGTTTTGTTTTTTCCTGCAACCTCTGCAAACTACTGATTAACATTTTGCTCAGACTGTAAATGACCATCCATGGTGAACCATACTATACTAATTTGCACATGACCAGCCAGAGCAAGATAAGCATCTCTTCCCTGCTGCCTGCCAGGAAAATGTGGATTACCTGCCTTACTCTCAAAACTAGAGAACATGTTTTTTAGTATATATCGTATTTTCCACAATGATTATTATGACCAGTATCACATAGATTTCATTAGAATCCTTACATGACATTCTTTGATGGACTAGTGGGTAGATACCAGACCCAGGCCAGAAGGCATCAAGAGACCCTGGGGTCACAACTACCTGATCATATTATTGTTTCCGAAACTGTGTTTAGTCTAATTGTTTTGTTAGTAAACAGAACACACTAGCCATGTCTACATCTAAAATTTTGGAGCGCTGGTTGTTACAGCTGTATTAGTACAGCTGTATAGGGCCAGCGCTGCAGAGTGGCCACACTTACAGCAACCAGCGCTGCAAGTGGTGTTAGATGTGGCCACACTGCAGCGCTGTTGGGCGGCTTCAAGGGGGGTTCGGGGAACGCGAGAGCAAACCGGGAAAGGAGACCAGCTTCGCAGCGGTTTGCTCTCGCGTTCCCCCAACCACCCTGCAAACCGCAGGGAAGGAGACCTGCTTGTTCGGGGAACGCGAGAGCAAACCGCGGCGAAGCTGGTCTCCTTTCCCGGTTTGCTCTCGCGTTCCCCGAACCACCCAGCAAACCGCAGGGAAGGAGACCTGCTTGTTCGGGGAACGCGAGAGCAAACCGCGGCGAAGCTGGTCTCCTTTCCCGGTTTGCTCTCGCGTTCCCCGAACCACCCAGCAAACCGCAGGGAAGGAGACCTGCTTGCTCGGGGGTTCGGGGAACGAGAGAGCAAACCGGGAAAGGAGACCAGCTTCGCCGCGGTTTGCTCTCGCGTTCCCCGAACCACCCTGCAAACCGCAGGGAAGGAGACCTGCTTGCTCGGGGGTTCGGGGAACGCGAGAGCAAACCGGGGAAGGAGACCAGCTTCGCCGCGGTTTGCTCTCGCGTTCCCCGAACCACCCTGCAAACCGCAGGGAAGGAGACCTGCTTGCTCGGGGTTCGGGGAACGCGAGAGCAAGCCGGGGAAGGAGACGAGCTTGATTACCAGAGGCTTCCTCAGGTATGCTGGGATACCTGCTTATTCCACGGAGGTCAAGAAAAGCGCTGGTAAGTGTCTATACTTGATTACCAGCGCTGGATCACCAGCGCTGGATCCTCTACACCCGAGACAAAACGGGAGTACGGCCAGCGCTGCAAACAGGGAGTTGCAGCGCTGGTGGTGCCCTGCAGATGTGTACACCTCCTAAGTTGCAGCGCTGCAACTCCCTCACCAGTGCTGCAACTTTCTGATGTAGACAAGCCCTTAGATACCATTTAACTGAAGTTAGCTTCATATCTTTCTTGAACCACAATATGACTAATAATGCTATAGATTAAAAATAATTATTTTAAAGTCATTTACTTACAGTAATTTTTGATAAAAATCAAGTTTCCTATCCACATACCAATATATTTTCCTCCTTTATAAAGCACTGTGTCAAAAAAGAGTCTTTGCTATCATCTTATGAATGCAATTGCTTTCTAATTAATTTTCTACAATCTTTTAAAAAAACGTTTTGCTACATAAAGACAGTGATAAGTTTCATGTCATGAGTACTACAGGTTAGACAATTAATTTAGAAATAGCGAGCTGGCAACAAAAATCCCATACTCAATAGTAAGAATGACTCATACTTCTTGTCAGCCTCTTCAAAAAGGCAGACTACTTAGTCTGCAGCTGAGCGTAGGCTATTTGATTTGTTTATACTGGGAGTTGTGTGCACCAATGCATATGCACAAGATACTTAGTCATATACTGAACAGATTATGTTGGTGGGGAAAATAATGTCATTGTAGCCCTATTCTGGATATCTGAGTGATTTTAATTAGATTTAGATAGCAACACCACCACCAAAAAATACACACATTCTGTGAATGGCAAAACATATTTAGCTCTAGAGAAGAAACTCTTTATTAAGCCTGCTGGACCTTGGTTTCAAAAGGCTACAAAATTCACTCAGGCAATCTTGACCTCTGATGATCAGGAAAGGAACGTTTGATCTTATGTACCTATAACTTTAGGAGTACTGGTGTATTATATACACATGGAATATTGAAAGCCTACTGTATCAGCTTTGTAAATGTTTGTTGATGGACTAAGGATTGTATCCTGTTTCTCTGGAGGAGTTACAGGGGTTTCCCGCAGAAACTAAAAATTACTGGGGGGTAATTAATGCAAATTCCTAGGCAGATGGCAAGTCTGGCAGAGCCTCATTCCTTAGGGAAAGTTGCATATACTAGTTTGACCCGGTTCAAGAGACATGACAAACAAAGAAAAGAAAACTGTATAAAAGTGACCAGACATATACAGGAAAGTTAGTCATTCTCACTCAGTCCAAGAACTGACGTGTACCTGTAACCAAGAAAGAGACACCCTGGGAAAGGGCCTGAAATATTGTGTTCCAAGTAGGGTCTCCCTAGGAAGCTAAGACCTGCATGCAAGCTGTTTGTTGTTTTTAAGATATATTTTCTCTGTCATTCTTTGGCTCTGAATAAATAGTACTTTGGCTGGTCACCGGTTAACCCTGTCATTGCCTCTGAAATAATAGGCCTGACTTGCTGGGGTGATCACTGTGAACTGCAGTCTAAATCTCTGGACCAGAGGGCGAAAAATGTAGGACTCCACCCTGAGAATGGCAACAGCTAGAGGTGAGGCCTGAGTGGCCACCAATGGGTCTGACATGAACTGAAAACTGGGATTTCAGAACGAAAGCAGAACGTGTTTCTTACAGGAAACAGTAGCTGAGTGCTAGAATTTAGAACTAGATATTGAATAGCCTGCTTGTAAGGGAAGAGTTTATTGAAATTTCCATGTTAAAGTAATTCTTTCAGTGTATATATTTTCCCTTTGCTGCAGTATAAAGGTTGTGGGAATGTCTTCTTCAGGACCAATGTTGCATTATGATCCCTACCTCACTGAAGTCAGTGGAGAGACACCCATTGACTTCAATGTGCTTTGGATCAAGCTGTTGAAGAATTAATATTTTACTATCTGTGCTTTTTAATGTATTTTGATTGAATACCTCTTAGGTCTTATCAATGTAAATTGGTTCTAACTGTGATATTTGGAAAGTATCGATCAGAACCAAATTCCGAGGAGTGAGTTATTTCTCTAACTTCAAGTCTGGAAAATACTAATAGGGAAAATAAAAAAATAAATAAATAAGTGAATTAAGTTAGAACACAATATATAGTCCTTTACAGATTGGAGCACTTTACAAATACTAATTAAGGCCAGATTCTGAAAATGAATCCAATGAAATCAATAGGGCTCCATGCTTGTACAGGCATATCCATCCTCAGGATCTGGTTCTTTTTTTGGAAACTATCAGCTGAGAAGTTAGAATAGCACAGTCACCTCTCTAACAAACCACCATCCACAAAAAAGTTAACCTGGTACTATAAAAAAGCCTAAAGTCTCACTCTTGCAATGGTGTTTCCGCAGGGTGCACAAATCTGTCCCCACACAGCTCAGTGCAGGAGGTCCTTAAGGAGCTCCATTATCCAGCATAGAAAATACAGATACATCTTTTCACACTTCCATCAGTAATCACTGTTTTAGATCTGGTAGAAAAATTCTAAAAGTAGCTCTGTTTTTGATAAGACTTTCCTTGGGATCATGAAAGGGATGATTGGTAGGATTTTTATTACATATTGTTAGTACTTGCACAGATTTCATCACGATGAAGGTGCAAAGACATGTCAGTTAAAAGAATCCCCAGGTACTGAACATTTTTCTAATGCACAAGAGCTGCAGTGCAACAGTAACTAGAAGAAAATTAATCTATATTTAAAAAATTGCACTTGAGAACTTCATTTGTGTGATTAATAATGCATCATGAAACTTCAGCAACAAGGCATTTATTAATGGTCAGGCCAGGGAAATGCCAAACTGACGAGTGAAAGGAATTATAATTTTCAAAAGTGAGTACTGGCAGGAGAGAGAGAGGATATGTGGAAGCTGCGAAAGTGGTCCATCTGTCACTATAAGTAATGGAGAACTTTAGGAATTATGGGTAAAGAGAATAAGAGGAAAAAAGCTGTCAGAGTGTTGGGAGCTGTGTATTCAGATGGGCTTGGCCCATGAACAGTAGCAAAAACTTGTTAGAAGATGGAAGTATCCTAGGGCTGGATCCTGCAGTCTTTCCTCACATTAATCAAGTTCAGCACCTGTGTAGTGGAATGCTAAAACTGTATCATTAATTTCAGCCTACGTGGTGCCATGTGTAACATACCTCATCTGAGCTGGTAACAGCCAAGTTGGCAGTGCATTAATGCTCATAAAAGGAATGCATCTCTTGTGTCTCTCTCGTGATGGAAGGTGGGTAGCCTGTTCTGGTACAGAAGCCTGACCTGCTAGCAGCAGGTCTGAAACCTTCTGTGTACAAGAAGTTCATGACAGTCTAATCTAGTCACAGTAATTTTCACCACTTTAGCACTTCAGCACTTTAAGTAGGGTTAAAGTAAAGGGGAATGGAGGGGAGGGCAGTTCCTCTCCTCTGTTAAAACAGAACAAGAGCTCCTCACTTCTCTCCCTGGCTTGGGACAGCTGTGCTCCCCCACAGCTTCCTCTCTTCCTTAGCTAGTACAGTAGGAGTTCTTCCTCATTTCAGTCTGCTTTAACCCCTGACATTAAGAAATATGTGGTTTAATTACAATACAAAACCCCTTATAGGATAAGATCCAGATACACACAGGCTATGCACTAGCACCTATCAGCACACCATTGCTAGAAAGGGAAAGTCCATTCAAAGTGGGAGTTTCTAGAGAGCAAAACACCTAGAGCCAAGAGGTCTGCATCTGGTAGCATCAGAGCCATCTCTTGGGTAGGGCAAATCAGAGGAATTGCCCTGGGCCCCGCACGTCGATAAAACTGGGACTGTCCCATATTTAGCCCTTTGTCCCACATCCCAACCAATGTTTGATCGGGATGCCATTTGTCCCAATATTCAGGTGAGAACCTGGAGGCAGGTTGGTAGGTGAGACAAGCGGGTGAGTGGGGTGAGGAGGCAGGCGGGTGGACAGCAAGGAAAACAGTGGGTGGGGGGTGAGGAGGCGAGTGGTGGCCGGATGGGCACGCTGGGCAGATGGCAAGGAGACTAGTGGGGAGGCTATTTGTCCTGGGCTCTGTAGCCTCCAGGGAAGGCCCTGGTCAGTACAGCCTGTCACGGGAGTGGGGGAAGGGGGCTTATAGCTATGCAGACAAGGGAAGCACTAGTTCAATGTATTTACACTCATGGGCACCTATCCAGCCCACTCTAGCATCTCAAGCTGCCTTCCCGCAGCAGACTCCTCAGACGAGGCCAGTGGTTTTCAGTCTCCCGCTAAGCTCAATCTGCTTGAAAACATTTCAGAACCTTCCAACTGACTCTGAGTAACTGCGAAGGAACCTTAACTCACCCACTTCCAACATACACAACACTTCATAGGTTGGTGTCCTTTTAGTCTGGGGATGTTTTTTGTTGATGATATGTTATTGGGTGGATTTTGTTTGCTAGTTATTGGATTTTTACAGGAACATCACCTATTCTTGTTGTAACTTTAACAAAAAATCTTTAGGCTAAGTACTAGGAGCTCAAATCTGGAGCCTATAATTAAAGTTTATTATTGCCACTGTAAAAGGGACTATGATCGACAAAGCTAAGACTAGCAGGTTCTGCTAGTTTGCAGAAACAGCAAGTAAGGTATGACTTTACACTCTGGCTTTTATAAAAATGACCTTTTCTTTTTGTCAAAGATTTTCCTTCCTCCATACCCTGTTTGATTCACACTTGCTCGTATTATTCATCCTGAAACTCTGTGGGATACCAATATTTCCTCTCAGTGGTACAGTCATTATTAATTATTATCAGTATTAACTCAGTCTGCTACAAGGGTACACTATTGCTCTTTTCTTTCAAGAGATGGGATACATTGCCTCACACCACAATAGAAACAGTACTGTAAAGGGAAAAAAATGGAAGCTATTCTCTGACTTATAGGATCAGAAGATGAACATACTTATCTACAAGTTGGAGAACTATAGCAAGTGGAAAAATGGACATTACTACAAACCACATGAGAAGTTATGCCCATAGATACTCTAGGAATAAGAACTTGACTTTGCTGGACATTATCTTCCTAGAAAGGGGCAGTTTGGGGGTAACCACCACAAACAGGCTGTGAGCTTCGAGGGACACCTATGAATGACAGAGTTCATCCATGAATGGAACTCTGAAAACATAATAATGCTAAATACTACTGTACCTAGCTCTAATCTTGATGATGAAAATTCAGTCCTTGTTAATTTGCAGTTGTTGCCTACAGAGAAACAAGTTATTTTCTTTCATTTATTGTTTTTACACATTTCTCCTCTTTCATAAATAAAGAGCATTGTGTTTACATTAGATATATACTTTAAGCTCTCTGTAGCAGGGACTGTCTTTTTACACTTGTATGATATCTAGGACATAATGAACATATGATGATTGATTATAAAAGTAACTTTAATTTGGATTTGACTTAATATATAGCAGAGCATGTAAGACTGATTGTCCAGAGAGATTAAAAAGGCCCAGAGATGAAAGATGAAATTGTTTAGAACCCACTCTTCCTCATGGTCACAGAAAAAACTGAGATCTCATCCTAAAGAAGTGGCACAGACAGTGGAAAGGGTCCATGCAGTAAAGTGTTCAGAACCCAAGCCACAGTGATGGTCTTATTTCTGGATAATGATAAAAGGTACTGTGATGGACTGGCTTGTCGGTACCAAAATGTGACCTTTTCTTGATATTGTAACCACCATTTTGAATAATGTGACTTATATTTTGAATATGTAACTGCAGGTGCCCACAGATGTCAAGGATAGACCAGGGCAACTTATTGGAATGGCTGACAGCTCCCCTGGACAGACTAGCATGATAGTCATCAATGGCAATTAGCCCTTCCCTGTAGCAAAACTACTGTTATAATAATCTAAAGGGAACTGGTTTTCCCAGTCTGAACTTGGAACTTCCCAGCTGACCATTTGAATGGGGTCTGAAACTTACCAGCTGGTCACATGACAGAGGATGCAAACTTTTTTACGGGCAGGACCCACTCAGTGTTTGTCTCTCTCTCTCCTGGGCCAAACATCACCAGGCATCAGAAGGATAGCAGACGGCAGAGAACAGGAGGGGCTTACCTGCCTGACACACAGAATGGACCTAAGGACTTACAAGAACAGCAGAGCATAGGCTCAGGGGAAGTGAGTAACCTTTTGTTTTACCTAAAGATTTATAATTCCTGGATGCTTTGAGAGTAATAGTTAGTCTGGTTTTAGAAACTCCTGTGCAAAGCCTGCGTTCCTTACTTGACCTGACATGTGGTCCCCAAAGAGTTAAGTATAAACCAGAGCACCCACAGTGGTGGGACATTGAGGCGGGGGAGCATAAATAAGCTATGAGGGAAGCTTCAGAGGTCAGAGCATTGGTTTCAGACCCTAAGAGAGTTGGACAGTGGAGTATCACATCTCAAGGAAAGGAGCCAAGTGGGAGGTCTGCCCCCAGGAGCATGCTTTTGAGGCCCACAATTAGAAATAGTGACTGGACACTGTCGAGACCCAGCTGGCTTGAAAGCACATGGGATGTAGAAGTTGGGTTGTCTAATTACAAAAGACTTGTGACCATTCACTTAAAGAACACAAACAGGTAATGATATTCTAAGCAAAGTTTTTATTATAAATATATAAATAAAATATTGTGGTTAGAGTATCTTTTACACACACATAGTATACATACACTATATATGCATATATAAATAATGACATAGAAACCTGAACTGACTAGCACAAGGCCAAAATAAATGGCAGAAATTGCTGGATATCCTATGCATCTGAGGATGCAACAGGATAAAGAAAAAAATATATGCAGCTGTAAGAGTGCCCATGTTCATTACAATGACATTTAAAAATATACAAGTTTAAAATCGCACATCAACATCCATCACGGCTTCTACATTTTTATCACACGGGAAAGAAGTGCATATATTTCTTCCCATTTACCATCCCAACAAATGAGTTTAGTGGAATAGAAGCTCTTGGAGACCTTGAACCAAAGATTTCAAGTTCATTTGAACTCTATCATTAAGGGATTTATAATTCATTTTCTAGCATAGATTCTGCCTTAGTCTTCATTGATATGAGTAATTGTAATGAGATTTGGGGATTTTTTTAATCTTTACTGAAGCCAGAGTAGCGCTACACCAAAGCTCACTATAATTAAATGTATCAAAGAGAATAAAATAAAAAGCAGCATGAAAGGATTTTAAAGATTGATTGAATACTAGGGATTTTTTTTAAAAAAAAGTAATCTTCAATACATGTAAAATTCTCTGGCAAAAAAATAAATCAAAGACCTATCAGTATTTGCGATACTTTTGATAGGTTAACATTTGTATTCACAGATGAGTGCAGGATTATCTGTATTAAGTCTGCAGGGGTTGTAATTCTATTGGTACCAACATTCAGTCTTCCTTCTATTACAGTTTAAAAAAAATTCCCTTACTGTATTTATTTTTACTTCAGCAGAGTAGCTTTGAGGTTAATTTTTGTCCTTTGTCAATGGCTAGCATAGTGGTAATAGCATTTCTGGTATTCACAACTGATGCTCTCACCTGATATGGTTATTAAAGATCCCACAGCACGTATTGCAGAAGAGCGGTCATGTGGTTAAAGCACTAGACTGGGATCCAGAGTTATAGGTTCCTCCCAATTCGCCCAAGGTCCCATAGGAAAACTGTGGCAAAGTTCCTTAGGGCCTGATGCAAAGCTAATTGAAGTCAGTAGAAAATTCCCTTTGACTTTAATGGACTTTAAATTCGGCTCTATATTTCTCTGGGTGCTTCCATTCAACATCTATAAAACCGGGATAATTGTACTCCCTGATCATCCCTCACACGGGTGTTGTGAGAATCTATTAGTGATTGTGGATTTAGCCCTGAGTACCTCAAACATACAACATCAAATCCCCTAGGTGTCCTGCCAGCTGCTGGAGTCCTCAGCTCCAAGTCAGGTGCATAGGCTTCCCACAGAGTGCATGGGGAGACGTAAGCACCTCAGAAAGGGATCTTTAGAAGCCAGCAAGCCTAGAGGGAAGCCACCTAAGCTAGCCAAGAGTTAAGGGGTGGATCTTATTCCCTTCTCCTCAAAGGAATATAGGCACCTAACTCCCACTAATCTGGGTCTGGCGAGAGATGGGCAGGAGGAGGTGCTTATCTCTGTTTGGAATTCTCAGCCATCAACTCTCTCCTGGAGTTAAATGCCTAAACCAGGGCAGCCCATGCTCTACAGGTGAAACCCAGACCCTTCTTGTGAAGAAACTTAGAGATTAACACATGCTCCATTATAGCCAGGTGGTAAGGGCACTCACCTGGGATGTGAGAGACCTGTTTTCAATGCAGAGCAGGGACTTGAATGCAGATCTCCCATGTCCTGAGTTTAGTGCTTGATCCATCAGTGTATTTGGTATTTTAGAATGGATTTATCTTTATCTCTTCTGTTGAAGCTGTTCCACTTTGTATAAGTTCTTTTGATCAAGCACTTTGATCTCCCACATCCCAGGTGGGTACCCCAGCCACTGGGCTATAGAGTCAATTATATTTTTCTCTCTGACCAATTACTCTAATTTATAAAAACAGTGGAACAGCTGCCACAGGAGAAATTGAAAGTGAGCAGGGCACTCACCTCAGATACAGGAGACTTAGGTTCAAGTCCTTGCTTTAAATTACACAGAACAAGGATTTGAACTTGGATCTCCTACAGCCTGGATGAGTGCTCTGACCACTAGATTAGGACAATTGTCTCAAATAGTCATGACTGTGTAGGGGTTTGGCCAGGGCTTGCCCCTCACCCCCAGGGTGACTGGGAACCAGGCCGCCTCACTACAGACCTGCTCACCCTTGGCTGTCTTTTACCAAGGCCCACTCCTGTAGACTTGCCCTAAGAATGCCTAGGGGACTGGACCCCATAGGTAAGGTAGGTAGAAGAACACTGCAAATCCTGCATATGCCTGAGCTAGGGCTCCAAGCAGCTCATTAGGTGTGGGGTGGCATCATGACAGGGGGATTTGCAAGTGCCTACCAGCAGAACTTCAGGCAGCAGCTGAGCGGTATCAGAGAATATCAGCAGTGCCAAACTGTTGGCACCTATAGAAAGAGTGTGTAACCTTTGTGGATCTAACCCTGAGGTGCCAAAGTGATGGGAGCCACATAAGATGATGACTAGATAGTCCTATTTACATTTAAATTGGGTAATTACATTCCACCTACCTAAAAATCACCCTGGAATTTGATAAGATACTCCTCACTGTCTTAAACAGTTTTACAGAGTAACTCCACATGGTTAAGCAGCTATTTCTCCACCAAAGAAACTGCCCTTCAACTGAGGATGAAGTGTACAATTTGTAAAACATTTTGGAATCTTTCTGGAAGACAGTGCTATATGAATGTGAGATTGTTTTCTAGTCATATTTGATCTTCAGACAAAAAGAAAACATGTATATGAAAGAAACAGGAAGGGTGGGAGGGTCACCAAAAATCTGCCATTTTTATTTTCCAACTTTTCAAGGAGAACAAAGGAGAAGTAGCTTGGAAAAGACTTTCTTGTGAGGAAAACTTTATTGGCTACATTATTGCTCTGTTCTCCACATTACTATTATGAATTAACTATGTTATATTTCATAATCATAATTAAATACGCCAGTGCTTGCCAAGTTTTGAATGCAGTGAAGCAATAATTCAGCTCAAAGATTTTCCCAATAAAGGAGGAACACACTATTGAATATTTTGCAAGGTTTTTGTCTTGAAAATGCCTAAGTTATTAATGCTGGACAACTCATCCCTATAGAGCCAGTTACCAGGTGCTGTGCTCTTTACCTGTTTTGACTCCCAACTCTTGGAGGTAAGCTAATCTTACTAGTCAGAACACTTAAAGGACAGCAGTATGACAAGAGAAAAACCTCATTAAAGAGAAATGCACTACCTGCCAGACAGTTGATTACTGTACTAAATAGCCTCAGCAATTAATTCAGAAGACAGAGGTGGCCAACAGAAAATCTCCTGCTTCACTCAGGAGACTGGACAGGTTTGAATATGAGTTTTGACAGGCCCATGCAATTGTGAGTGATTTTATGCAAGCTAATAGAATAGCATACTAAAATATAGCCTGCTTTTAATTAGAGCTGGCAAGCTGGAAGGAAAGCCCATTAAGCCTGGAAGCTTGTAAGGTTCATGGTATAGTAGGGCCACCCAGGAGAGAATTAAATTTTCGAAGACTTTTCTGCTCTCCTAGGAACTCTCTCACATCGAGAACAAAATGGTTCAATTACATAATATTTAGAATCTAATTGAAAAAATGTATACATTCTGTAGCATGATCCACTAATCCTACTGAGAAGAATCTAATGTTCCGTTATCATTCCTGGGCTCTGGTCATCCAAAGCAAGAATGTATCCTGCAGAACTCCACTTAGAATGTATCTCTGCACTTCAGATCTGCGTGCTTGAGGGAATATTTGATCACAGTACCATTTTAGAAAGACAAAGGGCCATTTCCCAATGGAAAACAAATGCGTGCTTGCTAATGCATAATTTCACCCCCAGAGGCAGGTGGCTTCTGTGAAAATTTGAAATCTTAAAAGCATTTTTCTGTGCCTGAGTCCCTTACAGTATGTAGTGAGAGATGGACAAACCGAGGATAGAATAAATGGAAAACACCATAAGGAGAAGATTGCTTATCTCCAAAGAGATAAGGGAAGGCACACATGCAGTGTTTCCTTAAAGCCACAGCAGAGTGCTCTCAGAAATCGGAAAAGGAGGCAGGAAAGTGCAGCCTCCTAGAAGAACAGCCAAACAATGTTACCAATTTTCTGCAATAATGGAGGCCATTGTGGTCCTCAAACTTCAACTGCCCCACAAAACAGTCCACTCAAGCAGTGCTGGAAACAGAGCAAAATGTACTTATTTGGCAAGAAGTTTTTTTTCCATTCTGTATACTGGGGTGATATCCTAGCTCTATTGACATAAATGGCAAAACTCTTATTGACTTAATAGGAATAGGGATTTCAGCCTAGAGGAGCTTCAGGAAATCCAGTTAATGCTTTTTAATTACAATTTTTTAGATGTGTTAGTATTTTGGTCAGTGTATTATAGGCATATCTATCTACTGCGAACTGAAAGTGTCTCCTCCTTTTCTAACTTACATGAATTAAAGTTGCTAAACTACTGCAGATTCTGATTCATAATATTGAAATAATGTTCCCAGTTATTGTGATAAATTTACTTAATCTGCTGCAGAATTTTAGTGTGAAGTTTAGATTAACTGGGGCCAAGTTCAAAAGTGAATTCACAGACAAGTTACACTGAGAGGCTGGATGTAATTTTTTGTCAAAGGTACTCACCAATCTGAAAATGTGAGCTAGGGGTGTGACCAAAGGTATTTAGGCACTTAACTCCTGTTTTTAAGTAGCACTGTAATCCACAAGACTCCTGTTTGGCCTCCACCCAACACTGTAGGTGCCTAAACTCACATGGTACATGAATTTCTGCCTCTGCGCCTATGCACTGCAGCCTCACTCTAGACACCCAGGTACTTCTTCCCCAACTGAGCATGTGTATGGTGACTTATGACAGATGGGAGATAGGTGTCCAGATACCCAAGTCCCAGAGTCATTCACAAACTAGGAAAAATAGCCTAAGCTATTGCCAGAAGCTGGGAATTGGCCACAGGCACAGGTGCTGGAACTAAAGGTGCTGCCGTACTCCTTGGGGTTGCCATGATATACAGGCTTTACAGTTTGGTTCAATCACTCTCAGCACCTCCACTGTACAAATTGTTCCAGCACCACTGGCCACAGAGGATGGATCAGTTCACGATTACCTGTTATGTTCATTCCCTCTGAAGCACCTATCATTAGTGTGGCCATTCTTAAAAGGGTTTGGTTGCTCAAATTGTGTGTGTCTGGGGGTGGAGGTGGGGAGAAAGGTGTTGATCCCATAGGCTGAGAAACCATCTAGTCCCTCAGGTGAGTTCATCCCAAAAACCCAAGCAATACCTTCCCTTTAGCCTAAATGATAGGCTATTCATGCAGGATGTGGAAGACCCCCCACCTAGTTCAAATTCCTCTTCTTCCCAAGAGGGAGAAGGGATTTGAACATGGGTCAACTACCTCTCAGGTTTCCCTTGTTTTGAAAGTTTAGCTAGGTGAACAATCTTTTTTAAGTTATACATACTATCAGCATTTTAAAAGTGCATTGGATTTTCAGAGTCTGATTAGTTATTTTAATGATTGCTTATAAAGGGCTTAAAACTGACTAGAGATGGGTGAATACCTCAAAACATTTTCCACAAATATTTGCTTGAATCAAAGCTGTGAACTACGTGTGTATCTGTTCATATCCCCCATGGAAAACAAATTTCCATGACTATTTCCAAGAAATAGGTGACTTGGCAGGAATGTTCATTTAAGCAGTAAATTATAAATGAATTTTCAGAAAAAGAATTTTGAACACACAAACAGGAGTATTTTTTAAAGCTATACTTATACAGTCAAAGAAAAAATTCCACAACTTATATATGCAATCAAATCAAGTAACTCAGCTTAGATTTTGAATATCAAATACTTTCAAAAAACTGATATATGCCAAAAAAATCTAAGAGTTTTGACTAGTTTCTAATACATAAACTGAAGAAAATCTTAAATCATTCTAGTCAACATAGAATCCTATCCAGTAATGCATTAAGTAACGTAACTAATGTCTTTAATGTTTGTTCATTCACACAGTAAAGTTAAATCATCCAAGAAATTATTCACTATGAATTATACCTAGAAAATGTGTTTATACAGATGCAATATGAAGTAATGACATAGAAGTCTAAATCTTGCCTGATGTGGCTTGTAAGTTGCAGCACAATTTGCTTTCATGCTTGTTTAAGTTTATGGCAAAATTCATTCATTCAAGAAGAACATCAGCCAATCATTTACTTTTCAATCTGGCCTTGCTGGTCAGCTCCTGAAGCATCTGAGTCTGTTGGTCGTGTCTCACTTACTTCCTTTTTCAAACAGGAGGTCAGTCACTTGTAATGTTAACTACCTGACTAAACAGAGTAACTTTACAGAGAGAAAGTGATAACCCAAGATGTGTCAAAACTGATGACCCTTTCCTTCTTCTAATTGTACATTCAATACTTCAAAATATGTAATATAGTATAATTTAAAAGTGATAGGTTATCATACATCTTCTGAAGACCAAATACTATGGGCTGCTGGCATTATTATAATGCTACAGTCATAAATGTATGCCACCAGCAGATTACAGTTAACTGTTTCCCAAGTGAAACAAAAATAATCTACTCATATGTTTTCTAGTCACACCTAAACACCCTTTGTGACTAAACAAATATTTTCTAAGGCATAAGGACACACTACTGATATACACAGTTCACCAAACCAAGATATTCAAGCAAATGTGTCAGATCCTCGGTTAATGTGAACTGGCATAGTTCTATATACTTCCTTTGAGCTAGTCTAAATTAGCGTAGCTGAGGATCTGACTTAAATTTGATAGTGCTGGATGTTGTTCTAATGGACTATAAAACTCAATATTATGGGGCCTGTATGGTTCATGAGCATAATAAGGATTATTTCCCCACTGCTGTGGATCATCAGTTTGTATCCAGAGAGGTTACTATTTACTATCTGAAACTAATCATTAGATGGCTGTTTCCTGTCAAATGTGAAAGTAGTTGATCATGTCAGTCTAATTCACAGCTGGCCAATTAGTTAATGTCCATGAAAATGGATACCCTGAGTTGCAGTCTTAGTGGAAGTGGAAAGGCCAAGGGAGAACACAGGAAGAGTAACAATCATTCAACTAAGACAATGAATGAATGGGCTTGGAGACAATTACCCATTCAGCCCTATAAATGGAGCTCCAGGTCAAGGGTGAAGAACATTAATAAGGCAGAGTGACAAAGTCTGCAGTGTCACACAACACACTGTCATGTAGCTGTTTTGCCAATAAAGAGAGGATGACAACATCTCTCATAAGACAAATATCAAAATACACTTTAAAAAAAATTTCAGGTCTATGGGCCTGGTTCTCTCCATGACACCTATTTCAGTTGTGTTACATAGGTGTGAAGTTGATGTAACATGGTGGAAAACAGGACCATAGACTTGAAAGTTTTAAAAGTGAATTTTAGTATGTGATATGCCAGTAGTAGATGCTGAAGCCTTTTCTTTATTAGCAAGACAGCCACATGACAATGTATGTTATGTATACAGAAAAAGGCCTTCCCCATTCAGTTACATCATTGTATACACATCATAGCATCTGTTTTGGAAGAAAAGCAGCATGTGCAGTAATTGTTCAACATGTATTAGTAACAAAAAAGATTTATAAAATGTCTATGTCTAGGTATCTAAGCAAGTGGGTTGGCTTTGAAAAGTAGAGAGCACCTAGCAGCTCCCACTGAAATCAGTAATTGCTCATTCATGAAAACTTTGTTCCACAAAAATTAGCTGGCATCTGTTTGTGATTTTGTGGAAAACCATTGTGTTTTCATCTTGAAAAAGTTTTCAAATAGACTCATTTTAGTTTTGCATTAGATATGTAACAGAATTATTGTCTGTGATCCAGAAGTGAAATCCAGGCCTGATTGACATCAATGGCAAAACCCCCGTTGACTTTAAGAAGACCAAGATTTCACCCTAGGAATTTAGAAACATAAATATGTTAGAGTATACAGAACAAACTTCCAATTGGATGCAATAGTCAAAGGAGCTAGGATTGTCTGAAATAGTCCCACTGGGTCTATTTCGGACCTCACCAGTTTTATGTCAGTAATATTCCATTGACTTTAATGAAGTTACTCCTGGTCTACACTGTTGTAAATCAGAAGAGACTCAAGCCCATTGTATCTAGCTATAGGAATGCTTTTAAAAAAGGTTTTTCCTATAATATTCTATAAAGCAGTACTTAAAAAACAATGTAAAGTTGTCCTATAATATTTGTAGCCTTACATTTAAAAACATTCTGTTTTGATATTTTTTTAAAAACTGTTTATTTTCAGAGCATCAAGTTGGTAACCATTTTCAAACAATAAGTAATCCAGAAAATAAATTCCATCAGAAATAATCGTGACAAATCCCCAAATACATTTTCATTCCCCCATGGGACTGAATCATTTCAAACGTGTGAGTTGCACACAAACCACATGGAGATTAACAATCACACAACAAAGACATTTTCAGGTAAGAAAGCACTAGCAATATAAAAAGAGAATCGTCACTACTGGGATTAAAGAGATTAAGCAGCTTTCATCCTACTCTGAGCTAAGTCAATTGTGCTTTACTTGTTCCAGTGTTCTTATTTTTCTGAAGTAGATTACATCCTACTAAACTCTGAATTCATCTCATTGAGGACTTTCAGCTTTTTATCAGTATTTCCAAAGCAACTTTGAACTGCAATACAAGTGGAATTCATTGGGTAAATCAGCCTAATAGAGTATGTTTTTCTCATGTTTCCTATCACTGTGACAGTTCTTTGGGGACCCAGGTCTAAAAGTCACCTTGTTAGCTTCCTACCTCCAGCAATAGGGAGGCTTACTTGTGCTTAACCTGGTGTCAACTCCCTGACACCACCAGTGAGTTAGCCACCCAAACAGTCTCCTCTGGATTATGCCAAACAGGGTATACTCACCACTGTGGGGCCTCCTGGCAGTTACATTTGAGCATTAACTCTATCCCACTGTGGCACCCCTGCTTCAGTTGTTCACCCAGTGGTGTCTCTTTCTGGACTCTGCAAGCTCCTTCATGACTCCTCCCTCCAGCCAAGTCAGTAGTTAGCCCTCCCCTACCTGGACAAGTGGTCTATCTGCACTTTCAGGATGCACTTCCAAGCCTGTACCATTTTTCTAGGGGCAATAGGGGAACCTGGCCCACCCACTACTCCAGGTTCCACCCTAGGGACCCTGTGCTCATGTTCTGATCCCATAGCTGTTTCCCTGGGCTCTTTCCTACCTCTTTTATCTATCTTCTAGCCCCCACTCTGGGTTTACCATTGCAGCTTTCTCCACTCCCTGCAGCTACTTCACCCCTCTCTGCTTCTTGCCAGTGTCCGTAGTCCAAAAGAGTATCTACCTGCAGCTCCCCTTTTTCAACCTAGCCAACTTGCCTTCTCTTTAGGGAGTAATTATAGAGTGGCTCCCTGCAGTCTTTCTCCTACCACCAACTTTCTCTTTTTATAAGCCTAGCCCAGCTCCTCCCCGAGCTGGGTTTCATCAGCCATTAACCCTCATCTGTCCTTGTGTCATAAACAGATAGCTAAGGGTTAATGTTCTTTTACCTGTAAAGGGGTAACACCAGTAACCTGAAACACCTGACCAGAGGACCAATCAGGAAACAAGACTTTTTCAAATCTGGGTGGAAGGAAGTTTTGGGTGTGAGTTCTTTGTTCTTTGTCTTGTGTCTGTACCCTCTTGGCTCTGAGAGTGATCTTTCTGTCTCCTGGCTTTCTAATCTTCTGTTTCCAAATTGTAAGTACAAGGGTAGTAAGACAATACGTTTATATTGGGGTTTTTTTTTGTATTTACATGTGTGTAGTTGCTGGAATGTTTAAATTGTATTCTTTTTGGATAAGGCTGGTTATTCATTTTTTTTTCTTAAGCAATTGACCCTGTATATTTTCACCTTATACAGAGACTATTTTTAATGTATTTTTCTTTCTTTTTATAAAGCTTTCTTTTTAAGACCTGTTGGAGTTTTTCTTTAGTGGGGACTCCAGGGAATTGAGTCTGCAGCTCACCAGGGAATTGGTGGGAGGAAAAAGTCAGGGGGAAAATCTCTTTGTGTTAGATTTACTAAGCCTGACTTTGCATACCCTCTGGGTGAGGGGGGAAGAGAGATTAGCTCTCTCGGTACTTGTGTTTCCAAGACTGGAAACAGGGAGGGTGGAGTCCCTCTGTTTAGATTCACGGAGCTTGCTTCTGTATATCTCTCCAGGAACCCAGGGAGGGAACACCTGGAGGGGAGGAGGGGGAAGGGAAATGGTTTATTCCCCTTTGTTGTGAGACTCAAGGAATCTGAGTCTGGGGGTCCCCCAGGGAAGGTTTTGGGGAGACCACAGTGATCTAGGCACTGTATAAATCCCTGGCTGGTGGCAGCATTATCAGGTCGAAGCTGGTAACTAAGCTTGGAGGTTTTCATGGTAACACCCATATTTTGGACTCTAAGGTCCAGATCTGGGAAAAAATGTTATGACACCTTGGCTTCCCTCCATATGCAGCCTATAAGGTTAATTGGCCTATTTTACCAGTTCAAATCTTTATCACACAGCCCTTACTTTGTCTTGTAGGTTAACAATAGGTGTACCACAGTCCCTGAGACTCTTTGAAGCCTTGTTCTGTAATGTGTAGCCCCTTATCCATTGGATATTCACAGAAATACCAGTTCTGCTGTTTCCAAGGAAATAGTGTATGATTCAACTCAGCACCTAGTTTAATACCATGGCACTGAGCTATATTTATAGTGAAAACAACAATAATTTTATTATCAAAGATTCAAGGGATAGTGATTAAGGATACTGGAAACAAAAGGGTTACATATAAAACAAAATCATAATGCTTTCTAGAGACTAAACTTAACAGGCTAACCTCCTGTCTAAAGAAGGCTTATCCTACCCAAATTCTTATGCAGCATCTTCCAACAAGGTAGGCAGAGATCTTATTTTTATGAATGTGAACACACTGTATGATTACTTCCCTGGTACTTCCTTCTACTTATATTCCCTAAGGTAATTGTGTGTACTTCAAGTCAGGAGAATCCTTGTGGTTTATTTTCCAGTGTGTTACTTGCCTGTTGATTTCATACCCCTCTGTTGACTTTGTATGTAGATGTGTAGCCATTGTGCTGGCATACAATACAATAACTCCTCACTTAACATTGTAGATATGTTCCTGAAAAAATGCAACTTTAAGTGAAATGATGTTAAACGAATACAATTTTCCAATAAGATTTAATGTAAATGCAGGGGGTTAGCTTCCATGGATATTTTTGGGGGGCAGAAAAAAGGCATTATATATTCATAGACTCATAGACTCCAGGACTGGAAGGGACCTCGAGAGGTCATTGAGTCCAGTCCCCTGCCCTCATGGCAAGACCAAATATTGTCTAGAGCATCCCTAATAGACATTTATCTAACCTACTCTTAAATATCTCCAGAGATGGAGATTCCACAACTTCCCTAGGCAATCTATTCCAGTGTTTAACTACCCTGACAGTTAGGAACTTTTTCCTAATGTCCAACCTAAATCTCCCTTGCTGCAGTTTAAGCCCATTGCTTCTTGTTCTATCATTAGAGGCTAAGGTGAACAAGTTTTCTCCCTCCTCCTGATGACACCCTTTTAGATACCTGAAAACTGCTATCATGTCCCCTCTCAGTCTTCTCTTTTCCAAACTAAACAAACCCAATTCCCTCAGCCTTCCTTCATAGGTCATGTTCTCAAGACCTTTAATCATTCTTGTTGCTCTTCTCTGGACCCTCTCCAATTTCTCCACATCTTTCTTGAAATGCGGTGCCCAGAACTGGACACAATACTCCAGCTGAGGCCTGACCAGCGCAGAGTAAAGTGGAAGAATGACTTCTCGTGTCTTGTTTACAACACACCTGTTAATGCATCCCAGAATCACGTTTGCTTTTTTTGCAACAGTATCACACTGTTGACTCATATTAAGCTTGTGGTCTACTATGACCCCTAGATCTCTTTCTGCCATACTCCTTCCTAGACAGTCTCTTCCCATTCTGTATGTGTGAAACTGATTGTTCCTTCCTAAGTGGAGCACTTTGCATTTATCTTTATTGAACTTCATCCTGTTTACCTCAGACCATTTCTCCAATTTGTCCAGATCATTTTGAATTTTGACCCTGTCCTCCAAAGCAGTTGAAATCTCTCCCAGTTTGGTATCATCCGCAAACTTAATAAGCGTACTTTCTATGCCAACATCTAAATTGTTGATGAAGATATTGAACAGAACCGGTCCCAAAACAGACCCCTGCGGAACCCCACTCGTTATACCTTTCCAGCAGGATTGGGAGCCATTAACAACTACTCTCTGAGTACGGTTATCCAGCCAGTTATGCACCCACCTTATAGTAGCCCCATCTAAATTGTACTTTCCTAGTTTATCTATATTGTACAGTACTGTATTGTACTGTGGTGGGGAGGTGCCCCTGGCTCCCCCCTGGGGCTCAGGGATGGAGGTGCAGGGTCTAGGAGGGAGTTAGGGTGCAGGAGGAGCCTCAGGGCTGGGGCAGGCAGGAGGAGGCTCAGGGCTGGGGCAGGCAGGAGGTGCAGAGCACTTAGCTGGGGCAGTCCTGTTTGGTGCAGGTGGCTCTGCGCCCCCATGGCCGCAATTCTGGGACCCAAGATTCTGGGAGGTCCCCCACCCGTCACCCCCGCAGGCAGGGCCACCCGGAACACATATATATATATTTCACAATTATATTAATAACCCATGTGACTGACTTTCACTTAAGATCTCACATGACATTCTTTGGTGAACCAAAATATACATGGCAGAAAAGACGGTTACTCACCTTTGTAACTGTTGTTCTTCGAGATGTGTTGCTCACATCCATTCCAGTTAGGTGTGCGCGCCGCGCGTGCACGTTCGTCGGAAACTTTTTACCCTAGCAACTCCAGTGGGCCGGCAGGTCGCCCCCTGGAGTGGCGCCGCCATGGCGCTCAATATATATCCCTGCCGGCCCACCCGCTCCTCAGTTCCTTCTTGCCTGCTACTCCGACAGTGGGGAAGGAGGGCGGGTGTGGAATGGATGTGAGCAACACATCTCGAAGAACAACAGTTACAAAGGTGAGTAACCGTCTTTCCTTCTTCGAGTGATTGCTCACATCCATTCCAGTTAGGTGAATCCCAAGCCATACCTAGGCGGTGGGGTCGGAGTGAGAAGTCGCGGCATGGAGCACTGCAGATCCGAAGGCCGCGTCCTCTCTTGACTGCTGGACCAGGGCGTAGTGGGAAACAAAGGTGAGGACCGATGACCAGGTCGCCGCCCGACAGATTTCCTGGATGGGTACACGGGCGAGGAAAGCCAGCGACGACGCCTGCGCCCTGGTAGAATGCGCAGTCACCCGGCCCGTAGGGACATGGGCCAAGTCATAGCAGGTCCTGATACAGGACGTTACCCATGAGGATAACCTCTGGGAGGAGATAGGAAGCCCCTTCATGCGGTCCGCTACCGCCACAAAAAGCTGGGGGGATTTGCGGAACGGTTTGGTCCTCTCCACATAGAACGCGAGAGCCCTACGGACATCAAATGAGTGGAGCTGCTGCTCCCTGCCTGAAGAGTGAGGTTTCGGGAAAAAAACCGGAAGGAATATCTCTTGGTTGATGTGGAAGGTCGAGACTACCTTGGGGAGAAAGGCAGGGTGTGGCCTCAGCTGCACCTTATCTTTGTGGAAGACTGTATACGGGGGGTCTACCACAAGAGCCCGGAGTTCCGACACCCGCCTAGCTGAGGTGATGGCTACTAAAAAGGCAGTCTTCCAAGAGAGGTAAAGCAGGGAGCAAGTAGCTAACGGCTTAAAGGGGGGCCCCATGAGCCGAGACAACACCAGGTTAAGATCCCAGGTTGGAGCAGGGAGTCGGACATTAGGGTATAAACGTTCCAGCCCCTTAAGGAATCTAGACACCGTCGGGTGAGAAAAAACAGAGCGACCATCCCCACCCGGGTGAAAGGTGGAGATTGCTGCCAGGTGGACTCGCAACGACGATATCGCCAGACCCTGTTGTTTGAGGGACCAAACGTAGTCTAAGATATTGGCCACCGAAACTTCCATAGGGCGGAGGTCTCTCTCCACGCACCAACAGGAGAAACGCTTCCACTTGGCCGAGTATGTCGCTCTCGTGGAAGGCTTCCTGCTGCCCAAAAGTACCTCCCTCACCGGTGTGGAGCAGCGTAGCTCAGAGCCGGTCAGCCACGCAGGAATCACGCCGCTAGGTGCAGCGACTGCAGGTCCGGGTGACAGAGAGTCCCGTGCTCCTGGGTAATCAGGTCCGGGTGAAGGGGCAGGGGAACTGGGTCGGCTATGGCCAGGTCCAGCAGCATGGGGTACCAATGCTGCCTGGGCCACGCCGGGGCTACCATGATCACGCGAGCCCTGTCCCTGCGCACCTTCAGAAGGACCTTGTGAACCAGAGGAAATGGGGGAAACGCGTAGTACAAGTGGGTCGTCCACGGGATAAGGAAGGCATCCGCTATCGACCCGGGCTCCCTGCCCTGAAAGGAGCAGAACGCCTGGCACTTCTTGTTCCCCCCGGACGCGAAGAGGTCCACACGGGGATAACCCCACCTCTGGAAGATGGAGAGGGCGACGTCCGGGCGAAGGGACCACTCGTGCGATAGGAAGGATCTGCTCAAGCAATCCGCCAGCGTGTTCCGTACTCCGGGGAGGAAGGAAGCCGTGAGGTGAATGGAATGGGCTACACAAAAGTCCCAGAGTCGCATCGCCTCGTGACACAGGGGAGAGGATCTGGTGCCGCCCTGCTTGTTGATATAGTACATGGTCGTCGTGTTGTCGGTAAACACCGCGACACAACGACCTCGAAGCTGGTGGCAGAACGTCTAACAAGCAAGGCGGACCGCTCTCAACTCCCGCATGTTGATGTGCAACCTCACCTCCTGCGGGGACCACAGGCCCTGCGTTCTCAGGGTTCCCAGGTGGGCCCCCCATCCGAGATCTGAGGCATCCATTGTCAGGGACACCGAGGGCTGAGGTGGGTGGAAAGGGAGCCCCACACACACTACGGACTGGTCTAGCCACCAGTCGAGAGAATCTAACACCCCTTGGGGGATCGTGATCAGCATGTCTAGCGGCTGCCTTGCCGGCCGGTAATGCTCGATGAGCCACAACTGGAGGGGCCTCATGCGGAGCCGAGCATAACCGGTCACAAACGTGCATGCTGCCATGTGGCCTAACAGGGTTAGACATGTCCGCACTGAAGTCAAGGGGGCTGCCCGTAGTCGTTGAACGATCGCCGACAATGCCTGGAACCTCGGCAACGGCAGAAGGGCCCTGGCCACGGTGGCGTCCAGGACGGCCCCGATGAACTCCACCCTCTGCGTGGGGATCAGGGTGGACTTGTCCATGTTGATCAAGAGGCCCAAAGTAGCAAACAGGCCGGTGATCACGCAGACATGGCTGCAAACTTGCAGTTCCGACGTGCCCCGGATTAACCAATCGTCTAGGTAAGGGAACACGTGGATACGACTGCGCCGAAGATGTGCCACAACAACTGCCATGCATTTTGTAAATACCCTCGGGGCCGTAGAAAGACCAAATGGGAGGACTGCAAATTGGTAGTGAAGGGAGCCCACCACGAAACGAAGGAAACGTCTGTGGTGTGGCCAAATGGCAATGTGAAAATAAGCGTCCTGCATGTCGAGGGCGGCGTACCAGTCTCCCGGATCCAGGGATGGGATAATGGTCCCCAGGGATACCATGCGGAACTTCAGCTTCACCAGATATTTGTTGAGCTCTCGCAGGTCGAGGATAGGCCTGAGGCCTCCCTTGGCCTTGGGGATCAGAAAGTAACGGGAATAAAACCCCTTGCCTTTCTCGTTTTCCGGAACCGCCTCTATAGCTCCTTTGCTGAGGAGCGCCTGTACCTCCTGCCGAAGGAATTGCTCGTGAGAGGGGTCCCTGAAGAGAGACGAGGAAGGGGGGCGGGAAGGAGGAAACGATATAAACTGCAGGCGGTATCCTGTCTGCACCGTGCGTAAGACCCAGCGGTCCGATGTTATTTGGGTCCACGCCGGGAGGAAAAATGAAAGGCGGTTGGAAAACGGGGGGGAAGGATCCGTGGGGGAAACTGTTACTGCGCCCTCGAGCGCACCTTCAAAATGAAGGCTTGGGTCCAGGTGGGGGCTTAGAGGAGCCTTGATTCTGCCCCCCTTGTTTCCCCGAATGCCTGCGCCTTCCATTCCTGCCACGGCGCCTATTAAGGTCCTGCCGTTGGCGGAACTGGGGATATGGCCTGCGCTGCTGTTGCTGCTATGGCCGGAAGGGTCTGCGCTGCGTTCCCGGTGTGTGCATCCCGAGGGAGCGCATAATGACCCGATTGTCCTTTAGACTCTTAAGTCTGGGGTCTGTCTTCTCCGAAAACAGGCCCTGGCCTTCGAACGGGAGGTCCTGGATGGTATGTTGGAGCTCCGGAGGAAGGCCAGAGACCTGCAGCCAGGAGATACGGCGCATCGTTACCCCCGAAGCGAGGGTGCGGGCAGCCGAGTCTGCAGTGTCCAAAGAAGCTTGCAATGATGTACGCGCAACCTTCTTGCCCTCATCTAGGATGGCTGCAAATTCTTGGCGGGCGTCTTGTGGCAGCAGCTCTTTAAATTTGTCCACTGCCACCCATGAGTTGAAAGCGTACCTGCTGAGCAGGGCTTGTTGGTTCGAAACCCTGAGCTGCAGCGCCCCAGCCGAGTATACTTTGCGTCCAAGGAGGTCCATACGCCTGGTCTCCCTGGATTTGGGGGCTGGAGCTTCCTGCCCATGACGCTCTCTGTCATTTACCGACTGTACCACCAGGGAACACGGTGTCGGGTGGATATGGAGGTACTCATAGCCTTTAGAGGGGGCCATGTACTTCCTCTCGACGCCCCTCGCCGTAGGGGGGATGGAGGCCGGTGACTGCCAGATGGTATTGGCATTGGCCTGGATCGTCCTTATGAAGGGTAGGGCGACCCTGGTGGGAGCATCCGAGGAGAGGATGGTGACAATTGGATCCTCGATCTCCGAGACCTCCTCGGCTTGTAGGCTCAGATTCTGAGCTACTCGCCTAAGGAGGTCTTGGTGCGCCCTGAGATCCAGCGGGGGGGGGGGGCTACTGGAGGAGGTGCCAGCCACCGCTTCATCAGGGGAGGAGGATGAGGAGACCCCCTGCAAGAAAGTGTCCAATGGGGGGTCCCCCTCAGCCCTCGCCTCTGTCTCAGGAGCCAGAGCGGAGTCCTGCTGCTTGGACCCTTCCTCTCCATCCGGGGAGGGAGGGGGGTGAGACAACGAGGCTTCCGGCACCCTGTGCTCCGCCGTCGCAGGCCTAGCAGGAAGCTGTTGGGGGCCCTGGGCTTGATGGTATGCCCATGGGGTCCAAAACCCCCACTGCTGCGGGCCTTGGTCTTGTTGTGGCGGGTCTGAAAAGAGCGCCGCCTGCCGGTCGGTGCCCAGCGCATACCCGCTGTCCGTTTGTGAAGAGACCGACGGCTGCCTAGAAGGCCACGGCGGGGCCGACCCTGGCTGGTAAGGTTCTGCGCGGGTCGGCAGCGACGATCTTCTTGGTGCCGGGGATCGGTACCGGGAGTCATAGCGGTGCCGGGATCGGGACCGGGACCGTGTTCTGTCTCGGTGCCGGGATCTGGACCGGTACCGGCCGCCGCTTCGGTGCCGGGATCGGGACTGGGACCTGCCACCGACGCGATGCCGGGAGGTCGACCGGGACCGGGACCTGCCACCAGCTCGGTGCCGGGAGGTCGACCGGTGCGGCGAGTGACGGCGGGACTGGCTCCTGGAGTCACGGTGCCGGTATCGGCGGCTGGAGTCAGACCGCGACCGTCTGGAGGTCGAGCGGTGCCGCGAGTGCGACCGGTACCGCCGAGGGGAGCGGTGCCGGGACTGCGAGCGGCGATGAGAACTTGACCTGCCGTGACGTCGGGACCTGGACCGCGAGCGCGAGTCCCGAGACGGTGCCGACATCATGGGCTTGCCTCTAGATGCGACCCGCACCGGAGGTACCGGGGGTGGCAGCTGAGTAGGCTCTGTCAAGGCAATAAGGTCCCGTGCCGAGGCGAAGGTCTCCGGCGTGGATGGGACCAAAATCTCAACCCCAGATCTCATGGGGGAGCTTGGCGGCACCGGACTCGACGGACCCGCCGGGCCCGGAGTCGACGGTGCCGGCGGCGCCGCGGCCGATGTTGAGGCCGGGCGCTCCAGTCGGGTCTGCTTGGCTGGAGTAGCAGACGCTGACAGTCTTGGTTCTGCACCCGGTGCCGGAGAAGGTCGGTGCCGGGGAGTCTTTCCGGTGCCGGTGCGATCCGGTGCCGGCGCCGAGATCACGGCCTGCGAAGCCGCCGGGTCAAGTGCCGCCTCCATAAGGAGAGTCCGGAGTCTTTGGTCTCTCTCCTTTTTTGTCCTGGGCTTAAAAGCCTTGCAGATGCGGCACTTGTCCGATCTGTGCGATTCCCCCAGGCACTTCCGGCACGCGTCGTGGGGGTCGCTGGTAGGCATAGGCTTTTTACAGGCCGCACACTGCTTAAAGCCCGGCGAACCAGGCATGAGCCCGGTGCCGGGTGCCGGGAAGGGCTACAGCCCCCGGCTAACAACTATTTACAACCTATTTACACTTAATTACTTACTAACTAACTTAACAATCTAACTAACAACTATAACAATAACGAGAGATAACAAGGAGAGCTAGGGACGTGGAGGACAGCTATGCCGCGCTCCACAGTTCCAACGACCGACACGGCGGTAAGAAGGAACTGAGGAGCGGGTGGGCCAGCAGGGATATATATTGAGCGCCATGGCGGCGCCACTCCAGGGGGCGACCTGCCGGCCCACTGGAGTTGCTAGGGTAAAAAGTTTCCGACGAACGTGCACGCGCGGCGCACACACCTAACTGGAATGGATGTGAGCAATCACTCGAAGAAGAATCAGGATATATCTGTAATCCCCTTGTCAGCTGGCATTGAGGAGCTTTTGGGGGCACAATAACATTAACAGTTACTGCAACTTTAATGAGTAAATTCTGTCTGCTCATCCACAGGCATGAGGTGCTTGAACAGCAAGTTGCATTAGAGATATATGCACCTATGCACAGTAAAGCTGTAAACATGCAGCAGATCCTTGGAGGAAGGGAAGGCCTAGGACACCCTTCAGAGGCCTTGGGCTGGTGCATAGATTTCCTTGCCAGCTGCATGTGTTCTAAGATCTATGTGGATCTTGGGGCATCTGCAGGTTTAAGAGAGAAACCCCTAAAAGTTTTGTAAGTGCCAGCAGGGCAAACCCTGCCACTCTTCTCAATGGACTGATGCTAAAGAAACTCCACAAGCAGACACTTATGCGGAAGAATCCATCTAGGGACTGCATGTGGCCCACTGAATATATTCCTGTATTAGATGTATATAACAGATCCATTCAAGATGCACCATTTTTAATATGAAAAAATACTCATGTATTGAGACATATTATACCAATACCTTCTTGAGAACCATAGCAATCAGAGAAATAACAGACATATCAGGCAAAATTGTCCCGTCCCCTACCAGTGTAGGCATTGAATGATTTGTCTAGTATAACACTGAATGACTGAAGCATGGAGTTTTTCCCACTTCCTATAGGAGACTATCTAAGCCTATTAGGAATGCTTGGACATTCTTCCTAGTGCCAAGCTAAATTCATTTAAGTTTCCTCCAAATAAAAATTCTCCCTCCTCAAAATTTACATCCTAGAAATAACCCTCCAGAAGTATTGATAAAAAGGAAAAGTGAAACACTAACTTCTAGTTGGTAAGGTGCCAAGTGTACCTTACTTCTCAAAGCAGGTTATATGCTGTGATAGAATCAGCCATCTGTGGTTGGAAATATGGAGGTGAAGTCAACAGAACTCACCATGAAGTTTGCATCTTGCCTGTGCTTGGATCTCCAAGGAGAGTGCTGTCTTAATAGTCAACCAGCCAATCTTCTCTGAATGGGAATTTAGCAGGCACAACCCACACACAAACCAGGAGCAGACAGTAGGAGAAGAGAGTCCCACAAACAAGTAAGTACACTTTATTTCCTAACTCATGCTGTGAATCAACCTAGATGCTCAGATACTAAGGTGACATAGTCCCATCAAGTTACCTATTAATAAAAGTCATGCTCTTATTCAGCAAATAGATCCATTTAAATCATTTGAACTATTTTGAATTAACATATTAGTGAAGCTATGACCATAGATAAGTACATAAAATCCAGTTAGTGTGCGGCTTGGCTGCTGCTTCAAGCTAATGAGATTCCTCAGCAGGATTTTCTTTTTAAATCTAAAATAAATTCAGACAAATTAAAACAAATAGCCATGTTATACAGTGCTTATTTTGTGCTGATTTTTATATATATATATTTTTTCAATAATTTTGGTTTCCAGGTTTATTTACTGCTACATCCCTTTATTCACTGCAATTGCTCTCTAGATAACTGGAATGAAAGTGAACATCTCCTCCTCAGCTCATACTTTCTCACAATATTCAGTGTGGTTGCTTTTTTAAATAATAAAGGCCCTTTGGCCTGATTTTCAAAGGCATTTAGGTGGCTAGTGGGATTTTCAAATACACTTAAGCGGGTTAGGCCCTTAATGAGATCAGTTGGAGTCAGGCACCTAACCTGCCTAGGCATTTTTGAAAATCCCACTAGGCACCTATATAGATCTATAGGTGCCTAAATACCTTAGAAAATCTGTCCCCTTAAGATCAAAAAGTCCTTGGTGGACTTGGTAAAAGGGAGTTAATCTCAATTTCTGAAAGTCTAGTTTGAGATTTTCATTCTTCTTCTGCAATGTAGAATTTAACATAACTAACTACCAGTGTGATCTAATTGGAATGAGAAAACATAGCTATACCATCTCATTTTCAATATAAATCTTACTCTCTATCTTTATGTCATTATTGTAGTTTCCTTTCCTTTTCCCTTTGTGACACAAATCATTTTTAAAAATCTGTTCAAGCACTTCAAGCTTCTGATAGGTGTTTTTTTCCCCCAAAATCTACCTACCTACCTACCTACCTAACTTTCATTTGTGGTGTTGTCCCCAGTGGAAATTTTACAGATGAACATGCCTGTCAATGTTACATTTTTTCCTACTTCAAAACTTCTAGTTGGTTGAAAGTTGTAAACAAAAGTGATTCCTTTACAAACATAATATATAGTTTGTGGTTTGTATTTGCATTAACTACTGAGCTAAATAACAATTGACTAGAAGGGAGCATATTGTGGCTTTGCAAAATGCCAAGTTTTTTACTTAATTCAGTTTTTGCCCATTTGAAAATAGGCAACCTTAATATAATCTATAAATTACAGCATTAAATGTTATACAATACTAACACTAAAGCCTAAATTCCTCACAAAATGCAGAGAGCATCCCTTATTGTTAAGGAGTTATAACACAGGTTTTTTAATTATTTACATGCATATAACTCAATCTTTTTTTATTCTTATTGAGCCAGATCCAAAACACACTGAAGTCTGTGGGAATCCTTGGATCAGGCCCTAAAACAAGTTAAAAATAGGTTCTATTGTATATGCATTTATACTTGGTTGTATTGCACAGAGACCACATAAATACAGAGGCAACTAATAGCTCTGATGAGTTCATGGGGAGAGAAGCCCCATAATCCATAAGGCACTAGTTGGGGACTGTGACCCCAGAACCCCTCAGTGCCAATGGTAAAGAAGGTTACAAGAACATCCTGATCTTAGTATGTAGATCTAGTTCACCAAAGTGTGTCATGTAAGATCTTAAATGAAAGCCAGGACCACCCTGATCATTAATATTATTGTGAAATATATATACAGATTATATGTAAAAATATGTATATATAAAATGAAAATAAGTTCCTAAAGTCTAAATCAATGCAGAGTTAACAAACTGGTTTCTACCAGACAAAAGACGCATATTAACCCATCTCAGTTCACAAGTAAATTAAGTATTGTAAACTAACAGAGTGAAAGCCTCATTTATATACAAAATCAACACGGGGGGCGGGAACGGGGAGGGGAGAATCAAAAGGGAAACCAGACGCAGGATACTCAATCACAGGGGATTGTCCTATCTCTGTGGGCAGACAATGAACTCAGGGGAATGAGTGGAAGGCAAAAAGACATCCCTTTATCCTACACCTAGGAAGGAAATGGCTAGCACAGTAGTGAAAACGGGATCCCAATCAGCCTTGTTTGGAAATACTCCAAAAGGACATTTGGGGTGAGATAAACCACTCTAGACAGAAGGTTCAGCCTGTTAAGTCTAGAAAACGTGTATTGATTTTGTTTTATATGTAACCTTATTTTTTCTATTGTCCTTGCTCACTATCTCTTAAATCTTAATCTTTGATAATAAATACAGTGTTGTTTTCACTATAAACATATCTCAGTGCTGGGATATTTTACAAGGAGCTGATTCTGAGCTGAATCAAACAAACTGGTATGTATACTCTTCCTTTGGGGACAGCATACTAGGAATTACTGTGAGTGTTCAGTAGATAAGGGGCTGAACACTACAAGAGGCACTTCAAAGTGGCTTGGGGATGGGGTGCAACTACTGTTAACCTTCAAGGCAAAGAAAGGGCTGGCATAGCCCAGAGGAGATTGTTTGGGTGGCTAACAGACTGGAGGGGTCAGGGAACCAACACCCAATTAAGCATCAGCAAGTCTCTCTCTCTCTCTTGCTGTAGGCAGGAGGGTAACAAGGTGACTCTCAGACCTGGGCAACCAAAGAACCATCCCAGGGACCCTTCTGGGATTTGCTTTGAACCACACACTAGGGATGAAAAAGCCCCATAATCATTATCATATAGTAAGCAAAGATGTCCTTTACCAACCTATCACACTAAGGTTTGTAAGGCATCAGTCCTTTGTCCATGAAGAATTCATCTGATGGGCAGGGGGGAAATGGATGTATTGTGTCCCCCCAAATACCATTGTAGGAACAGGAACCTCATACTGGGCCATTTCTAAAAGACCTTGGTTTCAAGGTAGAGGTCACATATGACCTCATGAAGCCTTAGGGAAAGGCAGAAGGAACAAACTGTCCTAGACTAGGGGAAGGGTACTGGCTCTCAGAAGATACCAAATGAAAGTTGAGGGAAGCCCAATGTACTGGAGATTTGAGCACCCCGGGACAGCTTCCTATTTTTTCTTTGCTCTGCCTCTTCATCTTTTTTTTTCCTTATCACTATTTCATGTCACAGATTCTGATCAATCAAAGAAAGAATGGATTCCATATGTTATTCTGTTATTCCAAGAGAAATGGAGCCACAGAAGTTTAGTATCTCTTATTCATTTACAGTCTTGAACAAGGATACTGATGATTAAAGCAGCACATTTACACTTCATAGGTGTAGATGACCTTGGAAACTCCAGCAATATTCTGTTCCCATTAATTGCTTGGTTTCTGTCTTTTAACTTCACCCCAAATACATGGAAAATTTTTTCTGTTAAAGACTGTCATTCAATTAGTACTCTAGTCATGTGGCCCAGGAGACAACTAAAACTAAATCAATGCAGTAGACGTGTCTTCCAGATAATCCCTTCTCACTATCACGTATTAAAAGGCAAACTGTGTCTGAAATGATGAGTGATTTTTGTCTACTCACATACCTCTCCAAAGCACCGTTTCATAATTCTGTAGTGAGTATATCTGCAATAGCTGTTGAATGAATGAGTTCCACTTAGTTATTTTATTTAAACAAGGGGTGAAAATCCTATCCTCACAGAAGTCAACAGAAGTCTTTCCATTAATTTCAATGGGCTTTGGATCAGGCCCATTGTGCATAAATGTTTGTATAATCAAGATCTTAGGGCAAGTGATATATTGCATATTTATGTATGATTAGAGCTGGTTGAGCAATAAAAAAGAATTTAACTAATAATTTATTAGCCAAATATCATTATTCATTGAAAAATTTATTCAAATAACAGTATTTGTCTAGCAATACAGCTAGTCATCTAATGCAAAAAAGTGAAATATGTTCATTGAACAATGGCAGCATTCTGCAAATATACATCTGACCAACTATATAAGTCATCCATGATGTAACTTCAGTGAAGTAAATGGAGCTTTAACTAAGGTGAATTTGGCACTGTTTTTTTCATGTTTTGTTTTTAAAAAGTGAAAACAAGTGTTTATAGGAAACAAATATTTGAATGAAGCCATAGAGAAATATGATAATACACTGCATTTCAGATTATTCTGAATGCCTAATTCTAACTATCTCAAAAGGGGGAAAAAAAAGTTTAATGGTTTTTGAGACTAAGTAAATAGAGAAAAACACCAGTTCTGCATTTTCTATCTTATTAAGCCTTATTCCTAAATTTAAACCAAAATGTAGGCTGCATACCGTATATCCAAAGCCAACAAATTCTCAAAGGCAGCAGGTAATGAGGGGTTTCCATCTAGATCTCCTACTGTTTGCAATTTGTTGAAGTGCACTAAAAACAGATGCCATCAAACATGAGGATGCACATCTGATTTTAATGGTTGTTTAAAAATAATGAACTATCTAATAGGGATCTTTTTCTTTCTAAATTTTCACACAGTAACTTAAATCACTAAAGTACTGTTAGGCAACTTTATTATATATTCTGCTATTAACAATTATAGGGACAAAATTAATGTCACTGTAGAATATATTGTTAAGATTATTTAAAACCTCTCATGAGGAACACCGATATAGAGAAAAAATATTTTTAGCAATTGGAACTCTGAGGTTGATTAAACTGGTCTGAACCAATCTACCTATATGATTAGTATTCGTCTAATGATTCTGTGGCAGCAGAAAGCTTAGGTTTAGTATCAGGCAGTCATTTGTTAAGAATGATCAAGCGTATACATTTGAAATAGGCCTTGGTTTATAAAGTTGACAAAAGGTGGACAGCATTTAGACCAGGGATTGGCAACCTTTGGCATGCGGCCCGTCAGGGAAATCAGCTGGAGGGCCGGGACAGTTTGTTTACCTGCAGCATCCACAGGTTTGGCCGATTGCAGCTCCCACTGGCCGTGGTTCACCGTTCCAAGACAATGGGTGCTGCGGGAAGCAACTTTGGCCAACGGATATGCTGGCCGCCACTTCCTGCACCCCTCATTGGTCTGGAACAGCAAACTGTGGCCAGTGGGAGCTGCGATTGGCTGAACCTGCGGACACTGCAGGTAAATAAACCATCCCAGCCTGCCAGCCGATTTCCCTGACATGCCGTGTGCCAAAGGTTGCTGATCCCGGATTTAAACTTTTGGTGAATTTTATGGGACACCGAAGAGAGATGACAATCAAATCTTTCCATGCTTTTAGTTGATACAATGAAAGAGTACCCGAGTGAAGTAGGGCTTTGAAATCACTTGAATCCCACCTATGTTACTTTTTCTTTAAACTCTTTTTACTGTTCTGAAAAATCCTGATTTAATAAACTGAAGAGTAATAGTGTGTTTTATTTTTAATGATTAAACCATAACAACACTATTATATTCATTTTGTATAGAACTCATTACTGGATTGTGTAGTTATAAGATAATAGTGCATGGGTGGGTTCCTCAGGACCTGAGGAAAGTCTCTTCTCAGACCCAAATAAAATATGCCTGGGCATGATTTGGGACACCTAAAGACTTGAAAGCCTTTCTGTGTCAAGATTTCTTTAAAGCCTCAGACCTTGGGTTCCAAAGTTGGTTCATATTATCATAACTCCAACAGCTGCAATAAAGTTACGCAATAATAGAAATATGATGAAATGTAATAGTTCAAAGTGCAAGGTCATGCACTTAGGGACTAACAAAAACATTTTTTGCTATAAGCTGGGAACGTATCAATTGGAAGTGACAGAGGAGGAAAAAGACCTGGGTGTATTTCTTGATCACAGGATGACTATGAGCTGCTAGTGTGATGCACCCATGAAAAAGGCTAATGCAATCCTAGGATGCATTAGGTGAGGTATTTCCAGTAAAGATAAGGATGTGTTAGTATCATTATATAGTACTAGAGAGGAAGGTTTAGAGGTTGGTTTAGACAAATTTCCCAATCTGAAACAACATGAAAAAATCTGAAAATTCTCATGGGTTGGAAAAACCATTTTCTGGCCAGCCATACTCTTCAGTGACAATACAGTTGTGGTGTTTGTCAGTAAGTATGAGGGATGGCATGGCACTAGCATAAGCTATTGTCTTCATCTTCTGGCCAGAAACTCTCTTGTACTTCCTGGGATCTATCAAGCTATCTATCTTCAACAGAAAGACAGTTCATCAGGATTGGGTCTAGTACAGACCCCTAGGAAGGACAGTGTAGACTGAATTCATATATAGTCACCTGACAAATGCTCCAATCCATAAATAAAAGTCAACTTTCATCTAAGATGATGCACTGACTTTTCCCCACAAATATTATCTTTCTGCATTGCTGCATGTTCATGCAATTACAGATGTTTGGATTCCTGGATCTGATCTGATTAACCTCTCTTTTATTTAGTAATCTGATGACTGAACCACTTTATTTAATATTAGAAATATAAAATAAGCACAAAATCCTGTTATCACTATAAAAATAATATCACAACCCTAGTTAGGTTAAATTTTCTCCAGATGAACTTACTCATCTTAAACTGTATGCTTAGTTTCAATCATGTTGACAGCATACCACTGTGGATTTCAAACAAGGATCTCTTTAAAATTACAGGAGGTGGTCCAAATGGCTAACACAAATGATAGATTTTTTTTTAAAGGTAGTTAAGATGTAGGAATTTTAGTCTTCCAAGAAAAGAGGGAACCTGTCTCTTCACAGCAAGTACCATAGGTATTTAAAAACAAATATGTTACTATTTATCATTGTGCTACCCAATCATCTTTCCCTTTGTGACTATAGTTGAGAACTATGTGAAATTAACATTGCAGCTTTGGGGAGAGAAACAACAATTGCATCAGGAGTAGTGACCTGTGTTAGACCTCAGTCACATGATCTCTTTTCCACTTACCAAGCCACTCTACAACTCTTGGTAGTTTGAAGCTGTGAAAAATGCATACTGAAAATGTTATCTGCTTGGTTTCTTGTTGAATCAGCCAGCTGTGTGTGGAGGTAAACTAATTTCCGCCATCGTGTGCAGGTGTAGATGTCAGAGAAGCCAGAAAACATGTAATATTGAATTAGAGCTATTGGCCATCAACCTTTTTAGTGGTATTTGAACAGTGTTTAATGAAGACGATCACCACAAGTGACAACATGACAGTTTTCGTCTCCACTCTTCACAGAAGGTGGAATAGGAAATGATTTCAGAGATATTGTGCATCACATTTTCAAAGCTAGTGACCTCTGGCCACAAAAGTTCTAAACAACAGCAAAGCAGACCTTTATTAAATTAGATCATATACATTGTTTTCTTTAGCAAGTCACTAATTTATGTGATTATTTTGCTGGCATATGGCTTAAACTGTATGCTTAGTTTCAACCACTTTGGCAACATATAGTCTCTAAAACACTTAAGGGTAAATGTTCAGAGAGCTGTACAAGGTTTAGCCATGCAACTCTTAATGACATTAATGGGAGTCGCACAGATAAATCCCCAAAGCATCATACTAAATATTTAGCCCTGAAGCAGAACCAGGCTTTTGTTTCTCTCTCTCTCTATCATATATATATTAAAAAACCTCATCAGTAAATCATTTCTGACCTTGGCTGTACCAGAAAATATTTTTCCATTTCCTTAGGACAATATTTTCCCTTGAAATTCATTACATTTGACTTAATGATTCTGTACATGTACCTACTGTATACTCACCCCTGATTATTGAAATGACATGCTTTTAAGATTATTTTGAAGTTTATTGGGATCATTTCACACTAATGAACCAGTACAGATATTGCACATAGACACACTGCAAAGGCAATCATTGTCAATGACAAGCCCATATTTGTTGGACCTGCTATAGCATATTTTGTACTAATAAAACCTTCAGCCCTTTAAAGCCTGTGACATATTCCAGATACAATCTAATTAAAAAAATATAAACTTTCAAAATAAATCATTTATTAATTCATTTCTTCAACAAATGTCAGTTTAGACTTTCATTACCCTATTATATTGTTATGACACTCATGCTTTTGTTCTTTTTTTAACCTCACAATGCTAGAGGCCCCTGTATTCCAAAAATAGAAATTGACCAAGCTTGGAGAGTAAGCAAAACTAGATATCTACATCAGCCTGAGAAAAGACAAAGATTCTGAGACAAATGCAGAAAGATCTAAGTGAAATGGGACAATGGACAGAGTGAAAAGCTCAGACAGCTGACTCGCAAACTAGAGAAAAGTAACATGGCATACTCCTCAGATACCCTCACTTAGTTACATGTTTAGATAATGTGGGACTGAAATTCAACCATCTGTCAAAAGATTTTTATGGTTCTAAGTTATGAAAAAATGGATTGAAATCGTAGAGAAGAAAACATTCTTTGTGCTTTCTTTCAGATGCCAGTGTTGGTAGTTTCCTGACATTATTCACAAGGCAATTGCATATCCCGTGGTGCATGCGCATGTATGCATGTGTGCATGCAACTGTTATGTTAAATGCCAACTTGAGATAATCTAGTGAATGTTGTGGTTGAAAATTGTTTGTAATCATAATGCCCAAAGACTTGAGGCCCTCTTAATATATTAATTTGCTGTTAATATTGGCAAGCATCTTCTCCCATAGGCAAAGCACCAGGATCTAAATTGTGTTCTTTGTGCAGCTAAAACTCAAAGAATAATTATATGCTCGCGCTAATTGTTATTCCGTTGTTGATTTCAGCTATTTATTATTGTAGTATACTTGTTGGTCCCATATTACTTGGTATGGATCTTTATTGAAACATTTCAGAGACATGCAGTTGGAGCTGGACAAAATTTTTCAGACAAATAGTTTATCTGCCGAAAAATGCACTTTTGTGTTGATCAAAACTATTCATGAATTCATGTCAAGGTCAAACAGTTTCAACTGAATTGAAAAACTCAGAACAATTTGGTAATGTCAGAATGAAACATTTTGGTTTTAATTCAAAAAATTTCATTTAGATTTTTCACACATTTTGACAATAGCAAAAAGTCACAATAGAGCTGGAGGAAGACGTAAAGGTGATGCCTCCCTTATTAACTTTAGCACAGTGGGTAGCACACTCATCTGGGATGTAGGAGAGCTGGATTCAATTCCCCCTCCTCTTCTTGAAGCTATTTTACTTGCTATAAATAAATTAAATAGCAGAGCTGAGATGTGAGCTCTGGTTTCCATACCACAGGTGAGTGTCCGAACTACCAGGCTGCAGAGTTACTCTCATTCTTAGTCTTTGGGCCAGAGAACATCCATTGTCATTCATAGTGGCAGGTAATACTCATTCATGATGCCAGTGATGAGTCATTGGGCCAAGTTCAAATCCCTGTTCACAATGACTATTTAATTATTTATAAAAAGTGGAACAGCTTCAAGAGGAGACATTGAGAAAACCTCCTACCAGAATATCTCACAGGCTAGTGGGCAGGGCAACTATCTGAAATGTGAGAAGCCTAAATTCAAATTCTTTCTCCACACTAGGCAGAGGGGAGACTTTAATCTGGGCCTTCCTCATCCTCACGTAGCACCCTAGTGAAGTCAACAGAACTTTTCTAAAGTGGACTTTTGCTGCATTTCAGTGAATCCTGTCCAAAGCAAGAGTGTGGATTTAAAGGGAAGTTCAGAATAAAAAAAGGTTCCCTAAAAGGCATAGTTTGACAGTAGATTCAGAAAGCAGTAACAACAAGCAAAGTCTTCTGCACTACTTTTTGAATATCACACTTTTTAAAATTACATTCTAAAAATAGATTAATTGGAGTTGTGTCCTAGGTATTTATTTGCCGCAACTCTTTTAACAGGTTATCATCCTGACAATGTAATTTACATAACATTTTCTTGAGAAGCAAGCAAGTGTAGGTCAGCTTTGTAAATATCTGTGAACAGAGTGAATACTAATACTATAGTGACCTTATAGCAATTTTTAATGTTAAGGGCGAATAGCCATTCTATGTGAAACCCTTTATTTATCAAAACATTCTAAACAATTCTTTGTACTCCAATTTTTTTTTCAGAATTATTTTTGTTTGTATTATGGTTGTACTTAGAACTCCAACCAAGATCAGGGTCTTATTGTGTTAGGCACTCCACAAACCAATATCGCTTAATATGGTGTAAATCAGGGTTGAGCAAGCTTTTTGGCCCGAAGGCCACATCTGGGAATAGAAATTGTCTGGTGGGCCATGAATGCTCAGAAAATTGGGGTTGGGATATGGGAGGGGGTGAGGACTCTGGTTGGGGGTGCAGGCTCCTGGGTGGGACCAGAAATGAGGTGTTCAGGGTGTGGGAGGGGGCTTTGGGCTGGGACAGGGGAGTGGGAGTGGGGTGAGGGCTCTGGCTGGGGATGCAGGCTCTCGGGTGGGGCTGGGGATAAGGGGTTTGGAGTGCAGGAGGGTGCTCCAGGCTGGGATCAAGAGGTTTGGAGGGCAGGAGGGGGATCAGGGCTGGGGCAGGGGGTTAGCGAGAGGCTCAGGGGTGCAGGCTCCAGGTAGCGCTTACCTCAGGCGGCTCCCAGAAGCAGTGGCATGTCCTTCTCTGGCTCCTATGCAGAGACGCGGCCTGCACGCTGCCCCATCTGCAGGCACCACCCCTGCAACCAAGGGCGGCTCCAGGCCCCAGCACAGAAAGCGCATGCTTGGGGTGGCATGCCGCAGGGGGCGCTCTGCCGGTCGCTGGGAGGGCAGCAGGCGGCTCCTGTGGACCTCCCGCAGGCACCCTCCCGGCGACCGGCAGAGCGCACCCCGCGGCATGCCGCCCTGCTTGGGGTGGCGAAATGTCTAGAGCCGCCCCTGCCTGCAGCTTCCATTGGGGCACTGGAGGGGGGCCATGTTGCTGCTTCCGGGAGCACTGGAGGGGGACTATGCCATGGATTCCAGGAGCCACGTAGAGTGGCCCCCAACCCTGCGCTCCGGCTGGAGTGGGGCAAGCCCCAGACCCTGCTCCCCAGTGGGAGCTCAAGGGCTGGATTAAAACGGCTAGCAGGTCGAATCCAGCCCACGGGTCGTAGTTTGTCCAGCCCTGGAGTAAATGTTAAGGTGAGCAACCCAAATACAAATAAATAATTTGACTCTATTCCTCTCAAATAAGCAGAATTTCTTGTTCTTAAAATCAAAGTTAGTCTTGTAAAATATTTTACTAGACTTAAGTAATTACTAGAAAAATAAATTTGACAAATTCAGCTTCTTATTCTTGTTTACAAGTTGTCCTGAAACAGATTATGATTTTTTCAAAATTTATTTGAAATGACCTGTTAAATAATTTCTATCATTAATGCTTTGTCTATAGTTCATTCATGTCCCATTTGCTATGAGTATTTCATAGCAACATTCCAAATTTGGATTGTGCTGATTGGACACAAAGGTCACATTGTGCTCTTGAATGGATGAGCTCAGCTCTTAGAATCAGGTGTCTGGTGACAATACCCATATAAATATGTTTCAATATTCACTTTTTGCAAATAAAATTACCTGTTTTTTCTAGCCCTGAAGGCAATAAATCCTTCAGCTCATTTGCTGAAACACTCACAAAAAGTGAACCCAAAAGAATAGTTACCACAACGAAAGCTAATATTATTTGAGCTAATATTCACATAAATGTTTTTATGTATTTGTTTCACTCTCAACTTCCTGGCTTTATTAAGAGCAAGCGCAGAACTACCAAAAGAGCCTGTTCTTGGGGATCTGTGACCCAGATGCAGGTAAAAAGTAGAAGAATCTCATGAAAGACAGTTTTTCTAAGCTTTGCAGTTGAATTTCTCGAGGGGAAAAAAGAGGTTTGGATATAAGCTTCAGATTAGCATTCATACATTTGGATTCATTGTCACACTTCCAAACTTGTTGGAAGCAAATCGATATGAATCCTACACAACTAAGTTCAAATAATCACATTAGGACTGTAATTATAATGTCACTAATAGCATAAATGCTGGAAATGCAAATATATTCTTGGGTTTCTCTTATTCTCTATTGGCCATAACTGTTTTGCAGTTCTGGGTAGGGTGCATTCCCATCAATTTTCCTTATCTTGGGATAAATTTTTGACATTCCATTGCTGTTCCCTTTCTCCAGAGTTTTTATCCTGTGGCTTTACCCTGCTCCTCACAGCAAGGTCCATGTCTTTGTCATAAACAGATAGCTAAGGGTTAATGTCTCTTTCACCTGAAGCACCTGACCAGAGGACCAATCAGGAAACCGGATTTTTTCAACTTTGGGTGGAGGGAATTTTGTGTCTGAGTCTTTGTTTTCTGTCTGCCTGCTTTCTCTGAGCTTTGGAGAAGTAGTTTCTACTTTCTAGTCTTCTGTTTCTAAGTGTAAGGACAAAGAGATCAGATAGTAAGTTATATGGTTTCTTTTCTTTGGTATTTGCATGAATATAAGTGCTGGAGTGCTTTGATTTGTATTCTTTTTAAATAAGGCTGTTTATTCAATATTCTTTTAAGCAATTGACCCTGTATTTCGTCACCTAAATACAGAGAGACCATTTGTATGTATTTTTCCTTTCTTTTTTATATAAAGCTTTCTTTTAAGACCTGTTGGAGTTTTTCTTTACTGGGAAATTTCAGGGAAATTGAGTCTGTACTCACCAGGGAATTGGTGGGAGGAAGAAATCAGGGGGGAAATCTGTGTGTGTTGAATTTGCTAGCCTGATTTTGCATTCCCTTTGGGTGAAGAGGAAAGTACTTTTTGTTTTCCAGGACTGGGAACAGAGAGGGGGAGTCACTCTGTGTAGTTTCACAGAGCTTGTGTCTGTGTATCTCTCCAGGAGCACCTGGAGGGGGGAAGGGAAAAAAGATTATTTCCCTTTGTTGTGAGACTCAAGGGATTTGGGTCTTGGGGTCCCCAGGGAAGGTTTTTCAGGGGGACCAGAGTGCCCCAAAACACTCTAATTTTTTGGGTGGTGGCAGCAAGTACCAGGTCCAAGCTGGTAACTAAGCTTGGAGGTTTTCATGCTAACCCCCATATTTTGGACGCTAAGGTCCAAATCTGGGACTAAGGTTATGATAGTCTTATTTTCTATCAGTGAGTATCAGTAAAACCAACCTATGGAGATTTTCCTATTGACTACCTCAGAAGTTGAATCAGATCCTATAGAAATAAGTAAATAATAATACCTATTAGAAATAGCCTGTGAAAACTAAAAAAATACTACTCATATCATATTTTTAAAATATTGGTTGCCAAAATGTGCAAAGCATAACAGGATACATCAGTATTACACAAAATTAGGAGATTTCAAATGTGCAGCACATATGTAAGAGACTCACAGAAAGGCACTAAAATGTTAATATCTCATTCCCATAATTGTTGCTGTCTGTTGGTTAGCTGATGTTTGGAAACATAGCCCAATGCCTAGAATTTGCAAGCTTTTCTTTTCAAGCAAGAAATCATTGCTTGAATCTTAATCCTAATTGATGCTGTTAATGTAGACAAAGCTGCTGATAATTATGCCCTCAGTAATGCTCAGTGTAATGTGGGTTAATTTTTCTGCTCATAGTTTTCTCAGAAAAAAATATTCTTGTCAGGGAGGGGGAAGAGGAAAAATGGTATGCAAATTGTGACTCAAGGACCTTGCTACTCTGCATTACATTTATAAGTAGTAGGTTTATAGGCACACATAATAAGCATGTAAATATTGCCACTTCAATTTAGCAAGCTCTCAATTCAGTTGGGAAGAGCTAAGAGCTAATCTGTTACGCCCTTTTCTTTTTAAAGTAAGACCTCTTCTGTTGTATCTTGTCAGACACTATCTGGAAAACAATTCTTGTTTTTCATTTAGCTTCCTCTGTAGATGCTTAATAGGCTACCCCAGTAGGAAGACATCAAACTGAAAAGTCTCACCTGCCTCTTGCAGGTAGTTCCAAATCACTGACAATCTTCTGCTTGCCTAAAGCTGCTCTTTATAAATCTGTCACAAAGCAGAACAAGATATTTAAAAGACTATTGACAACTGAATTATTTAGTTTAAAAACTAGCATTTTCTAAAGTGTGAATACATTGATCAGCTATGCAATTTAATGAATCTGCCATCTTGCATCAGCACTATTCTCTAAATTAAGTCATATTCAGTATAAAAACCTTATTGTTATTCAGAACACTTCTCAGCTACAGCTGTAGGATTTGATTAAATCAATGTGCGCCTACTAGGAACAGCTTGTTGAGGGAAAGGAATGTGAAGATGCAATACAACACAAGGTGCAGGACGAAGACAATGCCAGGCTAAATTCCACTAATAAAGTTGGAGTATGCATTACATTCTTATTTAGAGTAATTTTTAATGATATTTACCCTCTATTATTCTAAAGTTTTCTTCAGGATTATAAAAATTGTTAAACTACAAAAATAGAAGTAGAAGCTAGTTTGAAGTTTATGTACATACACACCATTCTAGCTGTGTTTGCTCACTGCATATTAAAACATGTGAACTGAATCTGTAATGTTGTAATGGATGAGTAGTGCAATTAAATAACAGTGGTCATGGTTATCTTTGATACATATTTCTGATACCTGAAGTATCATAAAATCATAGACGATTAGGGTTGGAAGAGACCTCAGGAAGTCATCTAGTCTAGCTCCCTGCTCAAAGCAAGACCGAATCTAACAAAATCATCCCAGCCAGTGCTTTGCCAAGCCAGACCTTAAAAACCTCTAAGGATGGAGGTTCCACAACCTTCCTAGGCAGGACTCAGCAAGCAGGTGCTTGCGGCAGCCAAGGGGAAAGGGGCGGCACATCGGGCTCTTCGGCGGCGGGTCCCTCAGTCCCTCTTGGAGGGAAGGACCTGCCACCGAAGTGCCGCCGAAGAAGAAAGCGGCATGGTGGAGCTACCGCCGAATTGCTGCTGATTGCGATCGCGGCTTTTTATTATTATTTTTTTCCCCGCCACTTGGGGTGGTAAAAACCCTGGAGCCGGCCCTATCCCTAGGTAACCCATTCCAGTGCTTCACCACCCTCCTAATAAAATAGTTTTTCCTAATATCTGACCTAGAGCTCTCTGTAGCGAGGCGGTGTGGCTCCCCTCCTCCCCAGGGAGGGTCGAGCCCCATCAGACGCCAAAAGGGGCGGGGCCACTGAGCGGTAGTCCCACCCCTCAGAGGGTCAGGAGGTGCCCCGGAAGTATAAAAGTGGGCCCTCAGCCCTCAGTTGGAGCCTTGCCACCATCGAGAGCGGACCTGCTAGAGTGTGCTCCTGACTGGGAAGCTGCGGAGGCCCAGGGCTGTTGCCCTGACTGGCCAGAACTTCCCTGTTTCACCGAGGAGCTGCTGGAGCTGCCCCGCGCCCGCTACGACGAGGAGCTGCCCCACGCCAACTACGATGAGGAGCTGCCGGAGCTGCCCCACGCCCGCTATGACGAGGAGCTGCCGGAGCTGCCCCGTCCCTGCTACTACCCCGAGGAACCCCCGGACCTGGCCGGACTTTCCTGAGATACTACCAGATCTACCACCCAGCCCTGGCTGGGAGGAGCCCATGCTACTAAGTTTCCCAGAGACGGATGGCCCCGATCAGGTAGGACCAGAGTGGGAGATAGGAAGCAGCCCGGGGCAGCTGACCCCCATCAGACTGCAAGTATGCCGGAACCCATGTCAGTGTGTTTCGGTCAGGATTCCCCACTGACCGGTAACGGCGTTAACTGCTGCTAGGGCCCCGGGCTGGAACGCAGTGGAGTGGGAGGGCCTGTGTTCCCCCTGCCACCCGTACCCAGGTGGCAGAATCCCCCTCTCCCCGGCCTAAGGAGGCCATTAATGCCTGAACTGATAACTGCTTGGCCCTGAGTCACAAGGGTCTGAGCTACTGTACCTGTGGGTTTGGTGCCCCACCCGAAGCAAGGGCTGGGCCCTCTTTTGACTGTGCCCATGTTCGGTCCTGTCTGCAGGGTCCGAGCTGCCCGAGCTGTTGACCGCTCAGCCTCGAGGGCGGAGGCCCTCAGACGACGCGTGGTGAGGCGGTGTGGCTCCCCTCCTCCCCAGGGAGGGTCAAGCCCCGGCTGCGCACCGTCACACTCCCCCACTGCAACTTGAGACCACGGCTCCTTGTTCTGTCACCTGCCACCACTGAGAACAGCCAAGCTCCCTCCTCTTTGGAACCCCCCTTCAGGTAGTTGAGGGCTGCTATCAAATCCCCCTTCACTCTTCTCTTCTGCAGACTAAATAAACCCAGTTCCCTCAGCCTCTCCTCAGAAGTCATGTGCTCCCGCCCCCTAATCATTTTCGTTGCCCTCTGCTGGACTCTCTCTAATTTGTCCACATCCTTTCTGTAGTGGGGGGCCCAAAACTGGACACAATACTCCAGATGTGGCCTCACCAGTGCCAAATAGAGGGGAATAATCACTTCCCTCGATCTGCTGGCAATGCTTCTACTCATGCAGCCCAATATGCCGTTAGCCTTTTTAGCAACAAGGGCACACTGCTGACTCATATCTAGCTTCTTGTCCATTGTAATCACCAGGTCCTTTTCTGCAGGACTGCTGCTTAGTCAGTCCCCAGCCTCTAGCAGTGCATGGGATTCTTCCACCCTAAATGTAGAACTCCGCACTTGTCCTTGTGGAACCTCATCAGAATTCTTTTGTCCCAATCCCTCAATTTGTCTAGGTCACTCTGGATCCTATCTCTCCCCCCAGTTTAATGTCATCTGCGAACTTGCTGAGGGTGCAATCCATCTCACCATCCAGGTGATTAATGAAGATGAACTAAACTGGCCCCAGGACCAACCCCTGGGGCACTCAGCTTGATACTGGCTGCCAACTAGACATCGAGCCATTGATCAGTACTTGTTGAGCCTGAAGATCTATCCTGATTTCCATCCACCTTATACTCCATTCATCCAATCCATACTTTTTTTAACTTTCCAGCAAGAATACTGTGGGAGACTGTATCAAAAGCTTTGATAAAGTCAAGGTATAGCACATCCACTGCTTTCCCCATATCCACAGAGCCAGTTATCTCATCATAGAAGGCAATCAGGTTGGTCAGGCATTACTTGCCCTTGGTGACATAAGCGCTGACTTCTAGTGGCTCTGGTGGGTGATCCAGCCCCGGAGCACCCACGGACTTGGTGCCTATGCTTGGTGAATCCATGTTGACTGTTCCTGATCACCTTCCTCTCCTCCAAGTCCTTCAAAATGAATTCCTTCATGACCTGCTCCACGATTTTTCTGGGGAGTGAGGTGAGACTGACCAGTCTGTAGTTCTCCAGATTCTCCTTCTTCCCTTTTTAAAATATGGGCACTATATTTGCCTTTTTCCAATTGTTCGGGACCTTCCCTGATTGCCACGAGTTTTCAAAGATAATGGACAATGGCTCTGCAATCTCATCAGCCAACTCCCTCAGCACGCTTGGATGCATTAGTTCCGGCCCTATGGACTTGTGCATGTCCAGCTTTTCTAAATAGTCCTTAATCTGTTCTTACACCACTGAGGGCTGCTTACCTCCTCCCCATACTGTGCTGCCCAGTGCAGCAGTCTGGGAGTTTACCTTGTCTGTGAAGACCAAGGCAAAAAAAAGCATTGAGTACTTCAGCTTTTTCTACATAATCTGTCACTAGGTTGCCTCCCCCATTCAGTAAGGGTCCCATACTTTCCCTGACCACCTTCTTTTTCTTTCTACAGGTATGTTAGCAATGTTAGTTGGGAACTTAAGATTTTACTAATAATGAGTTTTGTATTTTCATTAGAATCTCTGTATTCAAAGTGAATATGTGGGGTTTTGTTCATTTGTTTTTCTCTAGTTTTACGTTTTTTCTCATGAGATACAAGTATTTGAATTTTAATCTCCAATAAATTTGATTAAAAGTAGTTTGCAGCACTTTCACCACTTCTCTCTTCCACACTTCGAGTGGCTATCCATTCTAGCCTACTAGGAAGTAAAGCTTTCATGGTCATTAAACTTTTCTCAGAAGTCAAAAGGAAATCAAGCTACCTAGAAGCATGTATCTACCTTTTCATGTATGGCTAGTAGTTATTTGACAAATTGTTTCACCGCAGAGAGGGCTGCAATTGAAAAAAAAAAAAAAACAAGAAAAGAATTGTTCAAAGTACAAATTGATATCAGTGTAACTTGGATACTATTCAACAGTATTTGTTGAGTACATGTTTGGAGGTTCCCAGAGCCAATGTAATTCTAGGAGAGAATGAGAATTAATGGATTGGCTGTATCTTATGATCAGGATAAGGTTGCTGAAGGCACAGAATGAAGTTATGAGAAAAAGTTATCCATGGCTATCAGTATCACTGTTCAAAGGGACTCTTGCCAGCTGGCCATTGCCTAGGCTCACTACAATTTATGTCTGATCCTAGGAAAATAAAAGTGTAGATAAGACACCAGAAGATATGAGATTTAGGGAAAATAGTGGATCTGAAATAAAATTATTCGGTGAAGCTACTTGCATGGTTTTCAGTGTCATGCATTGGTTTAAAAATCAGTTCAATGGGCAATATTATATACATATTTTGACATCTTCTGGAGACATGAATTGTTAAGCTGTGCTTCCCTAATTATTATTTTTTCCTGTTTCTCTAGTTATAGACTCAGCATCTTTGTTATGGAAATATCCAAGGAAGAGTGTCTGGGAGAATGAAAACAAAGCCCAGTGCCACCATGGTGTGTCTGGGGAACTTGGTCTGCTACCTCTCCTCCCAGCTTCCTAGCAGGGCAGTTCAAATGCACAAACCACAAAAACCATCCCCCTTTTCTTTCACAACCCTTAAAAAAAACCACTTACCTGTTCTACCCAGAACGTTTTATTTCAAAGTGTTATCTATTAAATAAACATCATTAATGAAGTTCTGGATGGACCACTTCCAAGTGCTTTAGTGTCACAAAAGATCGTGGAAACTGAGTTTGGTCTTGCATTTATAAAGCAGTATCCATTATTCCAAATCATTATTTATTTGTCACTTCTATGTGTAGGTAAAGTGTAAAGTCTGATGCCAAAAAAAAAAAAGAAGAAGAATTAGATTGGAATATAAAGATAAATTAATTTAAAAAATTAAACCTTGAGCAATTTTACTGTTACTACACTCTGCAAATGCAGTGATTGTGGAAATTAGAAGCTTTCCCCAAACTTGCCTACTACCCTAACTCTTAATATTAATAATCCTTTCTTCATCGTAATCATTTATTTAATTACTAGAGTCACTACAACAACAAATAGGGGCATTAGTTTGTCCATAATAGCAATCATAATTAATGTATCAAGATTACTGTCTGTCAAGTCTATTACACAGTGAAACCTGCAGCAATCTTAGGACATCATTTGCAAAAGAATAGCAGTTTAGGGAAAGGATTTTAATTGCTTCCTGATTATGTTGCAGTGGCTACTTCTAAAATATATTAAATCCATGTTAGGAGATGTATACATTTTCCCCGTCAGCTAAAGTTAATAAGTACTTGCAACAGTTCCAAGCTGATAATGTTCCACAGCCCCAGCTGACGTACAAGGGCATTGTAATGTATTATGACTGTACATTTTACACATTAGAATAGTTGCACAATAGAGAAATAGTCTTTTTTATAAACCATGATCTTGGTATTAATATAATTAGAATATTTTGTCATTGTATGGGCTCTATGACCCAACTCCTCAAAGCTATTTAGGATAACTATTGATTTCAATGGCAGGTCAGTGCTTAAATATCTTTGAGGATGTGGGCCTATTAGACTTGATGGCCCAGATTCTGACCTCATTCGTACCAACAGCAATCCAAGGTAACTCCACTGACAGTAGCATCAGTTTAGCTCTATCTTTCAACCAGCTTAACTGAGAACAGAATCTAGCCCTGTGAAGCATAAAACTATGGAGCACAATAAAGATTTCAAGTCATTCCAATAATCTGTTCTGTTGTGTAATACCAGTTGGTTTCAAGACACAAAATAAAATACAGGAAATTCCTCCTCTTTCACTGTTAGAAATATTGGCTAACAAATACATATGTATAGATTTGCTACATTTATTATTTTTTTTCTTATAAGCATTCTCTGTGTCTTACAACACCACATACATTCCTTTTCGTACAGCACCCAACCTAATGGGATCCTAGTCCATGACTAAGGCTTCTAAGTAATACAGTAATACAAATAAAAACATAATTACTAATATAACTCCTATGGGTATAGTGAGGTAAAACTTGCTCAGCCAAAATTTCTCTTCAACTATCCTCTGGGGTTTCTGATAGGAGATTTTATTTATTTATTTCAATTGAAATAATAACTAAAAAGGGGCCTATCCAAGGCTCCAGACACCTTACCACAACATTAACAATGCAATTAAATCCCAGCAGCATTAAAGTGGTCCATTCGACTGGAACTCCGCCAGCCACCTATGTACAAATCACCTTGCTGACCCTTCATCATTAACAGGGAAATCACAAACCTGGTCGAACTCCCTCTGGTCAGGCACTCACCAAACTACTGTGTTTGCATCTCAACAGTGGATCCCTGTGGCAGGCTGCAGGCATTGCCTCTTTCTGTGGCTCCTAGGCTCACTCCATGGGCATAGATTCAATCAGGTACCCCTTCTCAGAAGTGGAACCCCACAGTTCTGCTGCCCTTGGCCTCAAGGCTAGTGCTGAATCTCCAGTAGCTTAGGTAAACCTCAGAGCTCCACCCTTGTGGGTACTTTGGTTTACAGATTGACCTTTATGGAACTCATGATAGTTGAAGAAATTAAGACAGACTTTGCAAAAGGATGTCTAAACATATTTCTCTCTTTACTTTATACTGCAAGTCAGGGACCATCTTTTTGTTGTGTTTGTACTGCAAATAACACAGTGTGGTCCTGGTCTATGACTAAGATCCCTAGGCACTATGATAATACAAGTAATAAATAATAAAACAGCACAAGAGATACAGATCCATGGAAACTAAGAAACAATTGTAAACAATTCCCTAGCTCAGGTTCCTCACCATACTTTCTTTAGGATTCGGTCAGTGCTTTCAAGGGTTTCCAGGTCCTATCTCCTGACCTTGCTTCTTCCAGCTCAGTATCTTCTGTCTGTTCTGGTCAGTGAGAGAGCTGCTTAGAGAGAACCTTGTCTTTTTATAACTTCCAGTCCCCTCTGTCATGTGACTCTCCTGGTTAGTGTCAAAGACCCATCTTGTGATAAAAGTCCCCTGTCAGGTGGTATGTTGCTTGGTTGCCACCAACATGGATCCAGACTTGAAAAGCTGGTTTGACTTAGATTGCAGCCATCCCATTGTTCTGTCAGAACAAGGCTTATTCCATTGCTGATGATCCTTAATAACTGTCCAACTAAGAGGCAGACAGATAGGCACCAGTTCTCCTCTCCTCTCCACAGGAAGTACGATGCAAGAATATCGTAAAGGCCATCATAAGGGCATAAGCATACAAAGAGGTCACAATATCAAACAGAATTCATAAATTGTACATGGACAGATTTGTCTATGACTGTCATATCAAGTATATCCTCCAATATGCTTTCTCAAAAAACACTGTCAAAAAGATGGCAGCTTTTGAATCTGTTCTGATCCATTCATTGAGTAAGTCTACCTAAAGTTATTCATGAATTTGACAAAGTCATCTAATAGTTCTAGCCCATTTTTTTTTACAGACTTAGCTGCCATTCAAAAAGTGGAGGTGCCTCCCTCATGACCTTTAGCCCAGTGGGGGGTGAATGCTTTAACTCTCCCTCTGCAGGCTGTAGAGCAGAGATGTGCATTTGTATCTTCTATATTGCAGAAACATGCCCCAGTTACTAGGCTATAGAAACTTCTGATATGGGGCTCTCTCAGTCTCTCCCCTGTTGAAGCTGTTCCACAAGGATGAGACAGTAAACAGAGGAAAAGCAACTTGGAAGAGCCAGGACTAGAACCCATATCGCCTAACTGCTAGGTCAATGTTCTAGGCACTAGACCATTTTTCCTCCCTTAAATATAAATTCATATTCTCCTGTCCAAGAAAAAAGAAAACAGAACATTTGACCTACCATTCTCAAGTTTCTTAAAAAAAATTAGGCATCACAGCTCAGCATAGGGAAAATGTCAATTGTTATACCCATCTAGAAATATCATTGCCAATATTATTTAAAGGCTTTATCTTAAAATCCTTCTATATTCAGAACTCCCATTGAAGTAACTAGTTGCTTTGAACATACTTATTGGACTTAATCTTTGTTTTGTTCCCTTTGTAATTCAGAATTGTGGTAACTAATAATTTGGAATATAGTCATTTTAGGACCTGCTGTGTTAAAGCACCTAAGCATGTGCTTAAAGTTAAAGCATGTTCTTAATTGCTTCATTAAATTGGGACCTTAGTCTCTTATTTTGAATCATAACTTTCTGTACAACCATTAGAAAAGGATACTTCACAACATGCTAGTCTCAGATTAAATAATGTGCACTTGGTGCACTAGAACAGATGCCCTTTCTCAGGAGAGCCCCTGGCCACCAGAAAAAAACCTAAAACTGAGTGGCAGTGCTGCTCTATGCACTAGATCACAATGCCATTCACTCAGATTTGGCCCAGCCATCCTTCTATGAGGATGGAAGGTTGGCTGGGCCAAACCTGAGCAGAGCAGAGTCATGTGAGTGCATGGCAGGTGATGGGAATGATCAGGTCATGGTGGCCAGAAGTGGGAGGAGCCACTCTTGTTCAGGATGGGAACAAAGCACTAAGCTGGGAGAGGGGTGCACTGGTGAATGGCCAGGAAAGGTCCCAGAGGCAGTGGATGAGGGGACAGGGGAGTTGGTGGTGGGCTACAGGGTGAGTGGAGAGTGTTGGGGGCCTGTGGGGTGAGGGGTTGAGGGCCAGGATGTTGATGGTGAGTGGGGTATGTTGGGGGTGAGGTACTGGGGATTGCAGTGAGCAAGATATATGTCAGGGCTGCTGGGATCTGTGTGAGGACTGTTCGGTGGAAGGTAGTTGCCACAGTTGCCAACTTTCACGTGGTAAATAAGCACCTGACTTTCACAAAAAGCCAAAGATCAAGCTAATCCCATTTCAAAACAAAGCCAAAACAAGCCAATCCTTAAGAACCCCAACACTGTGTGACTAGATTCCCCCTAACTCTTCCCCTCTTGCCCTTGCTTACCAAGAGCAGATCGAAAAAAAGAAGTAACAAGCTACAAGCCAAAAACTAGCAACAAGCAACTCACAAGCCAATTAAGTCAAAAACAAGCCTGATTTCTGCGTTTATTTTTTTGTTGTTGTTGTGGATTTGGCATGTCTGGTGTTGCACAATATGTAGGGAGAGAAGGTCATTCTAGGGTCTGTGTGGGATATGATATATATGGAATGGAGACACTTTAAGGAAGGCAGGAGGCCCCCATTTCCATAGGCACAGGGCCCAATTTTTTAAATCTGGGCCTGACCATTCTTATGTTGTCAAAATAGGTTTTTGATAATGTGCTAATCTTAATGGCCCACAGCCTTTCAAAGATGCTGTGGTTGGGATTATATTTTCAGCCTCTGACTACTTCATCTACCTTCGAATAGATCTCTGAGAGTCACACAAAAATGAGTCATTGTGGTAGATTTGTTAACATGATTCCAGTCATGTGGTTGTAACCTTGGGTTCAGCATTCCAGGAGCACTAAGTTAGATATAATAAAACCAGATAAACTGAAGCGTCATCTTAAACGCATACTGAATATAGAAAATAAAGTTAGCGGCAATATTTTGACCTCAAGCTTTTTCTTGCTTCTATGAATCATCTGTAGAAGAAAGAACTGTTAGGCAAAACAGAGAAGTAATTTACATTTATGCAGAGACAGATAATAGATGACGCATGCTAGAAAACATCAGGCAATGTGGAATCTAAGGCTATGGCTACACTTGCAGATGTAGAGGTCTGTGAGTTAAACCAGCCCTCGGAGAGCGCAGTAGGGAAAGCGCTGCAGTGTGTTCACACTGTCAGAGTCAAGCACACTGGCGTGGCTACATTAGCAGTTCTTGCAACACCAGAGAGAGCAGTGCATTGTGATAGCTATCCCAGCATGCAAGTGGCTGCAACATGCTTTTCAAATGGCGGGTGGAGTGGAGTGTGACAGGTAGGGTGACCAGATAGAAAGTGTGAAAATTCGGGACAGGGGTGGGAAGTAATAGGAGGCTATATAAGAAAAAGCCCCAAATATCGGGACTGTCCCTATAAAATCAGGACATCTGGTCACCCTAGGGACAGGCAGTGTGTTGTGTGTATGTGGAGGTAGACAGAGTGGGTTTTTGGAGGGCTGAGAGCATGTCAGCACACTGTCTTGTAAGTTCAGACAGCAACAGACCCCCCCTCCTCCTCACCTCTCTCACTCACACACTCACAGCAGCAACATTCTACACTAATGGTTGCTTTGTCCCAGAGCAGATAAGCGTGCCGGATGTTAGAAATGGAGCTTTGAAAGGGCATATCTGTATTCCTGCAGCCAACTCCAAAACAATGACAAGAGTGGCCGCTTAAGGGGATTATGGGACATTTCCAGAGGCCAATCACAGTGCAGTAATGCAACACCTCATTCACCTTGATATTGGGGTGGTTCAGCCGAGGCTCAGCAAGCATTATGCTTCTCATGGAGGTGGATTACCAGGAGCATTCCAGCTGCAGAGTCCAGGCACTCCAAGTGCCTTGCCAGTGTGGATAGGTCATGAGTTAGGGCCCCTGAGGCTGCTTTAATGCACTCTAAGGGCTGTGCTACACTAGTGGGGGGGGGGGTTCAAACTAAGATACACAACTTTGGCTACGCTATTCGCATAGCTGAAGTCAAAGTATCTTAGTTTGACTTACCTGGCCGTCCTCACAGCAGCAAGTTGACTGCTGCGGTGCCCCTGTCAACTCCGCTTACTTTTCCTGCCGTGGTAGAGTATGGGCATCGATTAGCAGATCGATTTATCTGCGGGTAGTATAGATGTACCCTAACTTGCAAGTGTAGCCAAGCCCTAAGCAGCTATTTAAAATTGTTTCCATTCTTGTTATCCCATTTTCTCACTTTTCAGTCACTCCTCCTTAGTTTGCAGGTATACAAAAACTCCACTTAACTGGAGAACATGTTGATCTTTGATTCCCAGTTACAATAAACTCAATTATATGTCCCAGTACCAATACAGCTGTCTTTCATGAAGAATAAAGTCAGCCCAAAGCCTAATCCACATTGAATCTGCGGCAATATTGGTCCCAAAGCAACCACATATTAAAAACAACTTTACCGTTCTCAGTAACATCAAGAGATATCAATGAGAGAGGTGATGCCTTCCCTGCCTTCAGATCAGTATCCAATAAGTCTATAATAAACTGGAAAAAATCAACAGAACAAGTCAGCCACCACTAACAATTTAACTAGTGTTCAATTTATAAAGAACCATCAAAAGCAAGAAGTACATCTTTACAACCCTCAGGCTTTCACAACTCTGCTAAAAGAAATACAGACCTGGTTCTGGACTGTACGATAGAAGCAGAAGGTCTGCAAACTTCATCCTTCCACATTACTGTTTGTGTTCCCTGATTGGATAAGTATAGAGAGCTATAGAGGGGGAGGGGAGGAAGTGCTTCATCAAGTCACTAGGCCTTCAATTCTGTCAAGGAGAGGGCAGGAGCATTTATGGAGCTAGAGGAGCTGGGTCAGCAGGGTTAGGGAGTCCCTAGGACATTCTGAATCTCTCACTTTTTGGTTACTCGAATCAGGTATTTCTATGGGGAACATGGAGGTCATGCTATGTAATGCAGAGGCTCACATTATGTAATTCAGGGACACAGGGCCAGCCATAGACCAAATGGTACCACAAGCAAGGAGTGTCTTCAGCACGCTCACCCCGCCCCCCATTTGTTAAACTTTTGAATACCTTATTTTTTACTGTACTTATTTGTCATGCATTTCATGACTTTGATGCACAATTCGCATGCATGATTTATTCTTGTCATATAAGATGATAAATTTGCATGCTAGGATCTGTAAATCTGTATTTATTCATTCTATATATAAGCAAATAAAAAAATTGTTTCCTTTAAGCTTATAGAAATTTTATTTTTAAGAATAAGTTAAAAGTACTAACAAGAAACTGGACTGTGCACCATTATTAAATAGTGTTACAGAAGGTGACAGCCTTAGAATGTTAACTGTAGTCCTTTAGTTCAAAACGTCGCTTTTCTCACCATACACAATAAAACAAGGTTCACAGTATGGCAGCTGGGCTCTCACTTCGTTCTTATATCTCACTGACTAACTGGCAATGTCCCACCCCTTCTATACCTGTGAGGGCATGGCTGACAACATTCTAGGAGGTTCAAGGAAAATGTAGTTCTTAAAAAGTCTGGAAGGTTCCACAAGATTCTACAAAAGCTCAGAACATTCTAGGAGGTTAGAGAAAAATGAATCCACATATGGAAGACCTGAAACATTTTACTTCAAACATTCTATTTTCCCGTTTGTTGCTAGCATCCCGAGCCCAGCACTCACCAAGCCTGGCACCCCAGGTGGTCGTCTGGTTTGCCTGCTCCTAAATCCAGCCCTGTGAGGATAATTGGAACTGAGACACTGAATAAGAGATGTCTGAGAGATTACTGAACACCAGTTTCCTGAGACAGAATCACCAGAAAAACTAGACTACTCTAATATACAAGTTGAGAGTCAGATTTAAAAAGTTAATTTTCTTTTATTTTTTTACAGTACCTAACAAACCTCCTGCATGTGCTACCATAAATAAATATTAATTAACAGCCACTGCTTGAATGATATATGACATATTCTGTAACCCAGCTATACAAGAATTAGAAAATGATACTTTACAGTGTACTATTCTCTTTTGACATAGTGGGGAATTTAATCTTCACAGGGAAATTAAAAAGGCCACTTGAGATTTAAAATAATCCGTAACTTTCCCTACATTTTTGATAATGTGTTAATCTCAGTTTCCCACAATCTTAAATTTGGGGTTCTTATATTTCCAGTTTCTGGGTATTTCATCTGACTTCACAAACAGATATCTGAGAGTCACAAAAAAATGAGTCATCCTGCTAGGTTTGCTGACATGATTCCAGTTCCTGTGACAGGGTCTTTGGATTTAGAGTTTCAGAAGGCTGGATAAGAGCACCCTGGAAATAACAACAGCAATAAATAATAACTAGTAATATCAATAAAGTTCCAGTGAGCTTGGATAAACTTTCTCCTGGATATAACAAAATTTGAATGAGCTGAATTCCAAAGGAATGATACAGAAATAATCATGTTTGGTGGTCATTATTATACCTTCAACCTAGATAAAAATACTTTAACCTATAAAAAGTCATCCTGTTTGCATAAGGGATACCACCGTGCATACGTAGCATTCCCAAAAATTTCAGATTATCTTGGTCAACAAGTGTTAGTTCCTTTTGTCCTTTTCTTTGCCCTACTTTCTGGGACATAGTCTTTGCCTGTACATTTTATCTTGCCTATGCCCCCCGAAATCAATCAACACTAACAAATTCCTTATGTTGATTGCATAGACTCTAATATCTTTCCTCAGTTGTGAGATGTCCCAAACAAAGAATGTACATACAAACAGCAGATTAATACAGATATTTATCTGTCAAACTGATGATAAACATGTAATTTATGAACTCCGACATAAGAAGCATCTTTTGGTCGTCTGTTTTTACATCACCTAACATCATGGAGAGCTGTTCTTGAAGCGGGCTCCTAGGAGTTACCAAATACCAAATAATAATTGTAAATATTTGTCTTTATTGCTGTCCCATTACAGACCTTGATGGTATACTGCCATCTGTTCTTAAAAAATAATAAAAATGAAAAGCTAGTAAAATAAAAATACAGAACTAAAGCAAATCAGAACCATCTTCTTTAGCCTCAAGACTTACATTATGGAAATTACACTACAAAAATAAATGAGGCAAGACAATTATAAATCATAATAATTTGTAAATTCTCATCACTTATCGATTCTTGACAGACAGACAGTAAACAACATGATAAAAGTCAGTATCTCACATGAAATTATTTTTAAAAAATCACCATCTCCTTTTTCTAGGCTTTTACAGTAATTTAATAAAAATTTCACCGAGTGGCCTCAGAAAAGTGGAGGATGAGTAATAAACGTGTATCTATGGTTAGAAATAATAACTCTAACTTTTATTTAGTTCTCTCATTCTGACTTAATGAATATAAAAATGCAAGGTTATTTCTTTAATGGAACATAACATATCTGCTATGTATTGGTTTGGCTATTTTCTTATATATTTAAATTAGATATGATTAAATGATTGGCTTTGAAATAAAGTCAGCAGATAGGAATAGTTGGTCAATTGATGCATTAGCTACAAATTTCTATTTTGAGTATCTATAAAACAAAATGACCTTAATTGTTTTTAGAAGGCACAGAGAAACAATTAAATTAAATTTAGGTAACCAGTCATGGTAGATAGGAAATCAGCTCAGCAGCAGATTTTACTTTAATTACTAACTTTGGTCATGAGAGACTGATTAGAAATGTTTTTTCCCCACTTAGTAATCAGGAAAAGATGAATACATTTAAGAGTTCATGTGCACTTTTCCCTCCAGAAAAGCTATCACACACACTAATGTTCTCCTACAAGTTGAAGTGGAACTTTTTTCAACCACAACATAAGTATGTGTTAACATAGCTCTTGGCCACAGGCTAGTTGTGATGAAAATAGTGCCAAAAGTCAGAAAGAATTTGTGCAGACATGATCAGATTATTTTTTAACATTTAACTAAATAAAATTAACTTTTCCAAGGACCTGACTATTCCCCCATTGGTCTGTGCTTAAATAGCCTGAGTGAGTCACTCAGGCTTCTCAGGGTGATTCACTCCAGAAAAGGAATTATGGAGTCCACCCAAAAAATAATAGGTGTTGATTAGTGATGGGCCTAGATGCTGTTTTCAAGAATTTTTTTCGTGATACAACATTGAAAAATCAGCAGGATATTTGACACAATAAACCTCAGAGATCTGCTGGAATGTACAAACTCATACTTTGAGTGAATGTGTTCTTTGGGTGATACAGTGGAAGGTGATGCACTTCATAGACATTTTACTCTGAATGTTGGATTGCATGTCACTGGAGTAGAATGCAGTAAACAGATGCTTGAAAAACTCAGAATGCAAAGCGAAGTTCTTCAGCCTAATTTAGTAATGTCTCTAAAGTATGTCCTCTTTTCAGTGGGAAACCGGGGGCACAAGGCAAATGTGTGCTTGAACCAGCAAGGGATAGACAACCTTTTAGAGGATGGCAGAAGAGAGAGGAAGAGTCCTTTCACCCTCTCCTCACCCAGAGCTCATGTAGACATCACGCCTGGGCAGGAAGAAGGGGCAAGATGAGAGTGGAGAGATTTCTCACCTTTACCATCCCCCATTAGCTAGACAAGGTGGATGGGGAAGGGAGGGAGAGTTGATTGGCTTTTACAACCTCCCCCTGCCCACAACTTGCTACATGTGAAGTCCTCAGGGGGATGCATCAGCCATTCTACTGCCCTCCATTCACACACATATCCCTGCCCTACGATGGAGGTATAGTTTGGACTGCTTCCAAGAACTGTGGGTCTGACTAACTGGTAATTTTGAGAATCAGAAAAGAATTTTTCCCTCAGAGCTTGATGTATAAGGTGTCCAATGGGGGGAGTGGAAGCATCCTGGGGCCCCTGTGTGATGCTGTACCTCATATTCTTCATAAAAATATTGTTATGATATAAATATGGCATAACTAAAATATGAAAGGTTATGATTTGCTGGATGTGCTTATCCAATTTGTATGCATATATAATTTCTGTATCTGAAATTAGAAATATTGACTATGTAACAATTACAACTGTGTTTACCTCGGGGAAAGCCCACCAGATAGCAGGCCATCATCCTTAATGAGCCATTTAAGAAGGACAATAGAACTCTGAAGATGCTAATCTCCCATCTTCCTGATGAGCATTCTGGGATGTTGCTTTGACACTATAGTTTCATCTGATGATGTCACCTGGTCTGGAGTACCACCTGGGACACTACTGGTACTTTTCCACTGGAAACAAGGGGTTCCCACCTTATGTAAATTCTATTTAAGGCTGGGGAGTAAATCATTCAGGACTTGCCTCCATGGCCTGACCTGGAAGGAAGACTGCTAAAAACACCTAAAGGGAAAAGCAGGGTTGAGTCCAGGCTGAGACAGGGGTCCAGTCTATAAAGAGAAATAACTGGAACTCTAAGCAGAAACTCTGCAACTTGCCTAAAACAACACTGAAGGTGAGAAATTTCATCTTGTAACCTGTTCCTTGAATGTATTAAGCTTAGTTTGTGTGTTTTGTTTTCTTTGACAGTAATCTGCTTTGTTCTGTTTGCTATCCCTTATAATCACTTTAAAATTACCTTTGTAGGTAATAAACTTGTTTCTTGTTCATTTCAAAACCCAGTTTGTGCAATTCATGTCTGGGGAGAGGTGGGCAAAGAGCTATTCATAACTCTCTCTACACTGAGGGACAGGGCAAATTTTTATGAACTGGTGCTGTGCAGATCTTTCTATAGAGTGCAAGACAATATTATTTTGGGTTTATACCCCAAAGGAAGTGTGCATGTGAGTGCTGGCCATTCTCCTAGCTATGTCTTCTCACACAGAGCTGATTTCAGTCTATGTGTGTGTGCGCGCATGTGCTAGAGAAGGCTTGAGGGCCTGGCATACCATAGACAGAGTGAGGAAGCCCAGGCTGGGGGAATAGACGGGCTCAGTGAGACCCCAGCACAATAAGTAGCATCCTGGATGTGGGGGTCCAACCCATCACATCTTGTTTTAAGGTAATAAAAGAGTAGGGACAGTAATTTAAAAGCTGTACATTTATAAGCAGAGTTTGCAATTTCATTGCAAATTGTGGGTTTAAAGCTCATGCAGGTGTCAAAATCCAGTGACTTGCAATCATTTTGGGAGTTTGCAATACTGCCTTCCTCTGGCTACCCAGAAGTAACTCCCTTTCCCCACAACTACCTCGCATGCTGGGGGAGTTACTAGTCTATCCCCTCCCCTGTATCCCACCCCCATCACTATCTTCTGCACCTCCCTCAACTTGCCCACATCCTCCTTTACCCCATTCCCCAACAACCGCTAAATCTGCCTTCTGCAGCAGTGCCCTGTACCCCTTCATTCTCTCCAGTTACCTTTCAGTCTCTTCTGCTCCTCACAATCCCTGCTAGCTCCCTAAACCACAGTGGCAGACATTTTGCCTGTGGGCATGTGTCATGGTACAATTCCCCACTCTGAACCTTAGCGTCCAAAAGATGGGGTACCAGCATGAATTCGTCTAAGCTTAATTACCAGCTTAGAACCTGTAGTGCTGCCACCAACCAGGAATTCCAGTGCCTGGTACACTCTGGTCCCCCCAAGACCTTGCCCGGGGACCCCGCAAGACCCAGACCCTCTGGATCTTAACACAAGGAAAGCAAACCCTTTCCCCCTCCGTTACCTCTCCCAGACTTCCCCTCCCTGGGTTACCCTGGAAGATTACTGTGATTCAAACTCCTTGAATCACAAAACAGAGAGGACAATTCACCTTCCTCCCTCCTTCTCTTTCCCCCTCCCAGACTCTTCCTGAGAGAGAAAGTAATCCTGGCACAGAGAGAAATTAGCCTCTCTCCCCCTTCCCTCCTTTCTCCCCACCAATTCCCTGGTGAATCCAGACCCAGTCCCCTGGGGTCTCACCAGAATAAAAAACCAATCAGGTTCTTAAACAAGAAACTTTTAATTAGAGAGAGAAAAACAGTAAAAATGATCTTGTAAATTTAAGATGGAATAGGTACAGGGTTTTTTAGCTATAGGCACTGGGAATACCCTCCCAGCCTAAGTATTCAAGTACAAATTAAAATCCTTTCAGCAAAAATACAAATTTGAACTCCTTTCAGCCAAATACACATTTGCAAATAAAGAAAACAAACATAACCCAACTCGCTTTATCTATCTAGTACTCACTATTTTGAACTTATAAGAGCCTGTATCAGGGAGATTGGAGAGAAACCTGGTTGCACGTCTGGTCCCTCTGATCCCCCAGCGTGAACAACCCCCAAAACTAACAGCACACACAAAAACTTCCCTCCCTCAAGATTTGAAAATATCCTGTCCTCTGATTGGTCCTCTGGTCAGGTGATAGCCAGGCTCACTGTTCTTGTTAACCCTTTCCAGGCAAAAGAGATAGGAAGCAGTTTTGTTCTATTAACTCTTACTTATCTGTTTATGACAGCATGGCTTCAATCTCACTGAAAATGGGGAGGTGGCTGCCATCTTTATTAAGATAGACTATAGACCATATGCAGATAGACTATAGAAAAATGGTGGCCATCTTGCTCGCTTCAGCCCTCTTGACTATAATAGGAGATGGTGCCATTTTGAATAAGGGAAGATTTATGAGTTGACAGCCTTTCCTCATGTTTTCATGAGACAGATAAACCCCCAAAATTGGTGGAGTCACACTAACATCACGAGAGTTGCCAATACTGAGTATATAAAATACTGACACACATCTCACACGCTGCCTTAAGAGAACTCCAGCAGAGGTTAGAGCAATCAATTATGGAAGTGCTGATCATATGACAAACCATCAGCTTGCATAGGTTTCTTTCAATGTATATAGTCTAATCAAAAGTAAATATAATGGGCTAGATTCCTACCTGAAATAAATAAACATAGCTTCATGGTGGCCTAATGTATTGTTTGAGGAGAATGAAAGTACCTCTTCTTATGACCATACATTTGTTTCTAATTACTCATACTAACATCATTTTAAGCCTTTTTCCCAGGCATTGATAGCTTCAGGATTACATTACATGCTGATTTAAATTATATCCTATTGATGTTCTTACATGGCTGTCATCACTGTAGTATCCTAGCACCTTCCAGAAGTTCATTGAACAATATGACTAGCATCTGTCATGGGTGCTTCTTTCTCTCTCTTCCTCTGCCAAAAGAAAATTGTGCAGGTATTTTTCTTTTTTTTTTAATTTAATCTGTTTATACAATATTAGCAAAGCAAGATTGAAGAAGCGTGCCTTGTCTATGAAAAGAAAGGTGGTAAGATTTAGGATGATTCTTAATGCAGGTGGGAGTTCATTCCACTGTCTCAGTGAGGTCCCCAAGATAGCTCTGTTTCCTGTACAAATGGGCTCAACCTTTGATATGGGCAGCTCTAGTGTCCTAGAGGAATGAAGTTACCAAATACAGTGCTAGAGCTTTGGGCCACATTTTAGGTATTCTTGGCCAAAAATCACTGAGTGCCTTGAAATGAAGACCGAGACCTTGAATTTGACCTAATATTCTGTGGAAAGCCAGTGCAGAAGCCAGAGAGTGGAGGACAGGTGTGATGTGCTTGTGTGAGTTCATTATGGCTGAGGAAACAGGCTGCTGTACTCTATATTAGAATTAGTTTCCTAAGGGATGAGGGCTACATGCCCAGGTAGACAGCATTGCTGCAGCCCAGTAGGAGGTGACAAAAGCACACATAACTGAGGCCATCTAAGGATAGGATATAGTTTCCTGGACAATCATATATGTATCTATATGAGAGTATAACATGGGTGGAGGAATCCAGAAGTATTTTTAAACAGCAGACAGAAATGTTCAGTTGTGGTTGCATACCTTCAACCAATGGAGATGGCACCATGGCCAAAAATTCCTCCTTGTGCTTTCCAACATAGCCACAGCTTCAGCTTCAACCAGCTGTTCTTCATCCATTTGCTCTTAAAACACTGACTGCATATTGTATACAATGGTACTGCATTATTTTGTTTCAATAATGTCAAAACATTTATACTACGGTATATAATATTCAAAGCAGTATTTTAATATAATACTATGGAGAATGTGATAGATATCTATATTATTTTGTATGCATATTCTTTGTATCTCAATTTACCTGCTTGATATTATTCTGGTTGACTGCATGGAGTTAAATCAAAGGAGGCTGAAAGAGAAGGAACAAGGAGGAGTTGAAACAATGACAGAGATAAGGTATCTTCTGGGGGGAATACCAAAGGTTCTTAAAATAACAATGTGTGAGCTAGTCAGTAAGAAATTCCTACCCTGGCTAGCGACAGCAGGTAACAGGCCTATTTTCCCAAGGTGATAGCCTAAGATCAAAAGAACATTAAGCTGTTAAAAACTACCTAGAGGAAGAAGAGAAGAGACATGGGGAGATAGAAGAAACTTCAGAGGGAGAGTCTGCCATTCCCTTCCCAGAGTTAGGCAGAACCTGCAGCAAGACTGGAAATAAGGCAGGTACTCTACAGGATGTGTGTGACAACTGGGCTCAACTAAGCTTTGAGAGAGGTGATGAGCTGTAGGTAGGATCCAGGCACACAGACCTTTTGGATTATAAACCTCTCCTCCATGCTTGCTATGTACCTTTGGGAGAACGGTCAATATGTCAGTAAAAAGTCATTGTAGAGGGTTGCAGTTTACTGAGCACCTCCACATGGCCAGAGTTCACTTTGCAGGTATATGGCCTCTATTAGCCGCCTTCTCTTGCAGGCTCCTTAAGTATGCCAAAGTGTCTCTCGTATGGCTAACAGCACCCTCATCTAGGGCTAGTTGAATAGCAGAAGTAGTTCAAACAACCCTCAGAGAGTCCAAAACGATCAAACAAAAGTTCATACTTACCAATGGCGGTTCTGCTGCATGTGGAGCATTTCCTCTGTCTCAGTCTACTCCATGCAAAGTCCTAGTCCTTTCTGGCTGACACTCAGCCCTCTGACCACAGCTTCCTTCTCCTGCTAGACACTCCCTGCAGATTTCTGCAGGTCTTTATAAGGAATCACCTGATGCAACCTATGTGTGCCTTTTTAGTAATCAGGATTGGCTAACCTCAGCCCTACATACATTAAGGGGCAAGCCACCCTGTTACAGTTACTCTAATCAGCAGCTGTTCACAGGCTTCTGGAGAGGAGTGTCTTGCAAGTACCAACTGCAGCTGGGGCTGTTATGGTAACGTGATTGGCAACAGGGGGGCTGCTACCACAAGATCCAGTCTTAAAGTAGAAGAACTGCCATGTTCCACTCAAAGAGAGTTAGAAGGTACTGAAACTTGCCACCCAGGGTACTCATAAGGGACTGCAAGGAGGCATGTGGCATTGTTCACCATGTGTCAGGACAGTGGGAATGGCGGGGGAGGAATAGGGGAAATAAGGGGTATTGTGACCTGGTTATCCAGTCTGAAGTGGGGTGAACCATGGAGTTCCATGCTGGAAAGAGTACAGGTATAAGCTGAGAACTTGGAAAGAGTGGGAGAGAGATCATAGGTGCAGCTTGACCATGAGCCATCACAAATATACAAGTCAAATGTTTCATTTTGACACTACTAAAATGGATTTTTTTTACATTATTGAAATGAATCAGGGAAGTTAAAATGATTTGTTTTAACACTTTCCCATAGAAAACTTCATCAAATTAGACAGGTTCCTGCAAAATGTTTCAAGTTTGACAAAACTGCATTTTCCAACAGAAAACTGTTTAGTTTTGAACATTTTTCAACCAGCCCTACAGATTTGTGATAATATCTAGCTTTTTTAATTAATATTTTTATACAATATTTGTCATTCAGAGATATCGATGTGCTTTATAGTGAAGGTTAAATATCCCCTAAGCACTTGACAATGCTGTCACAGAAAAGCAGCCTCCATCACAGGTGTTGTTTCAGAATTCAAGAGAAGTGCCTCTCTATGGTCTACTTGTACTATCAGTCTTACCACTCTGGATGTTATAAACTGGCTATGTTCAAGTTCCTCATAATGGCCATGACCCAAAGCCCACTGAATTCAATAGAAAGTGTCTCATTGATTTTGAATCAGGTTCTATATGTTTCACCGCAGACTCTTGGGTAACATGGCAAAGGGATTCATTCTGGATCATAAAATTTTAATGAGGAAAGTAAATACCGGTTACCATACAAAAACATGAGAATGGAATTCTACACCATTCTCCATCCCAGAGTCCTCAGGGGACCTCAGACATAGGAATAGTGACATTTTTCCTTGAGTTAGATATAAAAATATAGTTTCTCAAGAAGCTGACAAAATACATGCTTTGCTGCTATTACGGTCTTGAGTCCAGAGCAGTGGTGGCAGAACTCAGGAGGTGTGGGTTCATTTCCCAGATCTACCATGGACTCATGAGTGACCTTGTACAAGTCTCTAGAGCTCAAATCCACAAAGATACTTAGATTCCTCACCCCAGATGTAGGTGCTTACATTCCAGTTTTAGGCATCTATGTGATCCACAAAACGGCTGCGTGGCTGCTGCCTAACCCTGTAGGTCCCCAAACTCACTCAGTGACTAAAGTTTTACTGTGAAATTTCCGTAGGCACCTAAATTTCTGCCTCTCCACATGTGCATTGCTGGCTCATTCTAGGTGCCCAGAAACATGAGCCCCAATGCAATCCTTAAACCAGGGAAAGCAGGCATTCCCCTTCCTACTGTGCCTGTGAGGCCTGATCCAACATGTTTGCTTTGATCACACCTACTGGATCAGTCCCATTCAAGATCCCAAAGAGGAAGGAGTGCCTGCTTTATAACTTTTAGCCTAATGATTAGAGTAATCAGCTGGGATGTGGGAGAGCCAGGGTCAATTCCCTCCTCTGAGAAAAGTGTTATAATCACTGCACTACTGGCTATTCTAGTCCATGGGTGCTTCAATCTCTCCTGTTAAAGCTGTTCCACTTTGGATTAATACTTCAATTGCCCGGCATCTAAGGCACTCAAACTGAGAGCTGGGCCACCCAGCTTCCAGTCCCCTTTCTCCAGTAACTATTTAGCAGCACCACCTCTTCTGGCTTTCATAACAGCTAAAATGCCTAACTCGAGGGGAGGGGTTCCCTGCTGTGGATTGCAAGCAGAGATGGGTGCCTCCCTGCAGCCTAGACAAATGCCATGTCTACACTGCCCTGCCCCCCACCCCCCCCCAGTTCAGACTACAGGGGTATAAATAAGAGTGTGCACCAAAGTGCTGCGCTGTAACTCACCTGTGTGGACGCTGTGGCCACAAACTAAGAGGTTCCTAGTTTGCATTAATGTGATCCTTTTGGGCTAGGATTACACTAACGCAAAATGGAAACCTTTTAGTTCACTCCTGCAGCATCCACATGGGGGAATCACAGCAGAGCACTTTGTAGTCCGAACTGTAAAGCAACATAGACAAGCCCTTAGGCACCTAACTTCATGAGAGGAACAGGGCTTAGGACTCACCTTTCTCATTGACATCTCCCATTGGTTAGTTTAGGCAGCTCCCCACCTCCTGTGCTACCTTTTATTTGGATCCCATTCTTAGGTGCCTATCTCTCTCCATTCATTGTACAGGGAGCCTAAGCAACTAACTCAGGGTTTGTGGATCCCATTGTTGTTCCAGTGATTTTTCAGTTGCCTGAAAGTTAGGCATTGCAACTCCTGACTTCCTTTGTCTATCTGGAGCTATGTGCCTCCATTCACTATTGGTAAAATTGGGGAAAAATCTTCTCATATTCTGTGTCTATTTTAGTACAGACAGTTTCTTGCTATGTATTTGTATGACATTTAGCGCAATGGGGCCTCTATATACAGTACTATTATCTGTGTAATAAATAATAGCATTATTAAAAGGTAACCTTCTTTTCCCCCCATCACTTGGGTGATAATGCCAAATTAAATATTTTTTCCCCTTAGATACTACTTCCAGTTTGTTTTTAAAGGATTGTAAAAATGTAGTGAGGCCACAGCTTGGTTGCCATGTAAACATTTTTTCTAGCACAGCCCAATTTTAGCACCCTATGTGGAAGAGAGTAAGTTTGTACATACGAGATTTTAAAAATCCACCACATTAAAGTACCTAAGCTACTGTTAAAATCAATTTTCTGTTTCTAGATGCTATAGGACATACAATCTTCCACTTTGGCTATTCTCTAAGGAAAAGCAGATATGCCATTACTAGAGTCAGCAGGGAGTATCAGATACTGACATGTCATCCGTATACGGACATTTAAACTGTGAATAATCAACCTAAGGGCAGCACATAAATAATGAAGGGATGCCAAAATTAAGTCCAGAGAAACTCAACACTGAATGGTAAAACTCTTTTATACTTTTTCTTTCATATGGCGATGTGTAACAATGAAAGCAATGGCATAACTACAGTTGGATCTTAAAGTTCCTTATCCAGTCCAGAGCAGGGGGTAGCCATGTCAATAACTGTGGCACCTCCAGGATGCACATGGATTGGACAACTGTCCATGATGTGTACAACTATTTCCACCACGTCACAGTCACAGTTTGGCGATTCTCTCACTTTCCAGCTCTGGAGTATGTATGTGATGGGTTGGACCCCTTGGGAAGCCACTTGATGTGCTGAGATACCACTGAGTTTACCTGTTCTCCCAGCATGGCCCCCCTTTAACCTGTCTTGCTGAGCCAGGTTCTTAAAAACTCCTCTAAAACACACACACACACACACACACACACACACACACACACACACACACACACACACACACACAGGCAGGGCCACACCCAGCTTCAGATCAGTTCTGGGAAGACTCAGCTTAAGGGACTGGCGCCAGCACTCAGATGTCTACGTTTCTAGGAGTGCAGATCCAAAGATATATTATGAAATTTGCCCCTCTCTCAATATGGAGAGAGGTGTGCACACTTCTTACTCCCCAACACACCCCAGTAAGAAATTACAGAAACTGGGTTTAATAATAAACAAAACAAATTTTATTAACTATAAAAGGCAGATTTTAAGGGGTAAAAGGGATAACAAACAGAACAAAGCAGATTACTATGCAAATGAAATCAAACACACAAACTAAGCTAGTTGCACTAAATAAAGTGGTTACAACTAGTATTTCTCACATTACATATTGTTGCAGACAGTTTGCAAAGCTTCTATGGTTCAGAGTTCCAGTTATATTCCTTTTCAGACTGGACCCCATCTCAGTCTGGATTCCTCCCTGCCTTCCCTTTAAGTCTTTCTTCTTGGGCAGACAGGCCATGGAGTGGAGGAGTCCCGTTTGCCTTCCTCCCCACCTTTAAATAGGATTTACATAAGGTTGGAATCCTTTGTTTCCCAAACTTGACCCCCCCCCACTTCCCTTACAGTGGAAAGTCACTGATGGGCCATCTACCCTGTCTGGCTTCTCCATTGTTGCACCTGAAATGTTAGCAGTGGGTGTTACACAAAAGTACCATAGCTGAAATACTGATAGATAGTCAATATTCCTAACTTCAGATACTGAAGTGATATAGGCATACAAACTGGATAATTGCATTCAGTAAATCATAACCTTTCCAATGATATCTCACATTAGCCATATGGCATAAAGTATATCTCAGTTATGTTACATTCATATCATAAACATATTTTCATAAAGAATATGGAATGACACATGACAATGTGAACTGTCCACGTCAGCTGTGGATATGGTTTAGAGCTGTCCATATGCATAGTGGGGAGGAGAAGCCTAGCATTTGCACAGTTGAGTCACTGATTAGATTTTTGTTTGGTACATAGGCAGCTGCCCAGGCTTCAGACCATCTTCTGTGAACATCTTCACCTTCCGCAAAGAGGACTGTGGCAAGAGACCAGAAGAGTTTTCTTGATTTTACTTGGTGGTAAGGGGGGTGCTGTAGGTCCTGGTGGAGTGGTTGTATGGTCTTTGCCATGATCTTTATGTATTCCCTAACAGTCACATTTTCTCATCGGATATTTGCTTGTGCAATGTTAGCCAGTACCGATAGCCACGGAAGTGGTGTTGATGTAAGGGTGCCGCGGCGCTAATTATATGAAGAGCTGTGTTAATTTTGGTGTCCACTAAAACAGTGTCTGGGCTTTCACTCCACACTGGGGCACAGTGTTCCACTCTGGAGTGGGCCAGGGAGTGTGTCAATATTCAGAACACGCGGTTGTCTCTATCCCAAGATGTTCCTGCAAGCTTCTGTATGATGTTGATGAAGGAACATTGTGTAGAGGTCAAGCATAGGAGTTTATTATGCACAGCGCTGGTGGAGTGTCATCTTCCTTATTAGGCTCAGAGACACTGTCGATCAATTGATTACAATAGAATATATGGATTTTCCATGGGCGGGGGAAAGTGATGGGGTAGGCAGCTCTACACCCCGGGATAGATCTAGCCGCAAGACAAGATAGCACATTAGCCAATGGTTAACAGGTTACATAATGACTCCGCCCATGGTCTCAAGTTAGCAAGTTAACATTTAATTAATACTTTGATAAAATGTTATTAATATAAAGTATATATGTTGAATTCTGATTTAGGGTCCATAAGAATGGAGTAGCTACTCTGATTGTCCAGCAGAGACATTCCTAGGGGGTAAAACAAAGAAACAGTGAATGTATATGGCAATAAAGTTTGTCTCCTTTGTGTTTCAAGGCAGGCATTGGTCCATGGGAAAGGGAGGTGGAAGGATGCCATATCTTATACTGACATGTGCCAAACTTTCATAAACTCAAGGTTGGATCTGTGGGAAGAATGTCTCCCTACAGAAGAAACTAAAAACCGAAACAGGGCTTCTTTGTTCAATCTGCAACTCTGAGGGTACGTCTTCACTACCGGCTGTATCGGCGGGTAGCAATCAATCTCTCAGGGATCGATATATCACATCTCATCTAGACGCGATATATTGATCCCCAAACGCGCTTCTGTCGACTCTGGAACTCCACCAACGCAAACAGCGGTAGCGGAGTCGATGGGGGAGCCGTGGACATTGATCCCGCGCCGTGAGGATGGTAGGTAACTCGATCTAAGATACTTCAACTTCAGCTACGTTATTCACATAGCTGAAGTTGTGTATCTTAGATTGATCCTCTCCCCTAGTGTAGACCAGCCCTGAACAAGACACAATTATTTAGTTCTCAGCTCCAAAACCTGGCAATTTGATGACTCAGTTTATTTTGGCAAAGCAAGGTTATGTTTTGTTTATTCTTCTTCTCTCAGCTAATCACTATTTGCTAGGCCTCTGGTTCCTTGACCAAATTCCTGACATTGGGTCTGGAAAAGAGCTGGCACAATCCATATACCAGGTTGTTATATAAAATGCACATGGATTTTAACCCTTCAGTTGACCCTAGCCTTCATTTTCCTTTTTGTTTGTTCAAGGTGGCAATGGCGTGATCCAGGGTTATCCCCAGGCAACACAGATTATGATTGTGCATCAACAGTGACCCACAGAAATTGATGTTTAATTTCTTCTTGACCTGGGTATTACTCAAATGGAAAGCTGAGACTGCTGTTTTTCAGGCATTTGGCTTTAACCACCATGTCTTGAAATAGGTTTCTAGTGCTTTTAGATCCTGCTCAAGAACCTTTTCTGAGGTTTCAAATGAGGAAGACTGAGTAGTCAGCATGATGTCATCTGCGTACGTGAACTTGTGGGAGGACATTGGTTGAATATCGCTGGTATATAGGTTGAAAAGTGCTGGAGCTAGAATGGAGCCTTGCAGGAGTCCATTATTCAGTCTTCATGGACTGTTGCTCAGGATCTTTTATACTAAACCTCCTATACTGAGAAAATGGAAGTGTATGGAGAAGTTAGACGATCCTAGATCTGCATGGAAAAATGCCATTGAAGGATTGAGAACTCTCCTCTGTCTATGCTGGTTAAATCTCTGGATTCATTGGACCACTCCCTTTGCATTTTTATGACCTCATGACATGTTCTTATGGATTCCTGATTGATAGTCAATGAATCCCTTTCACTTTGTGCAACCCTAGATTAATCCCATTGCACAAAATATGTCCAATGAGCACAACCCTGGACCTTCCAAAATACCTGATTACCTTGTTAATTGACGCCATTACTGTTGCCCTCAATTTATTTTGTGTAGGACTGTGTGTATAGGTAAAGAATGAGATTTATTAATTAGAAAATATACTCCATGACAATGAGAGAAAAATCTTTACTGTACCTAACAAAAGCATTGGGCAAGAAATAGTAGGAAAGGGGAAAAAAAGACAATTCAATGCTTCTCAAAATTCTAATCTGATAAGGACCTACTTTGGAGACTAACTCCGTTATTTTGAAAATCCTGGACAAAAAAACAGTCTCAGCACTGAGATGGGACACCAGTTCAAAAACAGATTATGATTTCTCATAGTCTCTATAATATTCTCTTTGTGGATTATAACAAGAACATAGAAATTTCTATCAAATGCACAGGGAAGAATGACATAGCTCCTTTCGAAAGAAAGAAAGAAAGAAAGAAAGAAAGAAAGAAAGAAAGAAAGAAAGAAAGAAAGAAAAACTTTTGTGAGTTTATGAAACAGCAATGCCTTCCTAGGTAGAAGTACTGTTTGCATTTTGGGTTAGGGTCCTTCCTCCCCTTAAGAACAAACAGGTTTTGCAGCCAGAAGTACTCATTTAGCCACAAAAAGTTGATTTTGTTCCTTGCATAAGAAAAGCTCGAACTTCACCGTATTTGTAACAAAAGGCATTGTTAGCTGACCACCCTCAAAATCACAAAAACAGTATCATCAAAATACTAGTGTCTGTGAGCAGTTTTTTTATAGAGCCAGTACTGGTAGTTTCTGCCTATCACCTGGGGCCCCAATCCTGCAGCCATTTAAGCAGACGGGCAATATAACTCACATGAGTAGACCCATTAAAGTTAATGGGACTACTCACATAAGTAAAGTCATGGACATGATTAAGTGTTTGTAGGACTAGTGATATAGTGAATTTCAGCTCCACTGAGAGCTTGCTATTGACTTCAGTGGTGCCAGGATTTCATAGCATATGAGTGCCTGATCCAAACCCAGTTAAATCAATGGAAGACTTCAATAGGCTATGGATCAGGCCCTATGTGAAATGCCTATATTCTTTCCTTATATGGATACCCTGGCAGCAATCAAACCACTTGCTGTTTTACAGCACTGGCCCTTACTCCATTCACAGCATGTGACCTCACCAGTTAATTTACAAAAAAAGAAGAAGAAATGTACTACATAGTCTGGTTTACCAATCCATCACTGTAAAATCACTTTGGACAAAATCCCAGTGCTTAATGTCAATAATAACCATGCATCCTGTATTGCTTTTATGTTAACTGATACGGCCTGTACAATATTCTTATTGAAAATAAAATTAAATGCTTTGGTAACTCTTGAGTTATTATTGTCAACATCATTGCCATAATACCCATAGCTGATTTTTTTTAACATATAGTTACAGAATATTCAGTAGGTGCAGTATTATATGTAGCACAAAGGAGGGTCTTGAGCTGGGAATTGTGCGTGGGATGGAGTCAGACAGTGAGAGGAAAAAAGTGGCTAGTGATTGCCATTACAGATGGATGGCATGAGTATACCAGATTTCATTCTTCTTTTCCACTTACACCTGCAAAAAGAGCATATGCATTACCCTGAAGTTCAATATTCTTCTCAGGACCTTGAAGTCATCTTTGATTTTATTGACTCTCTATTTACTCATGTCATTTGTTTCTTCTTGGATGAAATTTGTGGAAATTCACCAGCATCCTTCATGATACACTTCTTCCTTACTGCACCCATCCTTTGACCTGGCACTCAAGAAGCAGTATATAATTTCATTGTTAGAGGGCTTATTCCTTCACCCTCTTACTTCCCTGGTCCTTCTTGCATGAACAGAAAGAAACAATACCCGAAGTCCAAAGGCACAAACAATTTGATGTTTATTGGGGTAAACTTCCAGCAAGCATGATTCCAGTTTCCTTTCTTAGTGTCCCCCTTCCCATCTCTGACACCACAAGCCTTGCCTGTGTCCCTGTTCCTGTTCCCATCCCCTGTTCCCATTCCCCCTCTAGCAAAACATGATCCCAATTTCCCCATCCCCAGTCCCTGTTCCCATTCCCCCCCCCCGCCCTTTCTGATTGACTGCAGACTATATAGTAAAACCTGTGTTTTGCTTAGCTATTCCTTAACCAATTATTTTACAAAAATTTAACTAACCAATCCTAACATACTGTAACATGGTTATTTAACCAATTATATTCCACTACCTTCATTGGTTTACACCCAACAAAATTAATTATATAGCAAACAGAAATAATCACAAAACCAGACAGAGACCATGCAAATAAACATACAAAACAATACAGAAGTAAGTATTTTACAACTACATTTATACAGACATAAGGGGTTTCCAGCTGTGTCTATTAATATGTGAGTTCTTGCCAGACAGGATGCTATTAAACTAAGTTTCCTTTTACATCTTCTAGGCTCTTCCCTTTCTCTGAAGGTGATAGAAATATCAGGACAAAATTGTATTCCTAATAGCCCAATAGCACCTTATTTCAATGTGACTAGTTTGTAATGTGAGAATGTGACCATACACTTCCCAGTTTATGGCTGCCTAACAACATCTTAGCTAAAGGCCTAGCCTTAGTAAGAGAAGGCCATTACACAGACAGTGATTTTAATTCTTTCTTTTATACCTCTATAACTGGCTAAGTAATAAAAATACATCTAAATTTTTAAAGTATAGGCCTTTGCAGACAGACCTGAATATCTATATCCTAACATTCATCTTTGTGTTGCAAGTTTCTTTGGACATATTCTTCACTATGGAATCAAAGTTCTAGGATAATTACCCATCTGTATGGTTAATGTATGGCTTAGAGAAATGTGGAGAGCTCGTTGGAGTGATGTAATGGAGCAATGTGTATAGCATGTGTGACCTGTGATAATGGAGAGAGAGATATTATGACACAAGGAAACATAATGAACATGTGTTCTTGCAAAGGTATTGCCTATGCTCCTGCCTTTTAACTCAACAAGGTCCAAATGCGTGAAAAGGACCCAAAATGAGGAATGCAAAAACATTGTTCATGCAGGAAACTTGAAATAATGCAAGATTCTTAACTTTCATGGGAATGTCTTCCTATAGCCTCAGTTTCTTGATGGTTTATTTTAGATGCAGATAATTTTCAGCAATAAAATAGAGAAGACGTGAAATATATGTGGTATCTAGGGAACTTTGGGACTGAAATGAGGCCTGTCACTCAAATGAGGTATACTTGAGAGATATGTTGATGCTCTGTCTTTATGTTCCCCTGACAAAGCACAATAGCATCTAAAGGGGGATCATACCCTCCCCAACTGGAATCATCCCTTCTAGGCATTGTTGGCAATATTGAAACTCCCTTCTTAGAGGGGACCCAACATTAGTATCCTGTTTCTTCCTGCATAATTGTAATGAGAATAGATTCTTTTTATGATTTTCGTTTCTACCAAACCCACAGAAGACCAGCTATAATTTGACCCATAATGTAATATCTACTTCAATAGGTTAGAAAATATAAAAATATGAAAGCCTAAATATTCTGCATTGATAATCACTTCTTATATTTTTTTTACTATCTGGAAGTGGGTATCCTTGCTAGCTACTTAATTTTAAGGGCCATGAGGGATATGTGTATTTTCTTGATCTTGCCAGTTACCAACGACCCAAGCTTGTCATTGCACTTATTTTAAGCAGGAGACATTAGTTATGCAATTAAGGCCAAATCCTTCAGTCCTCACTCAGACAAAACTCCTGTTGCAAGGATTTAGCCTATTTCACTCACAAAACATTTCCACGGAGGAGCCCAAACATTTACAGGGAAAGGATAATAGGAGTAATGTCACAGTATGTGTGTGAGACGTTTGTTTTAACTTGTAGGTTTTTCAATTCCAGTTCTTTAATTGCGATGGAAAACATCATAAAAAAGGAAAACATAAAAAGGAAATTAAAACTGAAAGGTTTATATTTTCTTCACTGCACATATGATCATTTCAAACATTCCCTCCGTTGCTGGAAATGGCTGCCTTCAGGGAGAGCATATAATTAGAATAAAGAAAAGCTCATTGCTACCAGTCTCTTCGTGCAATTGGCTTACAATTGGCTTGTTGGCAATGGACTGTTAAATAGAATGCATTAAAAGCACTAACCATAATGGGGGGTAGCAGTGTGATTGTCATAATGTCAAGATACAGTAACTTGATTGTTAAATCATTCATTTAGGGGAGGAAAACTGTTGAGATAAAATTTCTTTAAGATGTGACTAGTATTCAGAAAACTGATATACTGAATTCCATAACAAAACATGTCATGATTACAAAAATCTTGTTCTTAAAAATAGACAAGTCAAGGAAACAAGTTATAATAATTTTGACAGCAAATTTTAAATGCATTTTATATAAAATGACTGGACTGTGACAGTTGTGTTGAAAATACTTTTGTTTCATGCCGTTTTGAAAATGAAACAATACACTGTTTTCTCAAAACTCCATCTTTCATTTCCCCCAATCATTCATTCTCTTCCTACTGTAATTATGAGACAATCACTGTTCTAATGTTAATTGGTAGCATCAGAGACAATTGGAGCTGGCAACTCTCCATAATAAACAGCAAAATACTCTCTAAGCTGTTGTTTAGGGAGAAGAGGAAGATTATCTTTATATAAGGAAAATCTCATTAAAGGACAAATAACTGCTTTCAGACCAGCAATGTAAGTCTTGAGGATTTGGTCCTACTGATTTGTCAGTGGGGCAGAACACAGCTTCTATAATTATCCTGTGCTCCAAAGAGTGAGGATCTGTAGATTCATATGCCTACCACATCCTTGATGGGACGTTGACATCAACAGGATTTGGATTATGCACAATATGCAGATCTCCCATTGAAGGGACTGGAAGATGTACATATGCAGTTTGAAGGAACTGACCTAAGATATGACCAAATGTGGTAGGGAGTAGTAGGAAATAAACATGCTTGACTATTCTTTTATCCTTCAATTTCGTTTCCATCTCCTTCATTTAATGTTATCCATTTCTCCATACATGATGCAGTAACTGCCTATTCCTGAGTTAGCTGATTAAAAAAACATAGCATGGGCCATCTTCAATGCTAACTAGATACTGTCAGTATTCTGTACCTTTCCAAACCTACATCATCTTCACATAAGAAATAAACAGCACCATCTAGTCATGTGGCCAAAAGGTCACCAAACTCTCCCTCCAATTGGAATTCACTTTTTTATCTGCAGTTCCCCTTTAGCACCTTTCCCCACTTTGCGCTAAATTTATGTTTGCAGAGCCAAGCTAGCATTTTGTTAACCACATTGAAATGAATGAAGTTTGGCTTCTAACAGCAAATTGTTTTCCCCCAGCTAAAGAAAATGCAATATCTTCCTGTACTGCTTTATATAGAAAACTGTAACTATGACTCTGCATTCTCTTGGAATTGATTCTAAGCAGGATAAATGTCATCCTCAAACTTAATTGTCTTTTTAAATAATGCTCTGTGGGAAAGGTCCACTCAATAAGAAATGCACTCGCATGAATAAATCACGATTTTAAAACATGATACATTTTAAACTTGTATTTTTAAGTTCAAGGGGGGAAAATACTTTGAAATTCCAGTAATGTTCCCAAGGAAAAGTTTCCAATACCATGCACTCTCTCAGCTTTGTCATCATTACCTTCTTCTGTAGCCTTATAGAAGTGAAATTAATACTGGATTGGCACTACATGCTTATAGCCGGGATTTGGACATTCCAGTTTGCTGAATCCTATTCATCATATACAATAGAACATGCAGTGACAAGTTAAAATCTGGGGACTTACAAAGCCAATACTTCCCGTAGGAAATAAACGTTCCTTTCATAGAATCAGAATACCAGGGTTGGAAGGGACCTCAGGAGGTCATCTAATCCAACTCCCTGCTCACAGCAGGACCAATTCCCAACTAAATCATCCCAGCCAGGGCTTCATCAAGCCTGACCTTAAAAACACCTAAGGAAGGAGATTCTACCACCTCCCTAGGTAACCCATTCCAGTGCTTCACCACCTTTCTAGTGAAAAAGTTTTCCCTAATATCCAACCTAAACCTCCACCACTGCAACTTGAGACCATTGCTCCTTGTTTGTCATGTGGTACCACCAAGAACAGTCTAGATCTATCCTCTTTGGAACCCCCTTTCATTTAGTTGAAAGCAGCTATCAAATCCCCCCTCATTCTTCTCTTCTGCAGACTAAACAATCCTGGTTCCCTCAGCCTCTCCTCATAAGTTATGTGCTTTTCCTTTTGTGACATCCTTTATGACTCCGGCTGTTTTCACATACACTTAGGCAACTATGATTAACTTCAGTGAGGTTGCCTAGGTGTGAAAGCAGAATCTAATTGTTAATAACATAGAACTTGATTGAAGAGCACAGTTGGACCACCTTAGATTTTAGCAATGTATTGCTTCACTTGGTGTCCAAATTATAGTTTAGCTACATTTCAGCAAAGATGCAACTTGTTGCCATGACAGCAGCTGAAGGAAGCTATATTGACAAAAGAGTTCTGCATTACACATAAAGGATGGGTTAGGTGTTAAAACAGACAAAAGGATAGTAAGTGGCTTCAGACCGGAGGAGTCTATAAATGCCTCTAAACCAGATGAGTAAGGATGTTTGCCCTCTGCCAGTACAGTAGAGAGAGCACTGTCTACACAAGTCTTTGACACTGCAAATCTCCAAAAGGCCACCACTTATATAGGCTCTGTAAACACCATCTGTGTATGCTGAGAAAACATTTCCAGAAATAAATGAGTCATATGCCAGATCTCTACATTTATCAGCATCATGGATGATAGGTTTGTGGAGAATGATATAACAGGGTGCTACCTTAGAATCCACCCCAGGTTTTACAAAGTAATCTGTGTATATAACTGGACAAGACAAATCGTGATTTGGCTTATTTTCAGGAAGACAACCAGCAGTCATTCCAGGTACCTCCAATAACTTGCTTGCTTCTTACTTCAGTAATGAGTTAGTGTATCCATTAGGGACTCTCATGACCCCTCCATCCTACCTCATGTTAGATAGTTAAATTGAATGCACTCAATATGTCCAAACTCTCATATTTTACTGAAAAGCTCAGTGATTTAGAGGGCTGGTAAAGTTATTTATATTCAAAAAGTTCTCTGCCCTGAACTAAACAGATTACAAACCAAACACAGGAGGCAAGACTATAACCCACAAATTATGTCAAGCCAGGGCATTGCCTAGTTAAGATATGAGACATGCCAAAACCTGCTCAGCATGGTTGAATGGTATATATAGTAACCAGTACATGCAAGTCTCATTTATCATCTCTATTAAAATAGCCCAACAAAGATAAAGGACTTCATTATGTTAGGCATTGTACTAACATGTAATACAAGACAGACTCTGCCCCAAAATATTTTAATCTAAATAGACAAGAAAGAACAGAGAAACAGTGGCACAGAGAGGTGAAGTAACTTGCCCAAGGTCAAAGATAGGGCAGCAGCAGAGGGTCCTGTCCACTGGACCACTCCACCTCTCATGTTCCCCACTCTGAATGACCTAATCCCTTTCTTTACTCCTAAAATGTGTCAAAACATTTGTTAGACTGTAAAATCAAGCTCATTTGGATTTCTAAAGTATTTTAATACTGAGTATTTTATTTTTAATATTGATACTATACTTCTATTGTGAAATATTGTGGCATGGAGCCATTTAATACAGAGAAATGGAGAATGTGTACTGACAATCTTTAGCTCTGCTTCTCTGAGCTACTAGATGTCATATCTCATAAGCTAAGCAAGGCTTGGCCTGGTCAGCTCTTGCATGAGAGGAAAGTGTTAGTTTTGAGAAAGTAGGGATGCAGCAAATACTGTCCCTGTCACTATCACACTAACGCCTGCTGTGGGCCTAATCCCAACCCTACTAATATCAATGGAAATCTTTCTGCTGACTTCAATGGGAGTAGAATCAAGCTCTACGGTATTAAGAAACATTTTCAGATGAGATGTAAAAATCAAGATGCTAAACTACTTATGGTTAAATATCCAATAGCATTTTCTACAAGAATATGAGTATTAGTCCTGGGTCCCAGCTAAATCTCAGTTAGTTAATTATGCTGGGCCATATATACATTCAGGTATAACTTTATTGACAACAATGGAGTTACGACACGTATGAATAACAGTACACACCACCACCATGTAACAGTTTAGGATTATTATTTCCAATATGCTAGGTGCTCTTCAAACTTCTTGCATGACTTCTGCTCCAAAAAGATTGTATTCTATATAGCAAAAACAGGCTCATTTTCAACTGGTCAGAAATTTTCTGAAAGCACGATTTCCCGTCAGAAAACACAGATTCATTGAAAGCAAAACATTTCATAGAAATGTGTTTTCAACAAATCTTCCAGTGGAACACAGGCTGGTCTCAAAATTTATCTGCCTGGTTTCCTGCAAGCTCACTCAGCTTCTCAGCAGCCTGCCTGAAGAACAGCCTTACAGTCAGGACCCCAGGGCCTCCCAGTCTTCCAGGCCAGTGGGTGCCCCAGATTGCCTGATTCTTGCAGCATGGGAAGCCAGCTTAGACAACTCAGAGAGCCAGTTAGGCCAACTGGGAGGATCTCAGAATCTAGTTTCCACCTCCACAGCAGGAAGCCTGCAAACCCTGGGGCTATCGGGGATTCTGCCTCCCTGTCATGGAGCTAAGACCCGGGAAGCCCCGGCTCAACCCAGAATGAATCAGAACAAAACAAAATTTGGAGATGTCAAATTTTTCTGCAAAACAGAAACTTTGTGTTGTGACCATCTCTAGTACAACAGAAGTAAAGTAACCAAGTAGCTAAATGGTTGGAGGCAGGGGGAAGGAAGAGATTATTTCCAGGTACCCACAATCTAGCCATAATCAAACAGTTTCTTCTAAATGTACTGTAGAAATACAAAATAGTCTTATGTGGGCCAGCTCATGGACAAACATGAAAGAATGCATGGAAATGATTGTGGGAGGAGCAGAGATGTGGGTAGTTAGCCGGACATTGTTGGCAGAATTGACAGCGTGGGAAGAGGGATGTGAAACGAGAAAAGCAGAAGTAATTAGGGAGGGGCAAAGATAGGCAGGGCATAGAAGATTAAAAAATGATAATCGGATGCAGTGGATCCAAGAAGCCAATGGAAAGATTTAAAGAGTGGGGATATGGTGAGACCAATGGGCAGGGAAGCTGAACTCATAACGTAAGAACAGCCATACTGGGTCAGACCAAAGGTCCATCTAGCCCAGTATCCTGTCTTCCTACAGTGGCCAATAACCGGTGCCCCAGAGGGAATGAACAGAACAGGCAATCATCAAGTGATCTATCCCCCATTGCCCATTCCCAGCTTCTGACAAACAGAGGCTAGGGACACTCAGACAGCTTTTTGGGTCTGAGAGAGAGCAGTGTGAGTCAGGGAGGGAGGAGAGCAGAGAGCAAAAGGAGAAGGCTGAAATGATCAAGATCTGAAGGATAAGAATATTAGCAGTAGGGATAGAAAGAAGTGGACTGATCGAAGCAAGATTTTGAAGGAAGAAATGAGGATTTGGATATGGCTTGGGTGTGTGAGGGAAGGAATAAATGTTGACAAAGGTTACAAACCTAAGCAAACAAGAGGAATTGTGGTGTCAACTGTGACACAGAATGTGGGGAATGGAGGGGACTTAGGAAAGAAAATAAGTAACTCAGTTTGACCAGATTAAGTTTCAGATTCTGGTGAGACATCTAGGAGAATATGACAGAGAGACAGGGTGAGGTGCAGGACTGGATAGGTAGACAAGCCAGGAGGTCTTACTTTTGAAAAGTGACTAGTAATTTTGAGAAAATTAATTTCTGTGTGCTCAACCTGAGGCACATTAAAGGTGTCTGATTTTCAAAGGGTAGGTGATCAGAACTTTCAGGAAGCATAATCCCAGTGTGAGTAACAAGATATCTTCCTTTTTAATTTTAGAGTACAATATTTCATTAAATACAATCTATTTCACTCCTTGGGTAATTACATCTTCCGTTGGCTTGGGCTGTCAAGTATCAGGATGTTGAGATTTTAGACATAGCTTTTAGTTACTCTTTTTTACTCTGGTCCAAAAATTTTATTTTCTATATTTCAAACTGTTTGTCATTTTTATTACCAGCCTATCAAAACTGAATGTTCTCACTGTGCTGGTGGAACATTTAAGTAAAAACCTATTAGAGGTGGCCTATTTTCATTCTGCATTTGCACTTAAAGGTCTGCTCTTCTATAATTTTTTTTTAAATATTGTCATCCATCACTTTTTCCCCTTCATACAGCAATACCCTCTTAAACAGTTTCATTTTCATAGTAGCAGGCCTCCCTTCAGGCATCTTATACTGTGTTCCAAAAATTGAATCAACCAAAAGCATAAGAATATAAGAATGACCATACTGGGTCAGACCAATGGTCCATTTAGCCCATTATCCTCTCTTCTGACAGTGGCCAATGCCAGATGCTTCAGAGAACGGAACACACCAATCAAGTGGTTCATCCCCTGTCATTCAGTCCCAGCTTCTGGCAGACAGAGGCTGAGATAGCCAGAGCGTGGGATTACAACCCTGACCATCTCAGCTAATAGCCATTGATGGACCCATCCTCCATGACCCTGGCTAATTCTTTTTTGAATCCAGTTATAGTTTTGGCCTTCACAGCATCCCTTGACAATGAGTTCCACAGGGTGATTGTGCATTATCTGAAGTACTGCCTTTAATTTATTTAAAACCTGCTGCCTATTAATTTCATTGGGTATTCCCTAGTTCTTGTGTTATGGGAAGGGATAAATAACATGTATCCACTTTCTCCACACCATTTATGATTTTATAGATCTGTATCATATCCTCCCTTAATCATCTCTTTTCCAAGGTGAATAGTCCTAGTCTTAATCATTTTTGTTGCCCTTCTCTGTATCTTTTCCATTGCTACTATATCTTTTTTGAGATAGGGCGACCGGAACTTTGTGCAATAATCAAGGTGTGGGCATATCATGGCTTTATATAGTGGCATTATGACATTTACTGTCTTATTTGCTATCCCTTTCCTAGTGGTTCCTAATGTTGTTTTTCACTGCCATTGCACATTGAGCAGATGTTTTCAGAGAACTATCCACAGTGCCTCCAAGATCTCTTTCTTGAGTAGTAACAGCTAATTTAGATACCATCATTTTGTATGTATAGTTGGAATTATGTTTTCTAATATGCACTACTTTGCATTTATCAACGTTAAATTTCATCTGCCATTTTGCTGCCCAGTCACCCAGTTTTGAGAGAACCCTTTGTAACTCTTCACAGTCTGTTTTGGACTTAACTCTCTTGAGTAGTTTTGTACCATCTGCAAATTTTGCCACCTCACTGTTTACTCCTTTTTCCAGGCCATTTATCAATTTGTTGAACAGCACTAGTTCCAGTACAGATCCCTGAGGGACACCGCTATTTACCCTTCTCCATTCTGAAAACTGACCATTTATTCCTACCCTTTGTTTCCTATCTATTAACCAGTTTCTGATCCATGAGAGGACCTTCCCGCTTATCCCATGACTGCTTACTTTACTTAAGAGCCTTTGGTGAGGGACCTTGTCAAAGGCTTTCTGAAAATCTAAGGACACTATATCCCCCTTGTCCATATGCTTGTTGATTTCCCTCAAAGAATTCTAGTAGATTGATGAGGCACGATTTCTCTTTACAAAAGCCGTGTTGACATTTCCTCAACAAATTATGTTTATCTATGTGTCTGATTATTCTGTTCTTACTATAGTTTCAATCAATTAGTTTGCCTGGTACTGAAGTTAGGCTTGCCAGCTTGTAATTGCCAGGATTGCCCCTGGAGCCTTTTTTAAAAATTGGTGTCACATTAGCTATCCGCCAGTCACCTGGTACAGAAACCGATTTAAATGATAGATTACATATCTCAGTTAGTAGTTTTGCAGTTTCACATTTGAGTTCCTTCAGAACTCTTGGGTGAATACCATCTGGTCCTGGTGACTTATTACTCTTTAATTTATCAGTTTGTTCCAAAACTGCTGTATTGACACCTCAATCCGGGACAGTTCCTCAGATTTGTAATCTACAAAGAATGGCTCAAATGTGAGAATCTCCCTCACAATTCTCTGCAGTGAAGACCAATGCAAATAATTCATTTAGCTTCTCCACAATGGTCATTTAGCTTCTAAGCAATGGTCATTTTTTAAAAAACACAGACCTTATATATTTGAAAATAGATCACTGTGATTTTTTTTAATCTTCCTGATACCTGCATTATTCTTCCAATTGGCCACATGACCATATATTTTTGTCCTAATCCTGTTTCCTCCTAACTACTACCAGTGTAGTCACTTGATATTATGTTAATACAGATATTAATTCTGCAACCCTTAATTACACATTGAGCTCTCCTTACTCATTCAAATGCTTCCACTGAGCTCATATGTGAAATAAATACTACACAACATAAATATAGTTTGCAAAAATCAAGCCCTTAGACTATTAAGTTCTTTGAGGCAAAGACTCCAAGTGCTTTACAAAACAATAAATGCTGTGTGCCTTTGTGCTATGTAAATGTTAAAAACTAAGTCTGCATTTTCTCACTCATTTCTAAATTTACGATTCATTAAAGATTAGCATACTTTTAATCTGACTTAAATTCAACAGCAGTGCTCTTCCGTATATGGACAAGAAGGAAATTCCATTTTGGCTCACCTGATAGAATTGCAGCCTATAAACCACAAGCATCCCATTTCAATTCTTGGCTGAAATAACGCTCAGGATGTGCACACACTCCATGAGTTCAACCACCAGATTGCAGAGACGGGCAGGGGACAAGACTCTGTTAATTAATAAAGTCTGCTCGAACGTCAATACACTACTTGGCAGATGCACAATACTCTGCTATTGCACAGTTTACTGACTCTGCATTTGGCCATTTTCCAAAGACTCATCATTATATTCACCTGGTTCATCCAGGAATACTTCCAATCCTCTTCCTCAGAGGCAATCAGAAGGGTAGATTTATTATGGTTGTCAGTCACCTCACGCTCACACAGTTTACTCTGATGAACGGACATCTTTATTCCTAAACCAAAACAGTACAGGATAGTTCATGTAACCAGCAGAAGTTTCATAAGTTATAATTGTACATGCCAAAGCAATTTAAATTTGTGATATTAAAAACAATCTATTTTCCTTCTGCTTAGGCCATTCTTATGATCACTATGATTTGACTTTACCCAACCAATGAAGCCTCGGACTTCACTGAGCCAATACAGAAAATCTAGACCTTTCTGTATTTCTTCAGTATATAGTATATATTGTTTCTTGCTGGATCTAGGATCTTATATTTATGGTTATTTGTCTTTGTGTTTAGGTTTTTCACTACCTTCTTAATGTATCAGGTAGCCAGTTTCTGGCCAAAATAATGTGAGATTTTGAGTCTTCATGGTACTTCAGTTCCTGACTGGAGGAAATAGTAAAAGAAGACCAGATTTCATGTAATATTCATCTCAGGCATTTTCTGGAGGGTAAAAGTGAGTGTGAGAGAGCAATCAAACAATAGTGCACCACACTGTCATACCACTGGTCAGCACATTTGGACCACGGTCTTACTGATCTGTGGATCTGTCCACCAATTTAAATGTTTTAGTACTTGAAGCTCTAGCTTTTTGATATGTAATTTTCACAAGCACTAGCACCATGTGGAGTATGAATTTCTATACCATGTAGCTCTATTATTTAGATTACAGGATATATTGGTAGCAAGCAACAGCAACTACAAAATTAGCACTCATGGTGTAAAGAGAGACTGAACAAGCTGCACAAGTTACGTCAACTCTTGCCAGCAGTTACCACACAGAGGTATATAAGATACCACTATTGACCCCCATAGACTAGAGAATAACTGTGGTATCTTGGGTATCAATTTTAGCAACAGTAGGAAAATACTGACTTTCATTGTAACGCTATGTTGTTCCAGCAGAGAAACTAATAAACCCTGGCTCTGGATTTTTCACTAAGATGTCCCTGAGCATTACATTCCAAGCAATAACATCGTGATAATGCAGCTCCCCACCCACTTAGAACAGAAAGTAAAGTGTAAATTAATCTCATCTTTCTTCCTGTTTGTAGTGAATAATCCACTCTCAGTCTTTATGGCTCATCTCTTTACAGCTCTTGAGAATAGGCCAATTCCACATTAATTGAATTGGCTTGTTATCACTGACCCCCCATTTCATAAGTCAACTCTTTTCATGTGCTGTGTATTTATACCTGTCTGCTGTATTTTCAGCTCCATGCATCTGATGAAGTGGGTTTTAGCCCACAAAAGCTTATGCTCAAATACATTTGTTAGTCTCTAAGATGCCACGAGGAGTCCTCATTGTTTTTTTCTTCTATACTGTCTCTCTCACTATTTGATGAAAGCAGGCCTGGAACCATTGTTAACCCTGTTTGTTTAAATTCTTATGCATTGCAAGCTCAAGTCTCTAAAAACAAACTGGTTTTCTAGAGCAAAATATCCTGTTTTCTTATTTCATTGTTGTTCCATGATTTATCTTCAGACATTTTTCTTGGTCTTTCATCCTGTGAGCGTGCAATGAAGTTAATAGCTGCATCCATGGTGAGAACACCATGGCTGACAGATGGTAGATAAGAACAACTGTATCAGTTAAAGTAAGAGAGAAGTTGGAGGGCAGACAGAGGTCATTAAAATGACACTTTGCTCAAGACTGTAGGAGAGAGGTCATTTTTGCCCTTAAGAAATATATTAAGCTATGGTACAATAATCAAGATCACTAACTGTTCAACATCCAGTGACAGACAATAAGACCATGTTTAAATGTATGCATCTCTCCCCCAATATCAGTTTCCACATTAGATTCCAGATAGGCAGCACTTTTTATCAATATGAGATTAAAATATCTGAACCCAGTGAGCACTACTAGATAGTACATGCTAGATCCAGTGATCTACCTCCTTAACAGTATCGGTCAATTTTAAGCATAGAACACACCCCCAAAACCTGCACCATTTAGTACTAGACCAAATATTTTAATGTATCCACTGAATGTTTACCAGTTATTATTTTACATAACATTTTCTTAATTTTTTTTGGACAACTCTAATTAGCATCTGCAAAACTAGTTTTAATAGGTTAACTTTTTTATGGATTCACATTGACATTACATCTCAACAAACCTGAATTTTTAAATGTGACTCTACTTTACCTTCTACTGGTATTAATTTTCCTCCTCTGAAAAGCACAAAACAAAAAACGAAACAAAACACTCCAGCCATTGACAATTTAAATTGGACTGTGCCATACAAACATTTGTACAGTACATGTTTAAGGAAAAAAAACTGAAGAAAAAAAACTGATGACTGAATGGTAATTAAAGCCCAGTGTTGCTGATAGATACATCTGTTTCATGGTTACATTTTAGTTTGGATAATTATGTCATATTTTTATTTAATTTATATGCAAATTCTTTCTTTCTCCTCCAGATAGTGAGTGGCAACTGAGTTTGACAAAAAATTATTGTATATATCTAGGAAAGTCCAGATCCTAAAAGATTAATATTTGGGTTCCACTACAAGTGAATTGTTTTTTTAATGTAGATTATCTTTTTTGAGCCTTTTTAGCTCAATTTCCGTTCCCACCCACCCCCTCTCCCCCTTCTGCAGTACAAGGTAAGGAAAGGAAAGGTTCATTTTCATTTGAACAAGACTGAAGGTGGATTAATTGGTGATTACAGCTTTTGAACTTTGACTCACAGGTTTATTTATTATACATTAAAAACACAGAAGTAAAAAATACATCATTCAGAGACAGCCAGGTTCATTAGTGGTTATGATCTTTGATACATTGTAAATATTCAATTATTAGAGCTAAAAAACTGAGAAACTGAATTAAGAAGAATTTTCAGTTGTGCTAAAGTGAGTGCAGATGGCTACTCTTAACATTAGGTCTAATTCTGCAATCTTTACTCATGAAATTCATGTAATTTTATCAGTGAGTCCTCCCTGTTGCCATCCTCAGTTCTCAGGAGCTAGAGAAATCTGCATTAGGTCTTCTCAGACCTACCAGATGCTCTGCAATTAGTCATACCTATGGATGCAGAGAAGGAAAATCTACCTGCTTTAAAAACTGATTTCCACAATACCAATATGTTTCTATCCCATATATGCAGGTGAAGTGTTCTTAATCTGTCAGCTCACTGTTGCTTTAACATTTCCTCTCCTCCACACACACACACTCCCACACTGCCCTTGTGCCTGGGCTCAGATGGAGCAAATTAGCCTGACCCAGTTCAAAACAGATTTCTAAACAGAACTCAAAAATGAAACCTGTCTCCATGTGCAAAATGTACTGTCATGTCCATCAATCCTTTCCAGAAGTATTGATTGGCTAAAATATTGCTGAGAGACATGTGGACAACAGATGAAGGTGTCTAGAAGCAAAAGGTTCTATTTATTCCCCAGTCATGGCAACAGAAAAAGAGAATCAAAGTGAATAAACAGGGCATGGTTAAGATAAGATCAAATTCAGTCTCTCAAATAGAAATCTACCCCAATATTAATTTATTTGACAAAATTCTGCAATCCTGTAAACCAACACCATGGCAGACCCACAGTTCATCAACTTTAACACGTGATTTCTGGGAGTATTCTATGCTTAACTGACATGCCATGTATCAGAGGGTAGCCGTGTTAGTCTGGATCTGTAAAAGCAGCAAAGAATCCTGTGGCACCTTATAGACTAACAGACGTTTTGGAGCATGAGCTTTTGTGGGTGAATACCCACTTCCTCAGATGCATGTAATGGAAATATTCCATGCCATGACAACTAGCACTCCAAATCAATTAGTTAAATGTGTTTTGACTCACCTTCACACTGACATGATACATGCATGCACTCTGTTGTCACTGAGATTTTATGTAAAACTCACTCCCCCACCTCAGGAAGTTCAAGGTGAAATCAAGATGGTCCTCAGAATGGATTTGATGTGGTGGAAGCTGATGACATGCTACATTGGTGGGCAAAGCTTATATATATGCTCAGACCTGCTGCTCTGAGCGTATATATCAAGCTGTCTGACTCTCACTGATTAGGGAGAAAGAGAAGTCTCTAGGCCCTTGTAAGCCACATCTAGAAAGAGGAGGGCAGCCCATACTTTGAGGCAAGTAAAGAAGTGGTATTATAAGCACTTTTAATTGACATCCTATCAAACGTTTCTTAATTTACATGCTGCCATTTGAAACAGAGTATTTTTAATAAAGCAGACGAACACATCAGAAGTAAAAACATATTGTATGTGGGAAGCACCAGTCAGGTGTTACAGATGCACTGCCTTGTGTCACCTAGGAATCTGAGCACAACGTATACAAGCTGCCAGGATATGCAGAAGTTGGCATATAAACATAAAGAGCTAGACCCACAGAAAGATTAGAAAACTTTGATTTGGGGCCAGCAATGTAGAAACTGGAAAAAAGCTCTGAAAAGGCAAGTCTAATGACCACCGCATAGGCTCCCCAGTAACACTGCTGGCACCCCTGTCCAAAGGGGATGTATATGGCCGAATAGGAACGGTCAAGGTACCTTCCCACACTCTCCTGCGCTGCTCTGACCTTCCCCTTTCCCCTAGAAGCAGCACAATCAAGGAGAATGGTGAGCCTGGTGTCAGCTCCCCATTGCAGGTAAGAGGAGCTCTTGAGCCCCCTCCATTGGCCTGGTGAAACAGCCCTGGGGAGGAAATGTTGGGCAATGGGGGATATTTGTAAGGGAGTGGGTCAGAAGTAAGGGAGGACATAGGAAAGATCACTTTCCTTCCTCTCCAAGTATGTGACTGCAGAGGAACATGGTACACAATTTTGCTCCCTTTTGGATCTTCTCTGTCAGCGTTTCTGAGCTCACAAAGAACAAAGGTTCCTTTGATGATGATCCCATACAACAAGGGAAACTAGAAAAAACTAAATTTTTGGAAACTTTGTTCTTCAAAGCTCTAGCCAAGTTTCCAAAACTTAGTGTCTGGTAAACCTTACACTAATAAAGGTCATTGTCAGGGGTGTGCTGAGTCCCTGGAAGATATGGAAGAATATAGCCCTAAGGGATAAGAGTTTCCAAAGGGAAAGAGCCCACACCCTGTATCCACTCAACCCTTTCCCACCCCCATATTCCCTAGCCAACAACACAATAGTTTAATGAACCTGAACATTTTATGAGCAGCTGATGTTACGGGAGTCTGAGTATCAGGAACCTGTAGACCAGGGGTAGGCCACCTATGGCACACATGCCGAACACGGCACACGAGCTGATTTTCAGCGGCACTCACACTGCCAGGGTCCTGGCCACCGGTCTGGAGGACTCTGAATTTTAATTTAATTTTAAATGAAGCTTCTTAAATGTTTTAAAAACCTTATATGACTAAACTGTTGTTGTATGTAAACTAAATATTATAGACTTATAGAAAGAGACCTTCTAAAATGTTAAAATGTATTACCAGCACATGAAACCTTACATCAGAGTGAATAAATGAAGACTCAGCACACGACTTCTGAAAGGTTGCCGACCCCTGCTCTAGACCAAACAACCCAGTGATTTGCTGTCTTTTGATCACACTCAGTTCCATCAGACAATAAATAGTTGAGAAGCACAATTATCCTAACTGCTTACTACAATCTTTCATCTTTCCTCTATTTAATTAATGCTAATTTCCTTGTGCATACTTCTAAAGTAAAATCAGAGTCTGCATGTGGATTTTAAAGCACTTTACAATATTAAGTCTTAAACGTGGGCAAAACTTCCCAAAAGAAGCCCCTGCAATATAGAGGCAGGGAACAACTAAAGTCTCCAAAGATAGGGCTCAAACTCATAGTGCTTGAGGTTCAGTGGTTACAGCATGTCATGCTGAGCCATCCAATTATTGCAACAAGCTCCTTGCAGCCCCCTCTGGCATGAACAGTGCCCTTATCTTGCTGCACGTGTGCATTTTACTCTCTGGTTCATCAGTTAGGCTCAACCCAACCTAGAATTCTAAATCTAACCCTCAAGTGCTTTTGAAATATTGCTTCCCCAAAGGGGCAGTGGGTATCATGCACTAACTGAGGTCTGTTTAGGAAGGATTAGAACCATAGGATGAGCCCCAGTTATGCACACACAAAAATAACCCAAAACAAACAAACCCAGTAAGAATCAGGTGATTTTGTAAAAATCATTTTAGTGGATTGTATCTCAAATTTGGACCACACACTTGTATGAGGCACAGCAAATTTCAAGACAATCTCAGTAAGCATATGGATTTTAGAGCACTTCAGATAATTGTCTTTTAGACAAGAAGCAATACTCAGCCTTAACCACAGCCAAGCTACTGCTCTGCTGGAATATAGGAATGGATAGTGCTCTTACTCAAATATTCACTACAATGATAGTTTCAAGAGGAAACATTACCAAGAAATTTGCAGAATAGTCTATCTTTATGGTACAATATGGTGAATGCCTTATAGGAGACTATTGATAGTTATTTTTGAATAGGGAACATTGCCTCAAAATTCTGTGGGGGGGTTGCTTGAAATATTTATTATTTCTTATTATTTTTACAGGTCCCCAAAATATGCTAAACACTTTTCAAACCAAATAGAAAAACAAGATAGTTGTCCCAAAGAGTTTACAATCTGATGTACAAGTTGGAATAGTGAGAGGATGAGTTGAGAAAGCATAGTTACGGTAATAAGATCATGTGGGGCATGTACAATTTGTATTACATATATTCTGTAGTAATTTTACTATTGGGGTGTGCATGTATAGTTTGTATACACTATATATTGAAAAACAATAAAACATGTATGTGGGGAGATGGATGTATAGGAATTAATCCATATAGGTGCCCACTTTCATTTGCTTTGAGAGAGATGAAAAGCTCCACAAATTATTCTCTGGAAGTTTTCTGAAGTTTCATAGACCTTTCACAGAGAGGTTTTAAATGCCATTTAGATAATTTTTAAGACCAGGAGTGAGTGTTAATTGAGGAATTACAACTGCAGTACTTAGTTTTGTGTTTGTTCTTCTTACCCAGAGTCACATGTTCATCTCTGAAAAGGCTGTTATTGGTTTAGCCAGCTTGGTCTCTACCACAGCTGTTCTAATACTACTCCAAGTCTCTCTCTCTCTCCCCCCCTTTCTCTAAAAGGGAGCCATAAGGGCACATCTTCTCTAGAATATGCATTCCATGGAGTGTAAGACTGTGTGCAGGTAGCATTGAGATTTATAATTTGCCTCTCTACAATGTATTATATTATAGTTTATGTATAACCATGATTAATAACTTTGCTCCTCAGCCACAGTGGAATTGTCCATCACAAGAATAAAGATTGTCTATGTAGGAGACAGCTTTCTCAAACACTGGTCCAAGACCTTGGAGTGAACTCTCACAGGAACTAAGAACAACCACAAACCACCCCATCATTAACACCAAGGGCAAAATGCACTTATTTGAGCTTGTCTTCTGTAATATAAACACATCCCACAGTGTACACAACATTTTATAAAAACAGCCCACCGCATTACACACAGAATTTTCCCCCTGAGGTGAGGCAGAGAGAGAATGAACCACACTGGATAGAACCACCTTAGTGAACATCTGGAAGGTACCCATTTCCTGGGGTGATGAGTGATGTAAAGGAATCTGTGTAGAACAGAATATACTCAGAACACAGTGACACAAAATGTTGAAGAGATGAAGCATAAAACTTACAGAGAAAGCAAGTTTTACCCTGAGACTTAAAAAAAAAAAATAAAGTTGGTGGATCAGAGAGAGATCCAAATAGGTGAGGTAGTACAAATTTGAAAGAGCAAATCAAAAGTGTGGAGAATCACAGGGAGGGGATGGGGAGAGGGCAAAGATCAGAGAATAAGGACAAGAGAACAGATTGACACAAAGTTAGAGAAGGAGGGAGTTCATGAAGAGCTTGAAAACCAGAAAGGCAATTTTTATCTGGATTCAGATTCAGAGCATGTGAAGGTAACACAAGAGAGAAATAACTTGGATCCAAAGCAAGAGATCATTTTGGACCCCATGATGTTTAGAATTAAATTTTAGGAAGAACAAAGGAAGGAATTTCACTTATTGAAATAGGACATGATTAAAGCAGTGAGGATTTCAGCAGTCAGTGTCATTTTTAACTTGCCCAATGTAATTTTTTTTAACTTTGCAATTTCCATAAGAGGCTTCCTTATTCCTCAATGAATTTACTGCATATAGATAGTTTTTCATAAATGACTCATTCACCTTATGCCTGCTGTGCTGTACTGTGCATCTATATTTTATGGTGGCATGTTTATTTTTCTCTGTAGTTCCTGCTGTGGTAAAGTTTAATGAATAATTTGTTTAGGGTGGTTAGTTATTTTTTTCAACCTCTGAAGAAGAAGGTAGTAATTTATATTTTTAAGATGGCTCCTTTAAAACTCATTGTTTTCAGAGTCTCTCTGTGAAAGCTAATTGTCTTAATTTCTTGAAAGGTGGCTGACTTCTTGTTTCTCCCTGCTGCTACTTAATTTGGCTGTATTAGATGTCTTGTTTTCTTCATTGTTTTTATATATTTAGAAGACTTTTTTCTATTGTTCCATCTAGCTGTCTAAATTCTGCAAGTGACTGAGTATCTTCTAGAAGACTTATCATGCTTTCACTTGTATTTTATTTATGGAGTGTATAATATCCATTAGGTCAGCAAATGCTTAGTCCAGATTAAGTTAATGTAAGTAGACATCAAATTTTTAAAGCTATGTCTGCGTCTTTGGCTTCACTTACAGTTATTACTTTGGCAAATCCATTAAAAAGGCTTGCATTCAGAAACATGTGCTTTGGCTTGCAAATAATTTTAAGTGATTCCCAAAATGCATAAATTGGTATTCTTCAAGCATCTCATCTCAAAGCATGATGGATTAGGCTGTGTGATACTATAGCAGGAGACTTGTCTCCTGAATGGTTCAAAGGCAGAATGATGCCGTGTCATGGTGTAGGTATGGTAGTTACTAATAAGAAATACATTTAGTGTAATGGATTATCTGTATTCTAATTCTGATTCCTACTGATTACAAGGTGCTGAGACAGCAGTTTCATGAACCTTTGAGGGTTTAAAAAAAATAATCACTTCCCCAGTTTCCCTGTGGCCTGCTTTGTGCAGGGGGTTGGACTAGATGATCACATTGGTCCCTTCTGACCCTAGAATCTATGAATCTAGTTTTGTTAATGTATTATCTCAGTTGAGCTGATAGTTGTAGCATAGATCAGTTCAGGGAATGAAGCTAAGGGTCTGATTCTGCCACTCTTACTCACAGAGAGCAGTACCTTACTCCCCAAGTAGTTTCCTCAATATCAGTTTTCAAGACTAACCTCAATCAGTCCTTGCACTCTCAACACATAAGGACAGGAATTGTGCCTTGCTGCTGTGAAGGGACACAAAAAGAAAGAAAAGGTCTCTGCTGCGTCCCCTTCCCTCCCATACTCATCTGCAAAGGACCCAACATAATCTGGCCAATCGCTTGTAACACTCTCTGGAACAGGGGTCTTGTCTTAGTGTTTGACAATGAGCACCTAGTGCACTTCTGGCACTATATAAATAATAAATAAGCATGATGATCTGACTCAATTATAGTAATTTACTGTAAGTGGCTCAATTTTCTGGGAATAGGTTACAAAGAATTAGGAAATGGCTCAATCTTGAATAAACTGTGTGGTCAGAAGAGGAGTAATGTATGAGTAATCATTTCCAATTGATGATGAATACTCCAGATGTCCATCACTCTAAAACTGTCCATACAGTATTTTTGTTGCTGCAGATCAGTCGGCTCAGAGGTTGGTTGTGAGATAAGGAGCCTTTCATTGCCAAGCCAAGCTAGTGGAGATCATTAGTGCCCCCAAAACGTACCTATTTCAAGGTTGTCCAGCGAACTTTAGGAAATGAGTTGGCAGTCTCGATCCAGTCCCTAATGGATAGGAGTGCACCATTGTCATAATTAGTGATGGGCCACGCTTCAGCATATTCAGAGTTTAGATTTAGTCTGAGCAAACATTTTCATATTTTGATGTTTATCCTAGCTATATAGACCCCTTCAGTTTGCAAAACTGAGCTCGAGCTCTCACAAGAACAAGTTTTTCACGAAAATTGTGGCCATTCTATTTTCAAGAATCACTAGAAAATTACATGGGAAAAAGTATTTGAACATTTCATGTAGTAATGTTTAGTTCTAGAAGTAAGGGAATGTTTGAACAGGATTCTGATTTTCTCTACATCTATTCACCTCCTCCTGGTCAAAATTAGTACTGCTGGTGGCAGTCTCATGAAAAAGACCAAAACCAAAACAGTATAGCTAATGACTTCTAATAAATACATTCATTAGACAAAGTTATGCGAAAAATTTGTTTTCTGTTTCAGGTAAACTTGTGCCCTTAAAATTGTACTTTTATGTAAAATTTCAAGGCTATTTATGCCTTGATTTTTTTTCAAAATAAGAAGAGTTTCATAGTAAGTATTGCGCTACTGAAGTTGCGAGCTGGGCAGCAGCCATCTTTGAAGTTTTTAAAAGAAGAAGAGAGGGTGCGAGAGAGAATGAGACACTTACACAGGCAGTGGAGTGAGGGTAGGAGTAAAGGGTCCACGAGTTTTTTGGGATCCTTTATTTTGGATGAAGAATGAGGATTTCAGTATTAAACTACTGTAAAAATACAATATGTAGGACATAAGGTAGCGCCAATCTTGTGCCACACATAAGGGCTTACAACAATACTATTAGCTGCTTAAAAATCCTACATATGGAGCCAAGTCTCTGTGTTCCACTAAGAGAGAAGGGCCACCAGGACGAATGCCAGCAAACGCTGTGAACTTTAATAAAGAAGCAGCAACAACAATTAGATAGATCTGTCTCCTGCTTCCCAATCAGGATTCCTTCCCACTAAGTTATAGACAAACCATTAACATTTGTGGCCTGTGCATTGAACGCACACAAATTAAAGTTAAATAGGATATTAGCAGCATCAGATAAAATGGCTCCATCCACTATAGCAGGCTACCATAGCTGTTCCAAAGTGCAAAAGCAACTAGTCATAGTGATTCTCTGTTGACCTGAACCTCGTGTAGTCATTTGCACCAGTGAAACGGGAGGACAAAGTGGGTGCAAAATGCTATCAGATCAGAATTTTTTACACTCACTTTGCTGATGTAAATGACTCCACAAGGGGGAGGGCAACAGAGAATCAGACCTCACGTGTGTAATATTAGTTAAAGAAATGGGAACCCAAAAGAAAATGAGGGCTACTCACCCAGGCAAAAGTGAACTTTATATAAAGTTGCAGCTGAATACAAATGTTATTCAATTACACAAGAACTAGAGATAGGACAAGGTGAGGTCACATGGAATCTGGCTGCAAATTCCCAGCCTTTGGGAAATTGGAGTATTCATCGTTTAATGGTACTCTGCTTTTCCCTAGTAGATTCCATGTAGTCGGGTTTATTGAAACACATTTATATTTACAAAATACTGATATTGTAGAATGTAAATATTGATAACATATTATCACTAATGTTAATTCCTCAACACTCTGTTTTGAGGATGGTTATATCTGATTCACCATTTTATATTACAGAAATGACCTAAAAGTACAGCAGTGTAAGATGTTGTACCAAACCTGAATTTATTGTAATTTAAAACTGTATGTCTTATATATGCATAAGCCACATTTCTTTGTGTACATACTGTGGAGAGGAACTACCCAAGGCCTGCTAACAAAAGAGTTGCTTCAAAGATGTCTCCAAGAGAGAGATTTTATAAAAGAAGAGAGAGTGAATGTGGAGGGAAGGAGGAGGGGCAGTGGAAGGTTGGGAAGAAGAAACCCAAGGTATACTTAATAGATTCAGACCAGATTGCATTGCAACAGCTAGCACACTAACAAACAGATTTGTGAGAAACAGGCTATAATGATGCTAACAAAGGACACTGATGCTTTGTGAAAGTTAACTTGCACACATCTCTGACCACTGGTTGAACATGTGCTTCTGAGGACCTCAGGATAAGGGGACCATGAGACTTACCTACTGCCCCCTGCCCTTTCTTTTACCACTGGAGGTTGGTGCATGTGACCCTAAGAACTCCTCCGTGCCAAATGGCAATAACAAAGAAATCACTGTTCTGTAACAGCACCACCTGACAGGCCAGCCAAACTCACTACATGCAACAGATTGCTTTCATAATATTTATCCAAAGAAGGTCAAGTGAGGTATCTAATAAAAGCATGTCATACTGAGCCTCATAATAGTTGTGAGATATGTGTATGTGTATATATATATACACATATATATACACATATGTATACATACACACACACACAAAGAGATGATATTTAAGGACTCGTATATATATATATATACATATTGGAAAATATCTTCTAAAATCTGAATCAAAGCAGGATTGACAAGCAGGAATTGACCAGACAAAGGATGTATATTCACCTGTCTGCATTGTAAGCCAACACCATGGAAGCTGGTTTGCATATGACTGTCAACATGAAGATGTGCAACATGGAGCCAAGAAGCCAGGGAATAAACCACAGAGCCATTTTGACTCTGGGGACAAAGCAATGATTTGGGGGAATATAAGAAAGGAAAAAAGACACGACTTCATCCTTACTGAGGAAGCAATAAGGACAGAACTTTTGCATTAATGAAAGAGGAATCCCAACCATGTTGGTTGAAGATACTGGGAAATTGCATGAGGTGAGATAATATTAACAATTAACATTGTCTAAAGTAATTTAAGTCTAGGAAGCATGTTATACTTTTTGTTTTGTATGTATCTATTTCTGTTTCCATCATTATCTTTATTCACTCTCTCTTAACTTTATTATCAAAGGCTAAGATTTATGATAGTTTTCACTATAAATATAGCTCAGTGCTGTGATAGTATATTGGAGATGATCCTCACGTGAACCAAACAAGCTGGTGTGTGCATTGCTCCTTATAGGACAGGTTACTCTGTAATTGCTGTCAGTGTCCAGTGGTGAAGGGCTGGACACTGCAGGGGAACGCTTCTAAGAGGCTCGGGAACTGGAGTGCGCTATATTGTTAATCTGCAAGACAAAGCAAGAGCTGGCATAGCCCAGAGGAGGTTCTTTAGGTGGCTAACAGACTGATGGTATCAGGGAGCTGACACCCAGTTAAGCACCAGCAAGACTCCCTCTCGCTGGAGGCAGGGGATAACAAGGTCACTCACAGTCCTGAACACCACAAGAAAGTGTCATAGAGTATGTTCACCCCAGTGGGTCCCCTTGCTAGCTGACTACTCTGAAACAGATCTATTAGCTCAAGTGCTGGGTGGGATGCAAGAGGCATTCATAGATTCTAGGGCTGGAAGGGATCTCGAGAGGTCATTCAGTTTGCTTTGCTGTGTTATCAGAGTGTGCAACACCTCTGCAGTACCATTCCAGCGACCTTGCTGCTATACTGGTGGGTTGGAGTCATGGAGTGAAAGTGGGGGAAGAGCAAGGTTAGGTGTCCACAGAGCATCTTCACTTGGCCCCCTGAGGGTTTTTCTGTCTCTGCATTTGCTCGTCACCCTCTGAGTGCTCATGGAGTAGTATGGTCAGGATTTCTGACAGGCACTGTGAAGAACATGTCAAATTAGCCTGCAAGAGCTGGGAATATCCTGATCAGCAATATGTGACTTTTTCCATAACCAGTCAGAGCATCCTTAGCTTGAATTTAATGAATTTTAATATATATACAGTCAGATTCCAGCTAGAAAACAGGTAACAAAAATAACCCCCGATTTTCCACCAGGTAAAATGGAAATATATATCTACATTCTGAGGCAGCTACTAAAGCCTGAAGGCATTCCAGCTAATCAGTGATGGTATTCTGCATCACATGCTAATATAAGATGATAGATAGACCTATGTCAGGAATGTTCATCATGCTTGTCTTTCACATTAAACAAAACCCAGCATATTGGGACTAATTCAAAGCTGATGTGAACGGGAATGTTGGCAACAAATTAGTCCATTATTGCAAGTCGGCACAGATAGCTTAAGGATAATAAAAAGTGACATAAGGGATGATGGAAACGTGGGGTGACAGCAGGGCATAAGATAAAGCAGGAATGGGGCCTCACTTTTATGTAGACTTATTGCTGTACAATTTACACCAAGTCTTCTGAGTCTGTTTTTATGAAATCCCATTATTTGCCACACTAGCAGAAAGAGAAATGTGAGTATTATGGGATGGGACCTTAATAGTGTCAGAGAAGCCAGTGGTAATTCTGTGCTCATAAATTAAGCACAGAATTACCACTGGCATCTTTGACACAATCATAAATTAAGCAGATTAAGAAAATAGTTTAATTAAAATTTTGCACAATTTAGTTTGGCAATACAATGACTGAATTCCACACATCTTGATTGAGATCATCACTACTGAACCTGCCAGGCCCAAGGGAAAAGGAGGGAGGTTACATCTTTTTGTTGGTATAGCACGGGATTCTGAAATTGTGGCCAGCGGACCACTAATGAGTTACAGAGCCCTGCCACCTAGCATATAGAAAGCTGCTGTCACAACATTGAAATATAGTCATTCTTCATGCACAGATCCTTCCTGCTAGTTAATATGATTATAATGATTTACTTGTATAGCAATCTAGATGGGCATGGCACTTTACAATACAGAAAAAGATGGATTCGATTCACTGTGAAGTATATTATTCGAATTAAACAAACAAACAGGACAACATGTCAGCACAGAGGGAAAGAAAAGTGAGCAATACGATGATACAGTCACTTGGGAGGGCAAAGTACATATCAGGAAGGTAACTGCAAGAAGAGAATTTTACATTAAATAACAATAATAAATGTATCTGATGATCATTTATGAGCCTCCATGATGGGTTTAAAAGACGGGATTTAAAGGAGAGCACAGACAGGATCAGGAAGGGAGTTCTAGCTATAGGAGAGAGTCATGAAAGAAAGCCTTCAGGCTGACCTAGGAAAAGGACATTAAAGATTATTCAGTCCATTGTATAGTTTTGTGGGAGGGTAAGAAACGAGAAGAGCTGAGATGAAGGAAAGAGTTGGGTTATGGATAGCCTTGAAAATAAGAACAAAGAATTAAAATTTGATTTGGGAGGCAATGGGAAGCCAGCGAAGGGGATTTTGGAGGGGGATGGACATAGGCAACTGCAGTAGTAGGCTGTGAGATAATTAAGGCCTGAACAAGGTACTTTCACACAGAAGTATCCAAGTACTCCATTACAAGCAGGGTAGTGGATGAGGAATGGCTATCTACGGAAAACGTTCGGACTGGGGGCCGGTCTCTGGGAATGGTTAGTATTAGCATTACATGAAAGTTGTAGTGCAGGTGAAATGTCCCTAAGACTTCTGCTTTTTTCTACATTCAGTCCTGGATCTGTCTTAACTTGAAATCATATTATTTCTTGGCACCAATGACCCAAGACAACATCCACTGAACTCAGTGGGAGTTTTGTTTTCTATTGACTCCAGTCAGAGTGCAATACAGGTCTTGGAGAGGATCTACACAGCTGGAAGTTATTTTCTTTTTTCTGGTAAAGCTCTTGAGAAAGACTAAGGATTCTGTAAATATAAATGTGTAAATAAAGGTAGCTACCAAATGCTTCCTAAATGTGTTCAATATTTGATACTGAAAATTAAAATTACGTATAGGAAAATTTCCAAAAGCCACATGGAGCACCAAAACTTTTAAACATATTTTCCTGATGAGCGTCTTCTTGTTATTTTATCATAGGCAGTCAGAAGTGCTCCTGTTTTATAGCGCTATTGAAGGTTTAAAAATTTAAACAAATTGTTTTTTTCCTACAACAAATATATAATTTATCAAGTCAGGAGCCTTGCTCAGTTTATTACATTATTTTTCCATGCATGAAAATTCATTTGCTGCTCTGTCTCTTATTGAAAATGGTAATTTCCTGGATGGATGCACATCTGTTATCATATTGGAGTCCAGTATGATGAGCCTTAGTGCAATACAGTGGTACTCCCACCTGCTTTCCATAAGCACTGGAGCAATGGTCTGAAATATCCCTTTTCTGATTAACCAAAACAAAAAACAAAACAAAAAAAATTGCTTGCCATATGGAATCCACTCATCATTTCTTTCATTCCAATTTCCCTGTTAGCTCTATAGTCACCACAAATCATGCCATACAATGTACCTTTATTTTATCTACTCAAATCCTATCAACAAAATTTATTTTAAATGTTAATAATGTCTATGACAATCAATTGTTTTGAAAATGGCTAGTACATTTTGTAAGCAAATCCTAACTACAGAAAGAACAGGAAAAGGGCAACAATAGGCAATCAAGGAAGGAAGGATTCAAAGGCAAGAAACCTTGTAGTCATATTCAAGTGTATTGTTTCACAGAATCTTTTTGTCCACATTCTTTAGCAATAAATGGAAGGTTGCATAAGATTCTGACATCACCAATACTTGTCGGCTGCAAAGTCCCATTGTCTTGCTAAGTAGCTAGGGGAAAAAAGAACTCCTCTTGAACTTCCCTGTTATCTGTGTCACCCTAATGCACTTTTCTATATTAGATTGCTTCAAAGCCCATTGGACCCACTGGAAAAACTTGAATGAATTTCAATAAACTATGGATCAGGTCTTATAGGAAGTTATTTACAACTCCCCATCAAAGGAAGGTATTAACATCAGTAAGCTTCTTTACTGTCAATTTAAAAGTATGATTCAACCATGCATAGGACTAGAATATTTAGAACCATGTGCATCACAGCACCTTACAGCCACTATTTCTTGTAGGCAAGGCAATGATTAATGAATATTTGGAACAATTATTAGTTAGGGTCCAAATTTTCAAAAAACAGCCATTAATTTTGGGTGCCCAACTTGATACCCTAACACTCATTAGAATTCTGTTTTTGCATTATGGTAGCACAGGACCTCTGGCAAGCCGGACCAGTTTGTTTATCTGCTGCGTCGGCAGGCTCGGCGGACCGCGGCTCCCACTGGTCGCAGTTCGCCGTCCGAGGCCAGTGGGGGTGGTGGGACGTGGCAAGGGCCGAGGGATGTGCTGGCCACAGTTTCCCGCCTCCCACATTGGCCTGGGACAGTGAACCATGGCCAGTGGGAGCTGCGATCAGCTGAACCTGCCGACGCGACAGATAAACAAACTTCCCCAGTCCGCTAGGGTGCTTACCCTGGCAAGTTGCGTGCCAGAGGTTGCCAAGCCCTGTGGTAGCACCTACAGGCCCACCACTGTGATAGGTTCTGTACAAGCGAGTACATAGTAAGAAATAGTCCCTGTTCTGAAGAGCTTACAATCTGAATAGATAGAACAGAAATAAGGTGAGAGGGATAGCAGAGGCACAAAAATTTGAAGTTACTTGTCCAAGGTCACACAGCAGGTCCCAGGCACAGTCCCTATCTTGTGCCCTATTCACTGAACCACTCCAACTCTCAGAGGTGCTGAGTACGCACAAATGCAATTGAAGTCCCTGGGAGCTGTAGGTACTTAGCATATTTCAAAATCATGCCTTACTCCATGTGTCAGATCATTCCGCTAACTCAACTAAGTAGTATAACTATTAATAGAACTAGTGCAGACATGGAAAATTAGAATCCATCTCATTCTTCTTCATCATCAAAATTGTCGCAGCCTTAGATGGTGGAAATAGAATTATTACCAGTTCATCTCCCTGCAAATATAAGAGTACTGTATCAACAGCTAGTTGCTGGTAATAGAAAGTTTATAGAAACCCAAGGTCCCAGACTGGGTTTACAAAGCTGATAGGTAGTCAAACAAACGCAAAATAAAAATACACACTTTTTTGACGGGAAAACTGAAAGTCATTGAAGGAGAATATATTTGTAATGCCACAATTTTATGGGTTCTTTTCAACATAACCACACTTTAAACAAGGCCAAATTCATCCCCACTGAGCTCAAGAGAAAGGACAACTTTGGCCTAAAGTACATGCTTGTTGAAGGTATTTTGATTGAGCAGTAAACTTAATACCTTTAATGTTTCCAAAAAATACAAAATGTTAAGAGATCTCAAACTGGTTAACTTAAAGGAGAACCATGGGGGTGGGGGAATTGTCATATGCAGTTATAGTGTTTTCAGGATCTTGAGCAAGATAGTGGACTGAAATATTTCTCTGGAATGGAGGAATATATACTTGTAAAATGCAAAGAAATGTGGGCCAGATCCTCAGCTGCAGTAAATCCATGTTGCACCACTGAAGTCAATAAAGTTATAGCAACTAATTTTAAAACTGCTTTACAGTTACTCGGATGGTAATTCTCCCGAGACGTTACAAAATGATACTAAGCTACTATGAATGAAATAGTCACAGGTACTAATCCCTTTCCAGCTGAAGCCAATGAGATTTCATTCTATTAAGTCTCCTTCCAGGATTTTAAAATCAATGAAAGGAGATTATAGGGGAAATTTCAGATGTTCCTATATAATTACTTTTCATAAACAAGTGCGAGAGATTGTAATAGGGTGGACTCTACATAATGTCTAGAAAACTAGAGGCTGCTAGGTTACTAGAGAATGCTGCTATGAGAATCTAGAAGCCCTGTAGTTTCTGCCCACAGTCCACCAATTAGTCTTATTAACACAGCAGGTGCTCCTTGGTGGAATGTGGACAAAGTTAATTGGCAGCAGGCACTTGCTTGCCCAGAGTTTGAGGAAGATATATCTACAGCAAGGAAAGTGCTAGGAAGAGGTCAGATGGCTGTACTTTCTAGCTGAATTTCTGTGGTCTTTGAGTTTGAACTGCCTCCAAAGGTATTTTATATGGATACTTCAGCTCCTTTCCTTACTGCTTGATATCGGAAGTTCCCTTCCTTTCTGTTTGACATCAGCTAACAACAGGTGTATTTTCTGCTTGAACATGGAAAAAAAATATTGACTTGGTAACAATTACAGTAAATGCCTTTAACTTCATATTCATTCTAAACCATGTCTTTTAAGGATTCAGATTTATTCAGAATAAATTAGAACTCTTCTTGTAGCATGCTTTTCATAAAGAATTGCATACAGTAGTTTAAATATCTTCTTACAGCTCAACTGGGAAGAAAGGCGCTGACTTTTTTTTTTTTTGCCAGTGGATGCTTTCCACCTTCCAGTGTTACTGTGCGCCATGTACATGCTCTTGCCACCTAGTGGTGGCTTGTGGATGCTGAGCACACCCTTTATTTTTTCAGTGGGTACTTGCGCGCCAGAGCACTCCTGGTGTTGGCACCTATGACTGGGAAGGTAATCATCAATAAGCCTTGATAACTCCCTTCCAGACCACAATAGGGAGCTACTAATATAGTCATACAAATTGTGGGCATTTGCAAAATAACAGTTCCACTGAAAACCGGCACAGGATCAGAATGAATGGTTGTGGGGGCTGGCAATGATAATAAGATTCAGAGCCTTTTACCTGAAGTTTACTTGTACAGATTTAACCACGGCTGGCAATGAGAAAGCCATTGCCATCAGATGGCTCTTCTGTGCTCGATGTGAAATGAGTCAGAGATCTTAGTCTAGGTCCCTGGTAAAAAGTTTCCCCAACAGGAAAAAATCACAATCTCATCTAGTCTCCTTGATAACAATTTTAGTTTTGGCTAACAGAATTCTTAGAAATGGTCAAAGAAGTCTCTGCAAGTCAGAGTTGAGTAAAACTGGCAATGCTGTTTCAGGAAGCTAGTACTATTGCTGTCTGATTCTCTACGTGTTCTGCAGTGAAATCAGACCTTCAGTCTCCAGGGCTGATAGGCAAATATCTTACACATGCACTGCATTCATTAAGAGAAGCAAATAAATGAAATCTCACAAAAACAAACCCAACAGCACCCTCGAAATAAATGTGACTTGCACTGTGGGTGGCAACTTTGTGTTGATATATGTATATATATTTTTGATAGGCTACATTAATTCCTCTTCACTGCTGGTAAATATTTTTTTTGGCAGATCTTAGATATTTGTTCAAACATAATAAATCATATTCACTCTGTCAATCATCTTGTTTCTTATTCATGTGAGAGAGGAAGATGAAGGGGGACTGTTGTAATAATCATTAGCCTAACTGGTAAAAAGTGGGTAAAGGTTGAGGAGTAGTCACATTGACCACATTAGGGCCCTACCAAATTCATGGCCATGAAAAATGCATCACGGGCCATGAAATGTGGTCTCTTCCCCCACCCCCCCATGAAAAATGGTCTTTTGTGTGCTTTTACCCTGTATTATACAGATTTCATAGGGGAAACCAGCATTTTTCAAACTGGGTGTTATCACCTAAAAGGGAGCTTCAGGGGGGTTGCAAGGTTATTGTAGGGGAGTCGTGGTATTGCCTCCCTTACTCCTTCACTGCCTTCAGAGCTGGGGGGCCAGAGAAGGTGGCTGTTGGCTGGGCACCCAGCTTTGAAGGCAGTGCCTCACCAGCAATATCATACCATATCATGCCACCCTTACTTCTGCACTGCTGCCTTCAGAGCTGCGTGGCCAGAGAGGGGCAGCTGCTGACTGAGGGCCCAGTTCTGAAGGCAGCAATGCAGAAGTAAGAGTGGCAATACAATACCATGCCATCCTTACTTCTGCACTGCTGCTGGGGGCGGCTCTGCCTTGAAATGGAGTCCTGGCCAGCAGCCACTGCTCTCCGGTTGCCCAGCTCTGAAAGCAATGCCACTGTCAGCAGCAGTGCAGAAGTAAGGGTAGCATAACCACAACCCCCACACACACAATAACCTTGTGACCCCCTTCCCCTCCTTTTTGGGTCAGGACCCTTACAATTACAACACCATGAAAATTCAGATTTAAATATCTGAAATCATGACAATTATGATTTTTAAAATCCTATCATCATGAAATTGACCAAAATGGACTGTGAATTTGGTAGGGCCCTAGTTATTATATAAAATTGTTTAAGAAATGATGTATGCGGGAGATAGAAAGACTGAATTGATTTAAACAAAGAGGTCTACTGATAGCACCCAAGAACTGTGGTAAGATCATATCTGTTAAACAAGAGGAGTGTAGAACCAGAAATTAGACCTCATTAGTGCACAAGGTAAAGTGGGGATGAGCTTATCCACCCACCAACCCCTTTAGAGACACTTTAAAAAAGAGACTTCTGGGGGGATTATTACCACCACTACTGTAATTGCAGTGGAAGGATCTTTATCATGGCACCCAGACCCTGACACAGCAGTGAGGATGCTTGACCATCACCACTGCATCAGCAAGGACCCCAGCTTGACACATCTGAGATCCTGTTCTGTCATCCCCTCCCTTGTGTCCCCTTTTCTGTCCCACTCTATCTTCCTCCTATCCTCTCTCTCTCTCAGCTTTTCAACTGATCCTGAAATGAATTACATTGCATGGCAGCAGCATGATGAAATGAGATGGCCTACCCAGCTCTGCTCACCCTGAGAAAGACCAGTGAAGGAAAGGGTTCTGACCAGACCAACCAGATAATGGTTTTGACCATGGAGGCAACCTGAGGTTCAGAACAATAGTAATCATGGCTGACCTGCCAGCCCAAAGCATCCGTCCAGGACTGATTAGCCTCCCTGTATCTTGAAGAAAATCAGCAAAAGCAATATTTCCCATCATCTTTTACTATCATATCCCTTCTCTCCCTTCTGTATCTGTCTGCTATATCAAAAGCAGCAAACTATCATTACCAACTCAGAATTGAATAGCGCTAATCCTTTTCTATCCCATCAAGGACAGCTATAAAAAGAGATTTTGATAGGTTTTAAGTGTTTGTTTTACATAATCATTAAATTTCCATTTTAATACTTTTTGCCTTGTTTTGATTAGTTTCCTTGAGTGTTTTAATCCATACATTTCTAACCTCTGGCATGAATTTCCTAAAGTGTTTGCCATGGTATTGTTATGAGATGGATTAAACCTTGTTACAGGTTGAGTTAAGACCATGTTAAAACTGATGTCTGAACATGCCTTTCCCTTAAGACAGCTGTGAGACTGTTACAGCGCCACACCTAGAACAATGCCTAATAGAAACTAGCACAATATGGGTGGAGGGTTCCACTGAGTATTCCTTTGACCAGGAGGATGAGTGTGTCTGTATGCGAAAAAGACAAGCTGGGGCACAGAACCAGAAACTCGGAGGGCCAGTATTTGAAAGGCTCCCTATAGCACTGATGTCTTGACTGAACTGCATACCAAGGCAAGACTTCTGGTGGAACTGAGGCATGACCATAGAGAGAGGCCTTATAGTACAGAAAGAACTGAGAATTGACTCCTGCTACCCTTTTTCCCCTTCTCCTTACCCCTCCACACATAGAGCTCTAGTTTCACCATCACTGTCCACTAAATCAAGATGTAAATTTCAAAACATATCTGAACAAGTTAAAATGCGGAAATGCACCATAGAGACACCCAAACAACCTTCAATCTACCCTGTAGTAACACCATGAGGGTGGAAAACAATAGAAAAAAAAATCTGTTTTTAAAAATCAGTTTAATCTAATCAGGGAACACAAACACTAGAATGTCTTTACCATAGTCATGTGGTTATTGCATGGTGCCACTACAAGTCAAGTCAATGGGAAATGGATGTCTGACTGCCTGTTGTGCCCTTGAAAATCACCTCCTAGAGTTATCAATCTGTACTCAAGCACAATTCCTATTGACTTCACTTATTGTTTGAGAGAGTAAGGACTGAGTGAGAACCAAGCAAGGATTTCCACCACTCCCTCTAAAAACAAACAGTGGAATTGGATGAGGGTTTTGTTTTGCTCTAGTGCCTGTGTTTCAAATGCCTACCTATTCCACTAGCTAATGCAGTCAGACAGCTTTTCACATACTGCATGAATTCTCTTCATGGTATCATGCCTCCAAGAGACACTGTGAGGGAATATACTCTAAAACATGATTCAGTCAAATTAAATTAAAGCATTAAAATCTATTTTTACAGGCACACGGCATAGGAAAAGTGGACTAAATAAAACCTGCATTAATAAATCTACCTGATAAGAAGTTGTTCATGCTGCTGCATAACTTGGTAAAAGAAAGATTTAAGAGACTCAGTACCTCCAGAAAATCGTGTCTAACTTCTCTTTCTTAGCAAATGATAGCTATGTCCACCCATTATCTTTAGGCCAAGATTTTCAAAACTGACTAGTGATTTTGGGTGCCTCAATATTTGAGTTCCCCACCAGAGACACCTTCCTTGGGCCTGGTGCTAAGTATTCACCCTCTAAAATACAGATCCCTTTAAGGTGTCTCAAGTTGGACAGCCAAAATCTTTATCTGCTTCTGAAAATGTTGGCATTATCTTTGATCTTCTCAGGCCCAATTTCCGATTTATTTCTAAGGAGGGGAGAGATGTAAGCCCTGCTATGCTTTATCCCACCAGCTTGACAGATTAATTTAAAATCTCATATTTTTGCAGTGACTATAAAGGTATATGAGATTCAGATCTGTGCTTAGAGAATTTGTATTTTAGGTTCCTGTCTTCCTGGTTCCAAAATATTTTAAGGCCAACCCTGGACTTTTATGACTCTATGTGAAATACAGAAGTTCCCTGTTACGAAGTGAGGTTTTGTTCCTTTGTTTGTCTGAAAAACAACTGTTTCCTTCCACAAGGTTACAAAAGGATGATTACCCATCTTGTGATACTTTTCTAGAAGCCAATTAATCAAAGAGTCTATTATTTTTTCAAAACAATGATTACATTCAGTTGATTCCATTCTCACATGATAGGACAAAAATTGCAGGGAGAAAAGTCTTATATCACAGTACTCAAGTTACATACATTTAAAATTAATAATTATATCCTAATTAATGATAGGGTTTCTCCATAATGATATAAATCTTTTCCTGATAATAGGAGTCCTGCTCTGCAATGAGCTTATTATTACTATTATGTTGTATAAGCATTTGTATAGTGCTCATCACTGTAGTATCTGATTAATCTTATGAGGCAAAGATGCATCTCTTTTTCCTTTAAAACATATAACCCTTTGCCTTTATCATCCTCACTCAAGGTCTTAAAGTGATAGACCACTGGACATTCAAAGCCTGTCAGAACACAATGAAAGAAATTGACATTAATTTTTAAAAGTTCATGAGACACGGAAAAATGAACAGCATCTTGCAGAAGATTAGAGAGTAATAAAGGCATAGATTCTAAACCTTAAACTGTATCTAGTATAAATAAGAAACTAGGTACTGTGTGACAACGGCAGAAAATGATTACCAGTACCTTGAAATACTTTCTTTTGCACATGCAGAACTCCCATTCTGTCAGTAATGTCAGTTCTTCCTGAACTTCAGTGGAAAAATCCAGGTACACTCTGATTCCTACACAAAACTATATAGAGTTAAATGTAGATACAGAGGGTAGGTAATAGCAATTTAAGGAGAAAAATATATTACAAGGATGCTATAACTTTCCCTAAAACAAGCATTCAAAATCCAGGAAATGTTCTGAATTTAACTTCTCTACAAATCCAAATATGTTAAGATATGGAAGTACATACTCAGAAGACTCAAACAACCATAACTCTGTCCTGTAATGACACCATACTGAATAACCATGCAATTATGATTAATACATTTTAGTATTTGTGTTCTCAGATTAGAAGAAATTTGCAAAGACATGATTTTTATGCTTTTCCCTGACATCCTAGTTAGCATTTATTATAGAACTTTTCAGAATAAATTACTCTTGGAACCAAGTCATCTACCATTGAGAACTCTTGATACATGTAACATCTCTTTCATACCACTAACTCATTGCAAGCAATTCATTACATGCAAATTGGTCATAGAGAAGAAGTCCATTCTGTGCATCTGAAAAAGTGAGCTGTAGCTCACGAAAGCTCATGCTGAAATAAACTTGTTAGTCTCTAAGGTGCCTGCTCTGTAGACTAACACGGCTGCTACTCTCAAACCAGAAAAAAAATGATGATTGTGTGAGTTACAAAGGTCCCAGTTACGAATGACTGAGATGTTTACTTGTCCCTGTCTATTCTATTCATTGTGTAGATAAAGTTGTGACAAATAGTACACCTGACACAAGCCCACAAAAGTGAAAAGTTAAGTCAACCAATAGTACATACCATCTTGTCCTCTATCCACAGGCACACACCTTACCATTACCACCCCTTTTGTATACCACTGATCACACTCTGCTGCCTTAACTATCTTTCCCTCAACTTGCCATCATTCCAAAATTATCTCCCAACACTTTTCTTTGTGGATGATTGATGCAGCAATGTATTGTGTTCAGAAGAGTAGTTCTATCAGCTCACTTACCAAAAGCCCTCATCCTGAGGTGGTCAAAGTTAAGATTGTGATGCACTGTAATTCTGATAATAGTAAAGTGTGTGCTTATTACAAATTGATAAAGACAAACCAAAGAAGAGATACAAAGAAAACTGAAGGACATAAAAACTAACATGCTGAAACTTTACAGAGATTGAAACTTCACCTGCTTTTACAAAAGAAAAAAAGAAAAGAAATGAGAAATTGTGTCCTATTTTAAGCTGCTTTAGAATACAACCCTACTTATGTATCCAATTCCAGGTGCCTCCATACAAAAAACATCAAAACACAACTATCCTCAATAACTTAGCTTAATTACAACCTAATTTCTTCAAATATAGCCTATGCACAGAAAAATAAAAGTCTGACAGAGTGATAAAGTGCCATAATTTCATGGAGGATACACTGTATTTTTCACACATAACAAAGCAGTTGAATCTTTTCTTTTAGTGCACAATTCCACTCCATCTTAACTATGGAACAATGACCAGTGCTTCCATAGTACCATAACTGCCTGTTCTAATTTAAAAAGACATTTTGTTCAAGCTGTTAAAGGGTCATTAGAAAATACAATTGAAAATGAAACGTTTGGCTTAAAAATCACATTTCCCATCACAACATGCACCTCCTATTGTTACAAGTAATCCCAAAGATCAGAATACGCAATGTTGGAGAAAGTGGTTTCTCTCTTCTTCTTTTAAAAATATATTTCATGGTAGTGTGTTTTCAATTAGTTTAATTATTTTCTTGATGGTGCATGTCTTTCCCTTGGTCCTATAACACTGGTCTACAATTTTTGAGAAGTCGTCTGCTTCAGAGATAAAATGTGATATTTATTATGTATTTTGATATGCTGAATTCAAATATGACAATTAAAACAACTGATTGGCTACTGTTTCTAAGATATTTAAGTTTTTACATTTTATGTCTATGTATATTGTGTAGATAGTAGAGTTTTAATCATAAATTGTAAACCTAGGTCTTTTCATGTGTTTATGGTTGCTTTACATGATAATATTTCACCTGTCCTGTTTATGGAACACTTTAAAAATCAGCAAAAGGGTTATATAAATAAAATTTATTATGAAACAAAAGGCAAAAAACTATTATGTACATAGTTTAGTCCTATTCAGTGTCTACTCAGCGCTTTTTGGCTTGTCTCTTGTATTCATTAAATGGAGCATCTTTTGTCACTGTCCAGCAATAGTCTGCAAGCATTGATGGGCTCCATTTGCCCTGATAGCCTGCCAGGAGATTCCACTGCTGTAGTCTGGAGCCCAACAGCTCTGCCTTACTCTTGGGTAGTTCCAAATCCCTGACAAGGTCATTCAGTTCACCTTGCGTTAGGAGATGTGGTTCAGAGGAGGAGGATGGGAGAAAATGTGGGTCCTGTGACATTGATGGTTCAGGACCAGAAGTTTCATCCTCTTCCTCTTCCTCATCTGACTCAAGTGAGAATGATTCTGGTGCATCAGGAACCGGCAGTCCTTCTCCGTGGGGTACTGGGTGTATAGCTGATGGAATGTTTGGATAATGCACAGTCCACTTTTTCTTCTTTGACACACCTTTCCCAACTGGAGGCACCATGCAGAAGTAACAATTGCTGGTATGATCTGTTGGCTCTCTCCAAATCATTGGCACGGCAAAAGGCATAGATTTCCTTTTCCTGTTCAACCACTAGTGAAGATTTGTTGCACAAGTGTTGCAGCATATGTGTGGGGCCCACCTCTTGTCCTGATCTCCAATTTTGTAGCCAAAAGAAAGGTGATAGGCTTTCTTAACCAGAGTGGTTATACTGCGCTTTTGTGATGCAAAAGTCACTTCACCACAAACATAGCAGAAGTTATCTGCACTGTTCACACAAGTACGAGGCATCTCTGTTCACTTTGGCTAAACAGAAATGTGTCCCTTTGCAAAATCAAACACTGACAAATAAGAGAGCACGACACTGTATGATTTCTGAGCTGATATAGGGCAATTTGTTCAGCAGAGTGATGTAAGGTTCATTATGATTGCATCATCCATGACTTCTAGGAAGAACATGATGCAATTCATATCATGTATGACTCACAATACCAGCTTCAGATTGCATCATTCATTGTTTTGCCTAAAAAGCAAGTACTGTCCAAACCCAGTCATAGATTTATTCATAGATCCAGTCAAAGATCTATTTTAGTCATTTCTGGTTTAAATTGAGATCCCTTCCCTTTATAACTCACTTATCCTCCGCCATTCCCAAGTCAAGGGTCGTATATACTGACCCAATAGCATATCTTGAAAACTAGAGCCAATCAACAATTTTAAGCATCATTTTCGTTCTCAGTGACCCAGAATTAGTAAAGTTGGACTACATTTATTTCAGAAGCATTTTGGCTGTAGAGCAGTGTAATAGGTGTTTTACCTCTAACAGCTGCACAGTGTGCACAGAAAAAAAAGGGGAATGACTAATGGGCCTGAAAATGTTTGTTGTTCTTGCTCTCAGCTCCTCCCAAAAGATCCTACAAACTGAGCATCAGAAATACACTTATTTCATTGTAAATATAAATTCTCAGAAGAGTCTATCATTTGGGGGAGGATATATTGTATTCCTTATACTGTATGTCAGTGGCCCCCAACCTTTTTGTGGCTCGTAACACATTCATGTTTTCAGAAGAGTGTGGTGGGCGCTGACAATTTTTCAAGGCTTATTTTGTATTTTTGTACATCAAATAAGAAAATCATATTTAATATTACATAATATATAAATCTATAAGATAAAAAAGGTAATTTTACATGTTAAAGGTATTAATTAAATTATTTGGCAATTACTCTTTCACCTTACCATGTGAATTTGCTCTTTATCTACCTGTAAGAAAGATTAAGGAATTCTTACAAAATAAATATCATGAACAGTTTTCATCTTATTTATTTTAGAGAAGTAAAACATTGTTGAACTGATGGTCCAAATATATTTATTATTCTTACTTTAACATAGATAGCCAGTTATGGTTAATTATAAATATTCTTTGTATTGTCACTTGTATCTGAATTTCAATAAACAAGAAAAAAGTTAAACACAAGTTAATCATACGCGCACATCTGCACTTCATGGAAAATAGGTATAATTAATTCACGTGGTTTTTCTAATAAAGTCAGTGTGATTTTTGGCACTGCATTTCTTCAGCCAATTTTTTGTAGTTGGGAGAGTAGTATGATATTCCCGTTCATAAGCAATTGTCAAGATGGGCATCTGTAAGCCGAGATCTGTATTTTGATTTTTTGATGTTCATTATTGAAAACAGAACTTTGCATAGGTATGTGGAACTGAAATACGATTTTATTTTGTATGCTACATTTTTTAAGGCAGGACGCTTTTTTCAGTAAACCAGATTCCAAAAGTTTTCATCTGTTACACAGGATTTTAGAACAATATCATTTTGAAGGTCCAAAATCTCCAGTTCCACGTCTTCTGTTCTTACTTGAATGAGACTCGCAATTGATTAAGCCATTTCTGTTACCTCTATTTGGCAAGTGAAAGGATTCACAAGAAAGGCAATTACAGGCTCTTTTCAAATTGTTCCTGAAGTGTTTGAATGTGGATAACAAATGGTGATGGATTAAAATCACTGTCACATACCATTTTCTTCATACTTGGGAAATGTACGAGAGACTTCGTCTTCATATGACATCCACAAGATCAGTTTTGCTTTGAATGATTTTACAGAACCTGTCATTTGAACCACATGTTTGTCTTTTCCCTGGAGTTCAAGATTTAAAATGTTCAATTTGTCAGTGATGTCGGCAAGAAAAGCCAAGTCCATTAACCAGCTGGAGTCTTCTAGTTGCTCGAAGTTCTGATTTGTGGACTTCAGAAATTCTTTGATCTCTTCAATTAGGCTTAAAAAACGTGCAAGAACTTTACCTTTGTTCAGCCATTGTACTTCTGTGTGCAAGATAAGATCAGATTGTTTATCATCAACATCTTCCAACAAGGCCTTAAAAAGTCGGTGTTGCAAAGGTTTTGGTTGAATAGAGTTAGTTATTTTAATAATGGCATTCATGACGTGTTGAAAAGAAAGTTCATTCTTCTTACAGAGTGCAGTGAATCCATTGGCACTGCCTATCATTGCTGGTGCCCCATCAGTGGTGATCGCAGACAGCTTGTGTAGTGGCAGACTAATTGATGTTGCTTATGATTTGAATAAATTACAGATGTCCTCACCCTTTGTTCACCCTTTCATAGGCAATACTTGTATTGCTTTATCCTTCTTTTATGGTGAAGTCACTAAATACCATCCTCACCATAACTGCCAACTACGCTGTATCCGATATATCTGTCAACTCGTCAAATTGCAGTGAAAAGCAGTTACATATTTCCAAGTCATCCTTTAGCTGAGTTTGCATGTCGCTTGAAATTGCATGTAGTCTCCTCGTAATTGTGTTGTCTAATAACTGCAAGTCTTGTATTGACGACAAAATCTCACCCTTGTTAGGAAATCCTTGAAACAGGCAATCAGCACCAATCAAAAATGTTTCCTTCAACAATTCACCATCTTGAAAGAGTTTTTTCTTCTTTGCGAGCAGATGAGCAATTTTAAAGGAAGCAGTAGTAGCACCTTTAGATTTTACCACTTGTCTAGTGAAAACAGATTGCTGGACAGATAGAAAAAAAATAATCAACTCAAATCAAAGCTTTCTCAACTCAGATTTAAGTGGATGGCTAATGTCAAAAGAGCCGTGATTAGTTTGGAAATGGTGTTCAACATTATGTTTTTTCGGCACTGCAACAGCACCCTGCACAATAAGCAAACACATTTCCCTTTATTTTCAATAAAACAATAGGATTCTTCTCACTCTGTGTTGAAATAATATGTATGTTGTCTTTTATCTGAACCACTCATTTTGGGGCAAAATGTTAAAAAAAATAATAAATCTCAAAGCACAAGAAAACAGCAGCATTAGTGCAGCAGAAGAATACTCACAAAAAGGACCAGCTCCAGGCACCAGTGGAGCAAGCACGTGCTTGGGGCACAGAGGTGGCGCCAGGCACCAGCACGCCAAGCGCATGCCTGGGGCAGCAAGTCACAGGGGGTGCTCTGCCAGTCGCCGCGAGGGCGGCAGGCAGGCTGCCTTCGGCGGCATGCCTGCGGAGGGTCCACAGGTCCCGCTGCTTCGACGGGCCTCCCGCAGGCGTGTCGCCGAATCCGCTGGACTGGGGACCTCCCGCAGGCAAGCTGCCAAAGGTCATTTTCAGTCAAGCCAGACTCTCAACCAAGTGTGGCCTATAAAGTTAATTGGTCCTATCTGTGTCACCTTAATTCTTTCAGGGCTGATGTGTGTAGGGGGGGAGGAGTTTAACACCCCATCCCAGGTGTGTTAACAGGAATGTCATATGTAAGACTCAGGAGGTAATTGATCCATTCTATCCAGCACTGGTGAGGCCTCAGTGGAAGTACTATGGAGATAAATAAAGGATAGCTAGGATTAGGGCCTTATCTTTACTTGAATATTTTCAAGCAGTTCCTCCCTACTCATAAGAATTAGGGATGAATAGAGAAAACTTTGGTACCTGTAACCATGGGTCACCTTTTTTTTTGCTTGTTCTTGGAGTATGTGTAAAAATTGTAAGACATCATATAGTCTTAGAAGGGCTAAAATGACATTTTGCTTAATGATGCAGAATATAAACATTTTATGGATAATACAAGCAGCAGCACTGGGACATACACAGGACTGAAAGCAAGTGAACTAATTTATTGTGATGTATAGCTTTGTAAATCTAATTCCTTTTGCCTCAAGACCATCCTGTGTAGCCTAGTTACTGAATAATTAAGGAAAATGATATTTTCGAGTACATTCACCAGGATGCCTGTTTTCTATAGCTATCTGCTAATGAATCCCATGAGAATTCCAACTGAGCAGAGAAACAAAATGTGATCCAATTTATTCTTAATAATTCTCGCATTCTTGAGAGTAACATGCCATGCAATTAGCGAATTTGCTGTTGTGGTTTCATAAAATTTTGAATGGAAAACTGCAATAGATTTAAAGTACTTTGAAAGAGAGTGTTAGACGAAATATTGTACACATTTTTGTTTTCTGTAAAGATAACGGGGGGAGGGGTGAGCCTGGGGTTATTTATTTCCACTTATTGGAAGAAGCTTCTGGGCTCATGTTGTATGAACAGCTTAGAGAGAGGGATAATTTAAAAATGGACAGCGAGGGGGAGGAGAAGAAACACTTCTATGCATCTTTAAATCTGACCTACAGAGTCTGAATCAAGCAACAATTATTAATGTGGCTTAACAAATTAAGGGCTTGATCCTGCACACACTTGTGTGCATCGTGCAATTGACTTCAGTGGGAACACATGTGAGAGTAAGCTCTGATGGCAGGGGCCAAGGGCACAGGATCAAGCCCAAAAGTTGTAATCAAAATGGACACTGAAAACGCTCTTTGGTGATGAAGCTTTCTTTTCAAAGAACACTCTACTAACTTGGAAAATGAGGGTGAGCTTAATTAAAGTCAATTAAACATTATTCGAGAATAATCTCAGAATTAATTAATTAATGCCAGTGTCTAAATCAATTCCTTTAAAGTCAAATTGTTGTTATAAAACTCTTCATTATCATAAATCAGTTTGTTAAAACTCAAGTTGAATAAATCTCTGTTGACCTGGTTCTTACACTTCTCTTTAGTCATGGACTTCAGTAACTTCATTGGGATGATTTCTTACATAAGGCATGTGAAATTGCACACTATAGCACAGCATTTATTTTTCTTAAATGCTATATCCACCTAGTGCAACCATCAGAAGGAAAAAACAAACAACCCCCTCAAACCACACATTAGATCAGAGTGGGCAAATTACGGCCTGCAGGCCAGATCCAGCCCATCAGGGTTTTGGATTTGGCCTGCGGGATTGCCCGCCCTGTGACACAGCAGGTCTAAGGCAGGCTCCCAGAAACCCCGAACCCCTCCTGCAACCTGCATCCCAACCCCCTGCTCTTAGTGCCTTGCCGCATCCCGCACCTCTCCTGCACCCCACCTCACTGCCCTGAGCCCTCTCCCACACTCCACACCTCTCCTGCGCCCCAACCCACTGCCCTGAGCCCCCTCCTGCACTCTGCACCCCTCCTGTGCCCCAATCCCCTGCCCTGAGCCCTTTCCTGCACACTGCACCCACTCCCACACCCTGAACTCTCTCCCAGACCCCAACCGCCTGCCCCAGCCCTACATTCATGGCCCTGCATGCAATTTCCCAACCCAGATGTGGCCCTCGGGCCAAAAAGTTTGCCCACCCCTGCATTAGATGAAAGGTAGAAAGTAACTGGCTGATGTCTCAATTCTGAAATCCTTTTAGCTTACATCCTTTTCTTGAGTTTGATCATTAAAAAAAGCTTCTTTTGTGAAAAGATGGGAATATAAGTCTAAAATATCTTACAGGCAACAGTATCACATTAAGGCATTTTCTATTTTATCCATCATTGTTACCTAAAATAGATTAAATAAATTAATCTAATGTGAAGATTACTTGAAGTTTGACAAGATTCCCATACACTCATTATGTTTGCACAGAGTCCGTTTTAGCCTACGGCTAAACTACAGAGCTTACAGCAGCATAGCATAGAATCATGGAATATCAGGGTTGGAAGGGACCTCAAAGCAGGACCAATCCCCAACTAAATCATCCCAGCCAGGGCTTTGTCAAGCCTGACCTTAAAAACCTCTAGGGAAGGAGATTTCACCACCTCCCTAGGCAACCCATTCCAGTGCTTCACCACCCTCCTAGTGAAAAAACATTTTTCCTAATATCCAACCTGAACTTCCCCCATTGCAACTTGATACCATTACTCCTTGTTCTGTGGCTACACTACAGAACTTACACCAATGCCGCTGTGCCACTGGAGTGCTGCTAATGCAAATGCTCTATGCTGATGGGAGAGCTCTCCCACTGACATAATTACTCCAACCCCACGAGCGGCAGTAGCTATGTCAATGGGAGAAGTTCTCCATACTGCTGTCCACACCAGTGCTTAGGTCAGTATAACTTATGTCGCTTATGGCGGGGTGGCTTATTCAGACCCCTGAGCAATATAATTTATACCAACTTAAGCTGTGTACATAGCCTCAGTGTCTCGGAACTCAGTTTAAGGGGTGAGCCCTAGTTCCCCTACCAGCTACTGGGAAAGTGGCACAGTCTGGGCAGAGGATTAGAAGACTATCTGAGACAGTTTCTCCGGTGGGACTTTGATAACTCAGATGGGGAAAATTATAACGACCTGGTCAAAACGCCAAGCCACAGGCACTCAAAGCCAAGAATAGGAAGCACGACCTGGAGTGTGAGAGGGAACACCACATCAGCGAGATATGGAACGGGGCATCAGACAGGGTAGAGCTGTTCACTAGACACAGTCAAGAGGAGGTGTCCTACCCGGGAGTAGAGAACCCTGTGACAACTCCCTAAAATATTAGTCTTTCTTGCAACTGTATCACATTGTATCTGTATCCCAGATCCTTTCCAGCAATACTGCTGCCTAGCCAGTTATTCCCCTTTTAGTTTTGCATTTGATTTTTTCTTCTTAAGTGTAGAACTTCGCATTTTTCTTTACTGACTTTAATCTTGTTGATTTCAGACCAATTCTCCAATTTATCAAAGTCCTTTTGAATTCTAATCCTGTCCTCCAAAGTGCTTTCAAGGCCTCCCAGCTTGGTTTCATCTGCAAACATTCTAAACATACTCTCTGTTCCATTGTCCAAGTGATTAATGAAAATGTTTAGTAGTACTGAACCTTGTACGGACCGCTGTGGGACGCAACTACATACTACTTTCTGTATCTAAATGTGAAATTAGGGTGCACAAAGTAGTGTGGCGTGCATTTTTAGGGTTGGACTTTTAAAAGTACTTTGTGTCATCCTAACTCTGCAACCACTGAAATCAAATTGAGCTTTGCCATTGATTTCAGTGGGAGCAGAAGTAGGCCAATATGGTTGCAAATCTCTCCCTTGATGTATTGCAATTACAATAGAATGTTGTTGTTTTTTCCTTTTAATGAATCTTTTTTTCAAGGTGGGTCTGTCTAAATCGAATGGGCTTTGGCTCAAGCCTTTATAGCACAGGAAAAAGAATTGATCTGTGGCTTAGCATCACAGTTTGAAGACTTGCATTCACTGAGTTTTTCCTCCAACTCTTTCTTCTAATACAAATGTTATTCATCCTTTGTTGTTGTTAATGAAGGTGATGAGTTTGTGTTATGTGAGTAATAAAATTAAGATGCAATTAAGATTTTATATATAACTTCCATAAATTACTACTTTTTCAAATTGTTCTTATTTGAATCGGGACTGTTGATTTTTTCCCATATTTAGATAAATGGAAAAAACTTCTTGGTTATCTCTCCCTACTCCCCTCTTCCTCCTATTATGTCATGAGGAATAGCTTACATGGATGATACAAAGGAAATTATTTGCATAAGATATAAAGAGTTTTCTGCTTCAGAAAAGTTATTCAAGAAATTGCTTTTCATAATTTCTCACACAAAAGATCAGAGGAATGTGCACCAAAATAGCAAATCTGGGTGGTTGATGTTTTTGCCATTTAGAGTCAACATTTTAATTCTCAGATCTTCTATGCCCAATAGTTAAATACACACAATGTATATTGTTATGTGTATCCTATAATTACATGGTCAAACTAACAACAAATTATAACCATTTAATTAAGATTGAAATAAATTGTAATGTTTTATTACAAATAGGCCTCTAGCAGTTAACTAAATGGGATTCTCCATGTTTCTGCAACTTTCCACTGGGAACTTTTAGCCTGAGTTTGTTAGCCTTCAGGGCTCCCTGCCAGGGTTGCCAGCTTTGGCTGGACATATTCCTAGAGGTTTCATCAGATGACATAATCTTTAATTAAATATTAATCTTTATTTCCTGGAGACGCCAGGACAATCCTGGAGGGTTGGCAACCCTACTTCCTGAAAAGCCTGTCTTGTCTCCCTTACCAAAGAGGAAATGAGTGTTGGGTGAAGTATGGGACATGGTGATGTCAGGAGGCTAATTCATTTTCTGTTACATTCATAATGTCACTGGAGTACTTGGTTTGATTTGATCTAGGGTAATGGGTCAGATTGCTTGTTTATTAGTACATTTTTAACAAGACTATCAAGGTCTTTCAGCCCACTAGATGAGCACTTTTTTATTGCAGACTAGTAAAAATCCTACTAAATCATGTTGGAAGGATGGATGGATCCTGGAGTAATAGGTGGACTAAGTCAGCAAAATGGAGTGAGGGTGAAGAAAGGAAGAGGCTCCCCTCCAATAACTGAAACTTTTGCTCACTCTGAAGATTGCTGATTATCCTCTTGTGGAAACAGAGCATGGAGAGGAGAAATGCACAATGAAAGGAACTGGGGAAAGAGGGTGAAAGTGAAAAGAAAAAAGTAGAAACCAGGACAGGAAGACCGAAGAGAAGGTAAGAAGAGACAGAGGTGTGAGGGTATTTCTGCAGCAAGTCAATGATGCCATCCTGAAAGGGATTTGTCATATTTTCATAGAGTTCAGGGCTAGAAGAGATCACCAGATCATCCAGTCTGAGCTCCGACATCTAACAAGCCTTTACATTTCACCCAATTACCCCTATACTGAGCCCCATGACTTAAGTTAAACCAAAGCACTTCAGTTTTCAGAAGACTAAACTGCCACTAACAGAGAACAGGAGAGACAGAGGGCTACCAGTGCCCAAGGTCCCAGTAATGGCAGGAAATTGATTCGTTGAGATATGTCCAAACGACACTATGATACTAGCAGGAAAGCCATACCCCATGCTACAAAGAGGCAAAAAAAGGGAACTGGGGAATATTACTTCCTGACCCCAAAACTGGTGATCAGTTTGACCCTGAGCATCTGAGCAAGAGAAACCACTCTGGCATCTAAGGAAAAAGATTCTCTGTACCACTTCAGAGACCTGGTCCAGTCCAGCTGATGTCTCACCTCCAGCTCTGGCCAAACACTGAGGCTTCAGAGGAAGGTGAAAAAACATCCTACAATACATCTAGGCAATTGTGCATTGTGTGTGTGTGCGCGGGCGGTTCTTTCCTGACCATTGTAGACAACTGGCTAAAGCACTGAATCATGATATTTGATCATAGTTGCAAGTGCTGTGTGGCACCTTAGAGATTAACACATTTATTTGAACATTAAGCTTATTTGAGCATAAGCTTTCATGGGCTATCTGATGAAGTGGGTGTTAGACCATGAAAGCTTATGCTCAGATAAATTTGTTAGTCTCCAAGGTGCCACAAATACTCCTCATTCTTTTTGCTGATATAGACTAACACGACTACCACTCTGAAACCTGTCTCCAGATTTAAAGTAATTTAAATCTAATAGGGAGAGAAGTGTTGCTTGCAGGGTTGCCTTCTTACACAAGGCATGTGTTAGTTTCCGGATATCTTGCAGAATCATAGCTGACACACTTTAGTGGTTTCACAGCTGTTTGATATATCTTAAGATGCCTCTGAAGATAGATAGGAGATAGAGCCTTAAAAGGATCATTCTCGCCCTGTCAGATGATCTGTATATTCAGATATAGGCTCACCCTGAAGTTATCTAAAACCCTTATACTAAAGGGCAAACCTAGTGAGCCAAACCCAGGAGCTATGCTGTCTTTACTACTCTAGGACACATTACCGCACTTGATAGATTAGCTACTCTGTTCTTTCAAAGGACAACTGATACCATCAGTCAGCTGGTACCCTCTCTACACCTTGAGGGTTTCCTCATAGTCGTTGTATACATGGTAACAGATCATCATCTACCCCATAGATAGGAACACATGTGAAATGATGCTTTAATATCACTCTTTTTACCCACCTGCCACTTAAGGTTTTACTACCAGTTCAGGTGCTCGTAAGGTTGTATTGTCTCAATACGGCACAGATGCTCTATGGAAGAATTGCAGATTTGTCTTGGCTGATCTTAGCTCTGAGTGGGGGATTTGTGACATATAGAAAGAGGAAGACGAGCATTACCTGGAAACCATATCATTAGAATGTCATTAGGCTGCTTTCTATCACTTTTCATTCTGTTCATTCCCTCCCCTGAACTTACTAGCTATTTGTTTCAACATTCTCCTCCCCACCCACCCCAGGAGTCTCACAGCTCATCCTCTGTACTTGCTTTCTGTCCTTGGCTCCTCATCCTTTCCCTTCAGTGTTTCTTCACCCATTCCTTGTCTTTTAGTCTAGTTAATCCCTTCCTCATTAAACCCTATCCATAGGATTTAGATAAAAAAAATCAAAGCACTAACATGACATTTGCAAACCATCTGTTTGTTTGTATGTTGTATCCCTTTCTTTCCTGTCTTGTCTATTTAGATTGTAAGCTCTTTAGGGCAGGAATCTTATTCTGTATTTGTACACATCTGAGCAATAGCCCATTATATAGCAGCGTGGTTTGAAAATCCTATTAGCTGAGCTGAGAGCTGTGTGAGTTTGGATGCCCAATACTGTGGGCAGATTTTTCAAAGAACAAGCATCCTTAAAGTTATTCTTGTTTTCTGAGCACTCAAAACTAGACATCCTTTCCTCTGCAGAGTGCCTTAGGAGAGACCATATGAAGATTCCCCTCCACTCCCTTTAGGACTGTGACCATTTCTGCTTATATATTTGGATGACTAACACAACAGGATCCCAGTCCTGACTGGGGTCTTTGGCATTATCATAATATAAATGATTGAGTACAGTACATGGAAGACATTCTAATAGATTCAGGCAGGTAAGAAGTTTAAGCAGCAGTAATTCAAGAGTTCTGGTGCCAAAAGCTCCTTCCCTAAAATGGGCTGCATTTGAAGGAAATATTATATTCAGTTTTTACCTGAACTACTTAACCTTGTGGAAACTATGCCCTAATATTTTCATTAGTATTAATGAGTTATCGACATGCATCAGTTGGAGATTATACCTAACTATCTGAGTCTGAATTACCAAGCCATGTCTTGGTGAAAGTAAGAATTTCAAGGATGTGCTCCTTGATTAATTCATGAATGAAGACTGATTGCTGAAAAGAACCTGACATTAAACAAAGCTGTCTTCAGGGAACATCCTGAGCTTATATCTACCCTGCAGGGGAAACACCACAGAATTCAACGAGCTTGTTTGTCAAGGTGAGTATGTCATTAAGGAGTTAGCCAGACATGGCCCGTAAATGACTTTGCTTCAGAAACCAGCCTACTTAAGTTATGACGACACATCCCCCAAGAAAAGTACAAAGGATGTCAAACGAATAGCAAGCAGAAGTAACCAGCCGTTACCTAAAGTTACAGGAACAACAAAGACAGCTGTTTATGGAATTATGAGGGGAATCTGTGTCTTAGTTTTATAAGATTAATAGGTATGTGTTCAAAACAATAGGCTATCCATACTTAAAAGAGGCAATGCTAAATGCCATATTCATTCCTATACACCTACAGCAATGCACAGCAGGTCTCAAAAGCCTTTCAGACCTGTAAAGGTATGGATTATATTTGTTTCAATAGCAATGAATAAATGATATGTTGATAGGACTCAAATATTAGTTGCAATTCATTTCAATCAATACAATCCAAAGAACTGGAGGTCACACACAAGTCTTATTTTGCCGCTAGTGAACTTTAACTTCTTTAACCTCCTTTAGCTTCTACTTTATTCATTTTAATTTGCTTAGTCAACTCAGCATTTAATTTTCCAAAAGTGTGTGTGGGGGGTTAAATGTAATACCTTTATTCTTTTTGGTTCACTTTATGGCACAGTTAGTTTCATTAGGCCAGCTCAAATGTTTGAGACATGTGATGCAGGGTAATCTAATGAGCCTCAGATATGAGGGTTAAAGAGCAAGCTGTTACTTCTATCACTGATTGCTCTCATCAGATAAATGCTTATAAAAGCTTTCAGCCCAACTCCTCAGAAATCATTCTTTTTATTTCTAGTAATGAGAGAGTGAGCGCACAGTATGTGTCCTTAGATTTATTACTATAATGTAATTAAGCTCCAGAAACACATTTGCAAGAAAAGCATTGCTGGAGAGGATCCTCTAAATGGAGCTTAGGAAAAGATTAATTGCTAGAAGCCTCTACAAAGAGAAAATCCTGCTTTTTCCTCAGAGGATGCAGAGGATACTGTTGTAGAAGAATCTGTGCAATTTTTTACGACCATATAATCTTTGTCCTACATCTGTGTATACAGTAAGGTTTCAGGGCAATGCTTGTTTCTTACTTGTCACTGGATATTCAGAAATCATTTGAGGGAGACTTTAACATATCAGATATGCCCTGTATTCATTTTATTGCTTTTTGTCATCACTAAGAAGTATTTGAGACCAACTCAGAAGTGATTCTTTCAATGAAATACCTATTTGAATAAATTAAAATCTACAGTCTACAAACCCTATCACAATCTTTATTCAGGCAAAACACCTCTGCACTGTTGGATCATGTACTATAAATGAAGTTCTAAACAAGTAATATGGAATGTAGGCAATAAAAATTCAATTTACTATTCAAAGAAAAGTGGAAGCCTTTATCTTCACAGGCAATGTTTGTGAATTACTGAATCAATGTTTGCTAATCATTGGAAATGGAGATGAATATACACAGTATCTATCCCTTCAGTAACAATCAGATGCATCACCTAATGCTGAAGGAAAGAAAGCAACATATGCCAGTCTTTTTTTATCATTTGTCTTTCCTACAATTTTTTGTAATCTAATATGGAATCCAGATCTCTGAAGGTGAAAGGCTAGTGCAATAGTCCACAATGCTGCGGAACTGATTTTCTGTTAATATATTTTTACTCTAAATTTAATTTTTCAAGCTGTCCACATTAAATGTGAAAAAGCTCTGCCTAAAATAAACTTTTTTCTAATATAGAAGTATGTTAATATTTTGCTTTCGAGAATCAGTAGCTTAGAGAAGTATCTGCTGAAGAGAAAATAGAAGCAATGCAGAAACTTTAATTACCACAGAAATATCCAATATTAAAAATGTCAAGCATATTTATATTCTAAGTTAAGGCAATAAGATGGGGTACCATTGCAAGCCATTTTATACCAGTGTTGCCCTGGATTTGAGGGGGAACTGTGTACCCCAGATTTTGATCAAGCTAATTGCAACCATATTGTGTGCATTCAGCCACCATAGATCAGCCACCACATAGTTATGGGTTAATTTGAGTAAGTACGGTTTCTGGAGGCGAGGTCAAAACTAGCTGAAGGCTTTCAGTTTCTGTTAATCAGAATGCAAGGAGAGGAGAAAAGAGTTAAATTGAGACTGAAAGAAAATAAGTGGATTAAGACTTTGAATTTGGGCATCTTTGATATAGAAGCTCATTATGACTAAAATTGTTAGCACTGTTTGTTATTGAAGTTAGGAGAGGTGATGACCTGGTAGGGGTCAGTATGAGCTTTATATTTTGTAAAAGTTAATTATAAAAAGACTAGATAATAGACTGTACTTTGCAGCAGCTCTCTGAAGCTATCATAAGAGATTTTTTTCCTGACACCATACTCCCCAGTGGGGAAGTGACCAGCCATGGTGGACCTGCTGTCAATTACTCAATACCATCTCAAATTCTAGGTAATGATTTGGGATGTTCTAAACCTATTGCTTATGTCTGTGTATGCTTAAATCTAATAAATTGTAGGTTTAGATAAGAGCATGCTTACTTGTATCAATTTTTCATCAGCTGGAAGTGCTGTGTTCCCATTGATTTATTCTCGACACCATCTGGAGTGAAACAGTTCATAGAATCATAGAATATCAGGGTTGGAAGGGACCTTAGGAAGTCATCTAGTCCAACCCCCTGCTCAAAGCAGGACCAATTCCCAACTAAATCATCCCAGCCAGGGTTTTGTCAAGCCTGACCTTAAAAACACCTAAGGAAGGAGATTCCACCACCTCCCTAGGTAACCCATTCCAGTGCTTTACCACCCTCCTAGTGAAAAAAAGTTTTTCCTAATATCCAACCTAAACCTCCCCTCCTGCAACTTGAGACCATTACTCCTTGTTCTGTCATCTGCTACAGCGGAGAACAGTCTAGCTCCATCCTCTTTGGAACCCCCTTTCAGGTAGTTGAAAGCAGCTATCAAATCCCCCCTCATTCTTCTCTTCTGCAGACTAAACAATCCCAGTTCTCTCAGTCTCTCCTCAAAAGTCACGTGCTCTAGCCCCCTAATCATTTTTGTTGTCCTCCGCTAGACTCTTTTCAATTTTTCCGCATCTTCTTGCAGTTTATGGCCCAAAACTGGACAGAGTACTCCAGATGAAGCCTCACAAATGTTGAATAGAGAGGAATGATCATGTCCCTCAATCTTCTGGCAATGTCCCTACTCATACGGCCCAAAATGCTATTAGCCTTCTTGGCAACAAAGGCATGTTGTCGACTCATATCCAGCTTCTCGTCCACTGTAACCCCTTTTCTGCAGAACTGCTGCCTAGCCATTCGGTCCCTAGTCTGTAGCAGTGCATGGGATTCTTTCATCCTAAGTGCTGGACTCTGCACTTGTCCTTGCTGAACCTCATCAGGCTTCTTTTGGCCCAATCCTCTAATTTGTCTAGGTCCCTCTGTATCCTATCCCTACCCTCCAGCATTTCTAACACTCCTCTCAGTTTAGTGTCACCTGCAAACTTGCTGAGGGTGCAGTCCACGCCATCCTTCAGATCATTAATGAAGATATTGAACAAAACCGGCCCCAGGACCAACCCTTGGGGCACTCCGCTTGATTCCGACTGTCAACTAGACATGGAGCCATTGATCACTACCCGTTGAGCTCAATGATCTAGCCAGCTTTCTATCCAACTTACAGTCCATTCATCCAGCCTATACGTCTTTACCTTGCTGGCAAGAATACTGTGGGAGACCATATCAAAAGCTTTGCTAAAATCAAGGAATAACATATCCACTGCTTTCCCCTCATCCATAGAGCCAGTTATCTCGTCATAGAAGGCAATTAGGTTAGTCAGGCATGAATTGCCCTTGGTGAATCCATGCTGACTGTTCCTTATCACTCTCCTCTCCTCTAAGTTTTTCAGAATTGATTCATGCCTTAGTCAAACAACTTACTGGGCTCAATACAGGGGTAAGTAGGTGAAATTATATAGCTTGTTTTATACTTGAGGTCAGACTTGATGATTTATTGGTCCTTTCTTGTCTTTAAATCTATGAATTGTATGCAAGATGTAATTAGGGGAAAGATGCCCATTAAGACAAGCTATATACTTTACAGAATAGCTAAGTATTAGATCACTATTTCTTACATTTATCATACCTTAGTATTTAGTTTTATGCAACAATTTCAAAACTAACAATCATCATCACAATGTGCATTTTCTCCCCTATGCCAAAGTCTATGAAATGTAGCCAGACTCTACTGGTTTGAATTCTATATTTATCCCTTTTGAAATCTGACTAACTTAAGTAATAACTAAATTCAGTGGTTGTGTTACATTTAATCCAGATAAACAACTAATTTGAGCTTAAAAGGGGTGAGAAATAGAGAGAAGACAAATAAGAGAAAGTAATTTACTTTCCCCATCAAGACAATTTGTAGAAAACACATCGTTATACAGTGGAACAAGACTTTTGGTTAATGTGCTCAGATCTGAACATATTCCTTGCTGTTTCTGACAAGCACTATTCCAGAAGTACTAATGGGGTTTGGGGTATAAAGGAACAATTTTCCTTGTGTGTAGATTAGCTTCAGGTTTACAAAAACAGACATACAAAATGAAGGCCAATTAGAATTATAGTATTGCCATATTACATCTCTTTTAATGCTACTGAAGTTTTGTATTGTAAGCAATACAAAGAAAATACCTCAGGTAAATAATGGTATAGGGATAGGGTTGAATGGCTATAACAATTCTAAATGGTGAGACTGATCGTTACTCTTTACTGGGTATCGGCAGCATATTCTGACAAGCAAATTAATTTCAAAACAACCTGCAATTCCTTCTTGATGGCCATCCATGACAATACCAGAATATCAGTAAAAATTAAGGCCAGTCGCAACTTGTCCACTTGGTTGGTGTTCAACTGAACAGTCATTGATTGATGTTACTGTCACTGAATCCAGGACATGGTGAGCATTTTTACTGCATAGGCACAGTTCAGAATAGTCTGATGCTGTATCAAATGAAAGAATGTAATTGAAAATTGATAGATAAGCATATAAATGGATAAAGCATAGCACAAGATTTCCAGGTGCCATTTTTATTTTCATATCCAATATCCACCCCATTTAACACGGAGAGAAAATTAGAATTCTTGTCTATCATTAAAAGGCAATGTCTCTGAATACTCAGCAGACCAGCACCATCAGGAACATCAAAGGCTACTATTAGCTTATCCAGCTTTACAACATGTATTGTCTCATTCGATGTGTTATTGCGCTCTTTCCTAGTAGTGAGGTTGCAAAAAATGCAGGAAGGTGGCTACTAACCTGAAGTCAGTCTGTGCTAATGATGTTAATTTTACAGGTGGCAGAGGTACATGATGTAATATGGGTCTCTGACACAGGAGTGTTGACAAGAAACACTGTGCCAAGACCTCTGTTGGTGGAAATTGGTGTAGTTTAACAAAGTAAATGAAACTATGCTGATTTACACCAGCTCAGGATCTGTTTATAAGATGTTATTTGAGGGTTTAGTATCCACTCATTTTAGTCATGACAGATTCCTTTTTAATCCAGGTTGGGGAAATTACCACTGAAATACTTTCCCCAATCAAAGTCGTTTCCTTTAACTCCAGGAGCTGATCAGGACTCTATTGAATCTTTTTAGAGTTTAGAGATTATTTAAATAATCTCACAAACAAAAATAAAGATAATAGAGAAATGAAAATAATTCTATTTAAAAAAAATATCTGTCAGTGTGGCCGCACTGCAGCGTTGTCTCTATACAGCTGTACGAACACAGCTGTAACTCCCAGCGCTGCACAAATGTAAGTGTAGCCATACTCTGAAAGGAGTCTTCTTTCAAAAGGGCTATGTATGAAAATCATTGAAGGAGACCCTCACCAGTGTTAATAGCTCAGTCATTAACAGAGACTTAATGCAACTGTATCGTTGACACTCACTTTGCCAGAAATTGAAAGTCAAGGTTAGCCATTTCCTGATAGAGGCTTCTTTTTTTTTTTAAACACACTTAAGGATTTTTCAGCAGAGGAACAAGGGGACAGAACTGGGCTCTGTCTCCGTTCCCTGTACAGCAATAAAATCAGCTTCTGAGGGTCAGAATTAAGTATCTTTACATCAAAGATCCTGTTGCATTAATGGGGACCAGCAACTCTATCTACCATCTATATACCAAATCTTCATAAATCCAGATAAGATTACTAAACTGCCCTGGAATTACTTTAAGTTTTATCAGCAAGTTCCAAGACTCCAGCAACTAGAAAGATTAATAAGCCACCATGATTCTAGGAGAATCATCAATTATCATGCCAGAGAAGCTATTAACCTGCCAAACTGAAATTTTACTCTTTCCAAATATTACAGTAGCTCAATATTTTGGGGGAGGGGAATATTATATAAAAAGAAGGATCTCTTTCACTCTGTCTTTCTAAATACTGGTCATTTTTCCATTAAGTTTCCATAAATGAGATGTCTTTGTTTTGTGCTTTGATTGTCTTCATTTGGTACAAAAATCAATTTCCTATTTTACTTATAATGTAGGTGTCGTTAGCTTTACTGATAAGTACAACATCAGTTTTCCAATGTATAATAATATTTCCAAGGTATTTTTCCAACCATTCTGATTGCACCAACTCATTACTAAAGATTCTCTGCTCACATATTTTGGTATGTATGTATGATGAATCCACTAATCCTCTTTGATTTCTAAAGATTTCATATGATCCCAGGAAACCCAATTCTTATTTCTTTAATTTGGAATTCATCTGCAAATGCATCTCATTCATTAACTAAATGATCTGGAGAAAGGGGTAAACAGTGAGATGGCAAAATTTGCAGATGATACAAAATTACTCAAGATAGTTAAGTCCAAAGTAGACTCAGAAGAGTTACAAAGGGATCTCACTAAACTGGGCAACAAAATGGTAGATGAAATTTAGTGTTGATAAATGCAAAGTAACGCACGCTAGAAAACATAATCCTAACTATACATATAAAAAGATGGGATCTAAATTAGCTGTTATCACTCAAGAAAGATCTTGGAGTGATTGTGGATAGTTCTCTGAAAATATTTGCTCACTGTGCAGCAGCAGTCAAAAAAGCTAACAGAATGTTAGAAGCAGTTAAGAAGGGGATAGATAACAAGACAGAAAATATCACTTTATAAATCTATGGCATGCTCACATCTTAAATACTGCGTGCATATGGTCGCTCCATCTCTAAAAAGATATATTGGAATTGGAAAAAGTACAGGAAAGGGCAAGGAAAACATATTAGACATATGGAACAGCTTCCATATGAGGAAACTTTTAAAAGCCTGGGACTTTTCAGCTTGGAAAAGAGATTACTAAGAGGGGATACAATGGGGGCTACAAAATTGTGAATGGTGTGGTGAAAATGAATAAGGAAGTGTTGTTTATTCCTTCACATAACACAAGAATTAGGGGTCACCTAATGAAATGAATAGGCGGCAGGTTTAAAACAAACAAAAATAATTATTTCACACAATGAACAGTCAACCTGTGGAACTTGTTGCCAGAGAATGTTGTGAAGGCCAAAAGTATAACTTGATTCAAAAAAGAATTAGATGGATCCATCCTACATAAACCTATCAATAGCTGCTAGCCAAGATGGCCAGGGATCCAACCCCATGCTATGGATGTCCCTAGCCTCTGACTGCCAGAAGCTGAGAGTGAATGACAGGGGATGGATCACTCAATGATTGCCTTTTCTGTTCATTCTCTTTGAACCACCTGGCAATGGCCACTTTCAAAAGACGGAAATTGGGTTATATGGACCATTGGTCTAACCCAATATGGCCATTCTTATGTAATTCTATACTCAGAATTATGATCTCTGAGAAATCATTCTACTTCTAACTCCTTCCCACATCCAAAGGAGATCATACTGGCTGGACAAGAGAAAACCTATGTTTATAACTTTATTCCATTCCAAATCAGGAGATGAAGCACATGAAGAAAGAAGTATGAATGACAGTAATATATTATTCTTTTAACAGTCATTTCCTGTAACCTTTTCTGTTTAACTTTAAATATTAGTCTCCTTTTCCTTTTATGGTCACTCATCATTAAGTACTATTGGCTTCATTATCATGTCTGGAAAGGCCTTGACTCTTCTAATTTTCAGATCAATTGCTTTTTTCCTCCATTCCTTCTACAGGAGTCTTACATACACCAATTGGAAGCTAGCTGAACTTTTGGTTCTAACTTTTTGTAAGTTTGGTTGCAGACTCATACTAACCATACTGAAGAATAAAATATTTTTTTTAGGTTATTTCCATTCTTTCTTCCTAATTTGTCACTGAGGAAACAATATCTAATTTGGTTATTTTGGGGCATGGAGAAATTGTTACGTCACCTTTTCTCAAGCTAAACAGGGTTAAAGGACATGTAGTACTCCTATCAGTTCTTAAACAAATTTGATTAATATTCTATTTGTGGACTGTGCTGCTATGACTTCCTGACCTATAGTTAAATATTTCTATTTAAATCAGTGCTCCTTGATATTATCTGAATGCTATTTTTTGCCTGTGCTGATCTGCATAGCCACAATCACTTTGCATAATGAGATGTGGCACTACTACAGGTTGAAATCGCAGCTCGTGGATTGCATGAAAGAAACTGTCACGTGTAATCATTATCAGTAAGTGGTTTTTTTCCCTGTGTTACTTGTAAGATCAGGTTTTATTTGCCTGCTTCTATTATTCTCAGAGCTGGTAACTTAAGGCTATGATAGTGCAATTAATGATAATGCCCCAGAGATATTTAGAGAATTCCATTCAAAGAAAACTTCAGGATTATTAATGTATTACTAATTTATTCAACACACAGAAGCAAAGATTATATTTTCAAGAAGAACAACAAATCATTTCAATTTCTTGCAGAAGGGCATAATAAGAATCTTGCATTAAATGTTGTTCTCATAACTGCCTTAATTAGACTTTAATTTGGATTGTTTAGTGACCTGTAAGTAAAGACTACTAAAATATTGCAGGCACAACTTTCAGCTCAACATGCAGCTCTGCAATTTTCTGCCTTTGGCCAGAACAATTATTTAATATGCATTTGAGTTGGCATCAATCCATCCCTCAATCCCTAGAGCTGAATAGGCACTTCGGGAAACTCCACCCATCATAGCAACCCAGATTTGTGAAATGCCCCACTACTCTGAGCAGGAAGACTGGACTAGTGCCATCCCTGATAAATTCTGAAAGAAGCTGAGAGAAAAAAGCAAAGGGAAGAGAAAACAGCCAAAAAGGAAAAAAACACTGAATAGAGGAGAGAGAAATCAAGAGGAAGGGTTGGAGGAAAAAAAAGAAGCTTAAGAAAGAGGAATAGGGGGAAAAAATGGAAGAGAAAGGGAGGAGGGAAAGAGTAGAAGAGCAGTATAATGCACAGATGCTGAAGTAGCCTTTAAAAAAGGTACAAAAAGAGTGCAGTTTGATTTTATCCGGAAAGTACATTATAGTTGATGCTGGTAACATCACCTATAATTAAGGCTGCCTGACACTTTTCCATTATAAAAATTACATTTTCAGTTGCTTATAACATTGCAAAGTTTAATCATGTGAACTGAAATTTTCCATGCTGAGTGTCTTACCTAAGGCTGTATATATAAGCTTTAGCTAAAGCAATTCAGCTGTATCAAGAATTAGTCTGGTAAAAATATTTAAAAAAATAAACAAAAAATGGGAAAAACATAACAGACCAAAAAATTTACAACCTTTTCATTGAGACATTCTAGACTCTCCATGCGTTAGGGCAAGCGCTTGAAATTTTGCAAGCAAGGGTTGCCCTGGTGTCAAGGAATGTCCCCTTTGCTGTCCTCATGAAAACTCACCCAAATTTTGCCCAAGTTATGGACCTCTGAAAAATTTAAGTTCACACAAGAAGAGTAGAGACTTAAGAGTTTGTCAGTTAAAATTCCAAAGATTCCATCTGCACTAAGCATGCTACATCCCCTCACAGCTCCTTTGTGTGACCAGACTGCATGTACCTGTCCCCAAGACAGACTGAGCGTGCTCCATCTCAGGGCTGCAGAGGCTCAGCAGGACTTTCCCTGCACTTGTTTCTCCTACCTGCCATGGCCACTGTGAGATCCCAGGCATCAGAATTGAGAACAGAGAGACTCTCTCTGCTGTACTCTCAATCCCACCCCTCCTGGCACCCTGGCAGCATGGAGAAGCAGGCTGACTAATGCACAGGGGTGAGGAGGAAAGAGCAGAGAAGGGGACTGGGACATTAGCCAGGGGGAATGGGATTGGAGGAGCCAGAGAATGGGAAGGAGATAAGGGGATGGAGATGGGAGCCAATAGGGGGACAGCTGCAGAGGAGAGGAGGAGGGGACTGGAGCATTCATGGCACAGAATGGGAGAACATTAGATTGAAAAAGGATTCAGGAGCCAGTTGGGTAGGAGAACAGGGGGACAAAGACAGGCTGTGGGCACATTGGTAGAACAGTCTATAACCATTAGAACATGCACCCATCCAGAATCTGAAATTGAACCCAGGAGTGCCAAGTCTCTGTGTTTTTCTGCTGTAAGCAAATAGCTGTGAAACCCTTTGGCAAAATGTTCCTCGTCTCCCTTGTGAGGGAAAATTTAGCAGGCCTTAAACTTTAGTCAAGGCCCTGAATTTGGTGAAGTTTGCTTACAGCACTTGAACTAAGCTCCTGCTTCTTTCTGTGTACAAGGGGCAGAAGGAGTCAGAGTGGAAAAAATCCCCAAACAGAACAATTTGTAATAGCCCAAGCTTAGGAAATATATAACTGTAATAGCACTGTTAGAAAAGTCAAACCGCAAACGAGCCAGACTGTAAATAACAAGAAGAGTGATTGTTCTTTTTGCTTTTGACCTGTATTAATTTTGCAATGTATTCCAAATAAGATAATTAATACAGAAGTATGTGTAATTTGTCTGTGGTTTTAAGCTTTAAAAAGCTTGTGTGTTCCTAGACTCGGTGGGGCAGCTCCAATAGCTGTCACCCCCTGCGCATTTGTAATCAATAAAGAGCCTCAAGGTGATCTGATTGAAAACACGTGTGGATTGATTTTTTTCTACATCACCCTTCAGTGGCTTATCCACATTAAGGATAACAGCCTACTATTGCTACTATTTACCCTGTTAGTAAAGTGGCAGGTCTGTATACAAACTTTGCTGATGATCCAATTTGGGGGTCAACATGGCTCTATACCAGGGGTGGACAAACTTTTTGGGCCGAGGGCCACATCTGGGTGGGGAAATTGTATGCAGGGCTGGGGCAGGGGGTTAGGGTGCGGGAGGGAGTGTGGAGTGCGGGAAGAGGTGCGGCATACAGGAAGGGGCTTAGGGCAAGGGATTGGGGCAGAGGAGAGGTACAGGGTGTATGAGGGGGCTCAGGGCAGTGGGTTGGGGTGCAGGAAGGGTGAGAGGTGCAGACAGGGAGCATAGGGCAGGGAGCTGGGGGTGGGGTGCAGGAGGGGTTCGGGCTCTGGCCTGGCACCGCTTATCTAAAGCAGCTCCAGGGTGGAAGCAGCACGCATCGGGGCCAGGGCAGGCTCCCTGCCTGCCTGCCTAGTTCCCGGCCCCGCGCCACTCCAGGAAGCGCTGCAGCCCCGGAGGAGGGGAGGAAGGGCTCCGCGTGTGCTACCCTTGCCATGCCTCCAGGTACCTCCCCTGAAGCTCCCATTGGCCGTGGCTCCCCATTTCCTTGCCTCCAGGCCCAGCCCCCCCACCCAGGGACTGCAGGGATGTGGTGCCGGCCGCTTCTGAGAGCAGTGCAAGGCCCATGGAGCCACGGGGGGCGATCCCGCAGGCTGGATCCAAAGCCCTGATGGGCCAGATCCAGCCCATGGGCCGTAGTTTGCCCACCCCTGCTCTATATGATAAAATTTCTACTCTTCTTTTTTTTAAACAACATTAGAAAATTGTATGCTAAAAACTATTTCCTTGGGGAGGGGGAATAGTAAGTGAACATATCTAAAGACTATCACAATGAATATGCAAAAGGTGGCTGAAATAAAAATCCACCACAATTCTAGCACTCAATGTCTGAGTGCTTGACTCTTTTTTAAAAAAAAAAAAGTTAAGTTAAATTGATGCAGTTTCTTAGACTATCCTCAGGAAGTGAATGATTTGGCTGCAGTTTCATTTTCAACATTTTTATTGTGTTCAAAAATCAAGATGTTATTAGGCTCACATATTGAAATATACAGTCTGAGACCTGAATTGAATTCAGAATCTGTTTTGAAACCTTGGATCATGTTTCTGCCCAAATCCAATTTCCAAAATCCAGCATGGCCTTGTCTGTAGATTTCTTTTTACCAATACTATTCTGGCCTTGCTCCAGGTATGACAAAAGTATGCTGATATAGTGAAGCTGAGATCGATGTTATAAAGATTTATCAGTGATACAATGTAATTGTTATCTTATAAGATTTTGCAACAGATCATCCCCCCATGGAAACAAGTGCCATTTTGGTGGATCAACATACTATGTGTGGAGTTTCCTTGAAATCTTCCCCTCTGGTGGGGTAGGACTAAGGGCCTCCCAATCGTACATACCACCAGTCTGCAAAGAGTCAGCCTCTCGACTCTTCTGAACATATGGCTACGCTCGGAACTTCAAAGCGCTGCCGCAGGAGCGCTGCCGCGGCAGCGCTTTGAAGTGCGAGTGTGGTCGCAGCGCCAGCGCTGGGAGAGAGCTCTCCCAGCGCTGCGCATACTCCACATCCTCATGGGGTTTAGCTTGCAGCGCGGGGAGCTGTGCTCCCAGTGCTGTGGCACAGTTTACACTGGCGCTTTGCAGCGCTGTATCTTGCAGCACTCAGGGGGGTGTTTTTTTCACACCCCTGAGTGAGAAAGTTGCAGCGCTGTAAAGCGCCAATGTAGCCAAGGCCTGAGGCTCCCTACTAGCAGCACAGGTCTCATTGGACAGGCAATCCACACTTGTGCAAATTGCTTCTTACATAGGGGAGGGGAGATTCAGAAGTAGTGCCAGTTAATACTGCTGGAATATTAAGTTAAACACGTCAATATGCATAGGGTTATTAACTCTCTAAAGACGAGAGAACGCAATGAACAGCAATAGCCATCATCATGTCAAAGTCAGACTCAGGACTCACAATTAGTTAGATCACTTTGTTTACTAGCACAGCGCTTTGCTAATAACACCCAGATAATGTGAGCACCATGCAAGACCCACACTATTTTATACAGATAAAAGGGCACGAACTCGACAAGATAACAAAGGAAGCAGAACTAACAAGTTTACCTGAGGTTAGACATACATAGTTAATTTCCTTACTAACTTTTACCAATCTCTGGTTAATGTTTCACCATTAGCTTAAGTGGACTCATTGTTTATGCCTTAAAGTTTCTTTTCTGGACACTTGTATTTTAACATTCCTCATTTCTGCTTAAAGGTACATACAGCATCTCTTTAATCCTTTCTATTTTTACAATAGAATTCATTCTACTTTCACAATGACAACTGCTCCTCTCCCATTTAGCGGGAGAAACATGGTGAATCCACTAACCCTATCCTTTCCCTTTCGCAAATCTCTTCCCCAAACCCAAATTCTCCTCTCTGGCAACAGCCAGAGGATCCCCAAAGAGCTGTGCTGTACAGCTGTGTGATAAGTCTAATTTCTTCATGGGCATTCCAAATTCTACCCCCAAGGTTCCAGAACATAGAAGCCTATCAGAACTCAGAGGCAGTATAGAAAGAACTTTTCCCTCTATAAATGACCTGAAGCACAAGTATTTATCTTGTTGACGCACAGAGCAATGAGGCTAATCAGGGAAAAACCACAAGGAAAGTTTGGAAAAGTTCATGTTTGCTACAATCCAGTCCACTAGCAAAAGTAATTAGTAATTTATAAAGTATATTCTGAATGTATGGTCACTAACATTATTTGGCAGACTCCTAGTCAGGCAGATGACAGGAGATAGGTGATAGTCAAATACAGGCAGTAATTTGTATACTGGATATCACATGCAGTGCAGAGTCAAACTTGTACAGTTCACAATTAGGCATAGTGTAACTTTCATGACTATAATTCAAAGACTTCAGAAGGCTGGATTTTTTGGTTTGTTTTTTAATAGGGTGCAAGACAATACAATACAAATTCTCCAGCATTGTTACTATAAAGCCCTGCAGCAAATGTCTAGGTCTCTTGATCTTCATTGATGATTAGCATTGCATCCATGTTAATATTTTCATATTGTGTCTACTTAATAGTATTTTTACTGTGTCTGGCAAAATAGTTATATTTCATGTGCCATTCACTGTAATGGAGTCTTGTTAAATGCACAAGCTAGATCCTGCCATTCTCCATTTCTTTTCAAGATTCCATGCAACAGATTTCACTATTTTTCATCAGTCTTCACGGTAGTCACATGTATCAAAGCCTTTTTTTAAATAGGAAACTTTTCAATTTCAAGGAGATTTACAGGTAATGCTACGTTGTAGTGAGGCTAGATGATGTAATTAGAATGTTTTCAGTTTTCATACCATCCTAAAGTTGTCCATTAAAACTCTCTCTGAAATTTAAGATTTTAATAAATGTAATGAGTATCATTTAGGAATGAGCTGGCTCAGGTTCAAAGTAGTTGGATGTAGAATACAGCTGAATTCTGATTTCTGAGCAAAACACAGAAGGTTCAGAGAACTGCAGCTACTTCTTTAGATTGAATTTGTAAGGAATAAATTTAAATGAACTTGTTTCTGATGGCCATTACTCTGCTAATCTAGAAAAAAATGCACTACTCACTACTTGGAATTGTGTGTGGTTGGTTCACTTCTACAGAGATCTTGTGTGTCTCTCTCCCTCCCCCACCAGGCAGGCACACACACATGCACATACACACACACACAAATTCTCTGTTTGTATTTTGTCTTATTAGTTAATCCTACCAGCCGCTCTTCAAAATTAGAAATTTTATTGAAGAACTCAAATGTGATTTGGATTAGTTGCTCAGTTTTCCAATTATTTAAATTTCTGGGTGAAGACCAGTGGCTTTCATTGATATCTTCAATCTTCCGTGTTATGTCACTTTTACTATAACAGGCTTTGTGTGAGTGATGTAATACACATAAGTTTATCAGCAGTAAAATAGTCTAATATGCCAATCGGGTCACATTTTTGGATAATTGCTTCCCTAACCTATTTGAGAATGATTTTAATATCGTATAATTATCTGAATAAATTACAGGAGCACTAAAAAAAGTATCACTAGAAAGAAATCCTTAGTGAAATAATATAGTAGGACTTTCACTCCCATGCTATCCAAAGAAGACAGTCGGAATGAAACAGCTTAAGTCTGGAAGCCCAGAAGGACAGGCTAAATCAGGGTTAACAGCACAAACCATATATAGAGATGCATGCTGCAAAGTAAAATCAAATTGTATTATATAGCAATGATATTGGTAAAAGTAAGTATTTTTTTCAATTTATAATTATACTGTATTATATGTATATAAAATGCACATTCAAACACAATGTGTGCAATTTGAAGAACTCCTAGAATATCACTATTTTAATGTGCTTGTTAGTGACATTTTAATATTAGGTAACAGCCATTTGTTTTTACAGATGAGAACAGTGCTGCTACTCTTTCCAGGGCCCAGGGGCAAAGATCTGTGTAGTTAGCAGTCATGATCAGGAACAAACAAACAGAACAACGTTGTTGTCTTTCCAGCTTGCAACAAGCTTTACTACATTTCCCTGTCTAATTCTATTCAGAACAATCACTTTACTCATCATCCCCAGAGAAAGGTACAGAATTCAATAACAATAACTTGAATCAGAGGGAAAGCAGTGGAGCTGGCTCATGTACAGTGCCAGGTGAGGAGGATTTTTAGTGCCAGTGGACTCTCTGTCTCGATAAAAAGCAATTCAAGCACTCAGTGAGCAATCAAATCATTAAGAATCCAACTCATCTGCAAAGCATCTGGACAGAGTGTGAATTCAGCAGACTAACATTATTTCATCATGCAGTTAGTCAAATTTGAAAGTAGTGAAAGAACTTAAAAATGATGGCTTCTTTTCTTTCTTCCCTTCCTTACCCTCACCTGCAACAGAACAGCATATTTTATTATTCTATGATGTTACCTGAGTCAGATCAAAGGCTGGCTTGAAACTACAGTGGGTTTGCAGGAGTCTTTGTTAAAATTCTGCTATCCAGCAGAATGGAAAGTGGAGGTGATTTCCCTGCCTCTAGTGGAGATGACCCTCTCTTTAGTTAAGTAACTCATCCATGACACTAATGACTTATCCTGGGCCTTATACAGGTACTTCTGAAAATGCATAGGGTTTTTTATTATTTATTTATTTATTTATTTTACTTTGGAATGCACCAGATTTCACTAAATGTCAGCTTTTTTCAGCATGTAGGGATGTATATTTTGGTCTTTTCCCCTGAAAGAGGATGCTCCCACTGTGATTTCAGATAACAAAACTTTAAACAAGGTGCTATATTATCACTCAGGATATCTTTCAGTATAAACATTTCCAATAAGTGGACTTAATAGAAGTTAGTTTTCCCACAGTCATTATTTACCTACTTAGTTGTGGTTACAAAAAAAAAAACAACACCCAACACCTCCAGCTCCATTTAAACTGGAGAACAAATAAGCAGTTCTCCCATCTTCTAACCCTCCTTTCTCTGCACATACATCACACAGCCCAGTATATGGTATTTAACACAAGCTAAAAGGTAATGTTTTTGGTATTGGTGTAACCCTTTTGCCAAGTGTTGATGGCAGCAAAAGAGGGCCAGTTCAATTTTATATGGTTTAAACAACACTGGCTTCAGCCCCCACCCAGAAACCTGTGAAACTATATGCACTACCCAGGACAACCCTGATGGAAAATACTTCCCCACTCACAAGCAAGTCCTTTAACTGTAGTCACAGCCTCAGTCCTGGCAACTGAAAGTGGCTGGTACATTCTAACCTCTTCCCTTCTCCCCAACTTCCCACTCACAGTTAGCTGTCCTAGGTTGAAGAATTCCAAGGATGCTGGTAGGATAGTGCTGCCTGAGCTTCTCTGGGGCTCTACCACCTGACCCAGCTGGGGTGATTTAATTGCTGGGTAGTTGTTCTCTGTTCAGCTCCTGCCATCACCCTGCACTGTCATCACCTCAAAGATGCTGCCACCAAAGAGGCACTCCCCACATAAAATAGGAGAGTCTTTCCCCTTTCTAACTGTGCCCAGGTACCCTTATCCAATTATGCCTGACAGCAGTTTTGATGAGAGTAACCGCAGCCACATTCAATATCAATGTCTTGTCTTTGTATTTCCCAGTCAAGTCAATAGTATTTTACTGCCCCCAACTCAAAATGTAACTGAACTATAATAAACATGACCCAAACATTCAAAATAGATTCGAAGTAGATGTGATTTGAACCTCATTTTCAGTGTAACCAATCTTCAGTTCAAAGTTGTATTTGATTTCATAAAAGGAAAGAAACCAGGGATACTTAGTAATGAATCTGGGCAAACTGATTCTATAACGTAAGTATCACCCACCTCAGTCAAACCCTTCCAAGATTCAGTAAACATTTATAACTATTAACTTGTGGGAGCCTCTGCACATCAAGACCAGAAACAGAAGTGTTGAAATGCCGCTATTTCAGGCAGTGGTAGTTAGAGAAAGCTGGTTCTTAATGTGTTTTCTGGCCCATGAAGAAACAAATGAAGTCATGAAAGAAAACCTGTTCTTAAGATATTTTTCAGCCAATTTTGCCTATGCAAGAGTTGTAGATCAGTAAGATATGGGGGCCGGGGGACTATTTGCATGAGTAAGAGTTTGCAGCAGAGGACCCTTAATCTGATTGACAGAAGACATTAAATGACGAAAACTATAATGAAATGTATGGTAATGGTATGTAAGTATTGATCCCGCAACACTTATTCAAGCAAATGGTATACTCACACACACAGCTGAATGGAACAGTTTACTTGAATAAGGATTTCTTGACAGAATAATAATAAGGGACATGGAATCTGCCCCCAGTGGATAGACTTTCAGACACCAGGTGATTATTCAAACCGAGTTGAAATAATCAATGGTCTCAAGTTGAGGTGCGGGAGGTTTAGGTTGGATATTAGGAAAAACTTGTTCACTAGGAGGGTGGTGAAGCACTTGGATGGGTTACCTAGGGAGGTGGTGGAATCTCCATCCTTAGAGGTTTTTAAGGCCAGGTCTCCTGAGGTCCCTTCCAACCCTGTTGTTCCATGATTCTATTAATTTCACTTTGGAGATTATAGTACTTTTTTGAATTGAAAAGGGCAGCCTTTGATGGATTTCTCCGCTAACCTGCTATCTTTTGCAGTCAATGGTCTTCCCCGGTAGATGAGAGGAGTTTCCTTCAACATTTGCAAAACCATGTTCTTAGGATTTTTACTCTGAAATGGAATGGAAAATCTGACCGAATGCTACTCTACAAAGTAATAATATAGTGGTGTTTTTGTTGGAAAGAATTTGATTTTTTTGCTCTTTCTCCAGATGCACAGCTGCTTAGGAGCGAGCTCACAGAATATTTGTGTCTTTAAACAGTTGCATAAATCAATTTTTGTTTTTATAGTTAAACAATAAAGTGCACATAGAAGAGATTTAGTATTTGTCACAACCCGAAACTCACACTCCGACTCTCAGTCTGGCCGATCGTCGGTCAGTACAGGGTCAGCACAAGGTCAAAGTAGGGCCGCGTGCCACTAGTGCGCCACATTCCACTAGTGGGCCGCATGCCACTAGTGGTGTGTCGTGTGCAGCCCTAGTGTGCCGGGTGCAGCTTCTGCTGACATAGAGGGCACCAGCTCGGAACCCAATAGGTGCAGGAGCTGGGAACCAATCCAACGCCGACACGAGTAAGAGTCTTCAGATAAAACTGTGTCTCGTGCCAAAAACCATTAGAAGTGCCCGCGTGTTAGCTGAGAGGCCTGATCACCCTCCCAGCCAGGGTCTTCTCTGTTTTTGCTGGCTCGTGTCGTCTCGTGTTAGGATTACATCCCATCAATTTGCCATGTACTCAGTGTCTGTACTGCTGGTCAGCTGCATCTGGAGTGTGGTAAGGACATTGCAATTTTTTGTATATAATCCATTTTTGCCTAGTTACCTTTCTCTGTTTTCTTCCCTGCTTTGTATAAAGTTGTGTATAGAGTGTGTATAGAGCTGTGTATATAATTGCTGATATTGTTTTTGGTTAGTAAATTGCCTTGTTCAGTTTGAATTGTGATTATTTCCTTGTCGTTGTTCTTGTCGCCTGGTATAAAGTTGTGTATGTTTTATTCTGATAGTATCTGTAGTTGCTGAATTGCCCCTTTTTTGATCCAAGTTGCAATTTATCCCCATTGCTTGTTCGGTTAATAAACAGCTGTTTGGTTTTGAACTTTACTCGGTTGCATTCAGTTGTTCCTCACCAAAGTAAACACTTAATTGAACCTGATTCATCTCGGTCAGTATTCTGTACCTACTTAGTTATATAACTAGAGAAGCATGAATATTGACCTTGAATGAGAATTTGCCTGCAGAAAAATTAACAGAATTGTAAAGCCATTCACAGTTTAATAAACCAGACCAAATGACACAATATAGCATAGAGACCTTCATTAACGTAGAGCTAAGGTTGCACCCAACGCAAACCACAGAATCCAAAGAAGTAAGTAGGTAAGCCATTAACCACCCATCTTCACTCCATTCATCACATCATCTTCTCAGATTCAACTATCTCCCTTCGAACAGCCAGATATCTCCACCCCCTGCTGAACAAACAATGTACTACATTCAGAACATAATATAATACACCAATACAAATTCTATTTCAATTCTATAATTTCTAAATAAAAGTCAATTCTACATTTAGAACAATCACGACTGATGTGTCACCCATTGTTTGGCATAAGAACCTAAACAGAATTAACATTCTAAAGCAGAGCTTAGAATTCACAATGCAATAGCTTCTGCCAGAAGCAAAATGAGAAGAACCCTAATTTCTGCTAAAAAGAGACACTGCTCTAATGGAAATAATTGTTGGTTTCTCTCACACCACCAGCGTCTCTCAGTGAGGGATTAGTTCACCCCAATCTGCAGGGAGAGACTGGCAGTATAGAATATGAGGGAACACATCCTATCTGTGGACACCTGACATAGCGAATGTCAATGAAAATGAGGTAGGATCAGAGAAAACTAGGGAAAGAACAAGTGAAAAAATTACTTAGACAAATTAGATGTCTTCAAGTCACCAGGGCCTGATGAAATACATCCTAGAATACACAAGGATGTGACTGAGGAGATATCTGAACCATTAGCAATTAGCTTCAAAAAGTCATGGAAGACAGGAGAGATACCGGAAGACTGGAAAGGGGCAAATATAGTGCCAATCTATAAAAAGGGAAATAAGGACAACCTAGGGAATTACAGACCAGTCAACTTAACTTCAGTAATGGATAAGATAATGGAGCAAATAATTAAGCAATTAATTTGTGAACACTTAGAAGATAATACAGTGATAAGTAACAGTCAGCATGGATTTGTCAAGAACAAATTGTGTAAGACCAACCTAATAGCTTTCATTGACAGGTCAATATGCCTTGTGAATAGAGGGGAAGCAGTAGGTGTGGTATATCTTGACTTTAGTAAGGCTTTTGATATGGTTTTGCATGACCTTCTCATAAACAAACTAGAGAAATACAATCTAGATGGAACTACTATAAAGGTGGGTGAATAACTGGTTGGAAAATTCTTCCCGGAGAGTAGTTATCAGTGGTTCACAGTCAAACTGGAACGGCATATCGAGTGGGGTTCCATACGGATCAGTTCTGGGTCTAGTTCTGTTCAATATCTTCATCAATGATTTAAATAACGGTTTAGAGACTACGCTTATAAAGTTTGCAAATGATACCAAGCTGGGAGGGGTTGCAAAGGTTTTGGAGGATAGGATTAAAATTAAAAATGAACTGGACAAACTAGAGAAATGGTCTGAAGTAAATAGGATGAAATTTAACAAGGACAAATGCAAAGTATTCCTAAGGAAGGAACAATCAGTTGCACATACACAAAATGAGAAATGACTGCCTGGGAAGGGGTAGTGCAGAAAAGGATGTGGAGGTCATGGTGGATCATAAGCTAAATATGAGTCAACAGTGTAACACTGTTGCAAAAAAAAGTAAACATAATTCTGGGATGTATTAGCAGGAGTATTGTAAGCAAGACAGGAGAAGTAATTATTCTACTCTACTCTGCACTGATTAGGCCTCAACTGGACTATTGTGCCACATTTTAGGAAAGATGTGGACAAATTGGAGAAAGTCCAGAGAAGAACAAAAATGATTAAAGGTTTAGAAAACCTGACCTAGAGGGAAGATTGAAAAAAATGGGTTTGTTTAGTCTGGAGAAGACAGAGGGGACATGATAACAGTTTTCAAGTACATAAAAGGTTGTTACAAGGAGGAGGAAAAAAATTATTCTTCTTAACCTCTGAGGATAGGACAAGACTCAATGGGATTAAAATGCAGCAAGGGCAGTTTAGGTTGGACATTAGGAAAAACTTCCTGATTATCAGGGTGGTTCAGCACTGGAATAAATTGCCCAGGGATGTTGTGGAATCTGCATCACTGGGGATTTTTGAGAGACAAACACCTGTCATGGATGATCTAGATAATACTTAGTCCTGCAATGAGTGCAGGGGACTGGACTAGAAGACCTCTTGAGGTCCCTTCCAGTCCTACATTCTATGTCCTCTCCCTCACAACAGCAGATGCATGGACTGCCATGGGAGGAGTATAAAGAGACAACTTGCAGCAGCAGTGGGAGGATGCCAATAAGTAAGTATCATATCGCCATCTCACCCTGGATCCACTCTGTCAAATATTCTCACACATATCCCTTCTTGCATGTGAATTCACATGAAATCACTTTGCATTGTGAGTTGAGCTGCACAATGTTTAACTGGTAGATTTTGTCATCTTCACAGAAGGTGAAAAATACCCAAAGAGATATTAAGTGCATTCATAGGTGACACTATTGTAATTTGAAAGGTAATTTCTTGCACTTTGAGGATTTGAGAATAGATACTTGGCTAATCAAAAATAGATTTTACCCTCAGAATTACAGAGGCACTACAATATTTCACTAAATAATGAGGGAATTTTAATTCTCTTCCATAGTATAATAATTATTAATTAAATAGTTGCAGTTATCACAGACAAACTGTATAACAGGATTAGGGACTTAGAACCTGACCCAGCAAAATGCTGAATGACCTCAATTCCTAAATATTTTATTCATGATTAATAAAATAGTTATTTAATTAATTGGTTTTAGTGTAACAGGGCCATTTTCCATGGTTTCTAATGGAAATGATGATTTCAGGTTAACGGGAAGTGACATGGAGTATTAGAGAAAGCCCAGTACTTCTGAAAAATTAAGCTATGAAAACCAATGTTACATTCTGTTCATGGAGTGTCCTACTGATATACAGCTAATTCAGAACTGATTATTAATTACTTCAGATCATTACCAAAATGTCTCAGTGTTCAAAATTACATGAAGCAATTAATGAAAATACAAGAGCTTTATTTTTTTTTTTAGAAATCTGCATATTTTAGCAAAAAACGAATCAAAGATAGGCCTGAGTCTAGGTACATTTAGGAATGAGCTTAACTTCAAGCACAAGTTGTCTCATTGATGTCATTCTTCATGTGCTTAAAGGTAGTAGGCACATATTCGTGGCTATGGCCCAAATCTTATAAGTTCTATGAGATCAAACTAAATGATCTAACGGTCCCTTCTGACCTTCTAATCTATGAATAATTGTCCATCAGTATGTAGAGTGTCATTTTGCTCCATCTGGCAGCTCCTTCAAGTAGTTTTTCAGACTGGTGAAATGGAAAGATGACTTTGGTGTGTTGTGCCACAGAATACAGCTTTCATTTTATATGACACTAATCCAGTTCCCAAGTGGATTGAGTAACTGAATATTTTATCGTGACTAGAGAACTTTCAGCTGTATTATGGCTGCATAAATCTGATTTTTATTATGAAGTAGTAAGTATTTATAAACTGAGGCCTGATTCTGACACCCTTATTGATTGTATGGTAGTTGCTCAAGGTGTAGTTCTGTTGACCTCCAAGGGACTATTTGCATGAGTGCTACTTCCTGAAGTGCAAACCTTACTGACAGAACTTAAGTTACCCCGTTAGTTAAGAAAAGCTAATAAAAAGCAGTATTGCCAAACTCAGTCAATAGTGAGCCATGAGTCAGCCACCCAGAAAATGATGTGATTATTTTACCAAAAATATCCGTGACTAAATTTACTTCTGGGTTCATGTTTTCAAGTTTTTCTACACAACCATTAGGGTACACACTTAATTTTTTTTAATGAAATCTGAGATTCTCATGTAAATCACTTGGGCCCAGATCCACAAAGGGATTTAGGCACCTAAAAAAATTCATTGGAATCCACAAACCCTGGATTAGTCACCTGGGTTCCATATACAATGCATACGGAGAGACTGACACCTCAGAATGAGGATCCACGAGAGAGTGTGTTAGGCAGGGAGCCCATGGGAGGTGCTGACAAGAAGTATGTGTTGTAATCTCCGCCCCTGCCGAAGATATAGGCACCCAAGTCTGGATTTCAGAGAGGCACCTATCTCTGCTTGCAATCCACAGCCAAGAACTCTGTCTTGGAGGAACAGCAGGCGCTAAGGATATTTCTTACAAGAATAACGACAGCACATGGCTAATTGCACACACAACCACCAGCAGAGGAGGAGGCGGCAACATCCCTTATCACAGGACTATACAGAGTCCTTGTCACTCTGTCACTGACCCACTGCATATTTAATTAGTTATATACAGTGGAACAGCTTCAACAGGAGAAACAACCTATAGTAGTGGTTAGATCAGTCTCCTGAGAAGTGGGAGACCCCTGTTAAATCCCTTTGCCTTTTCAGTCAGCAGTAAGGGTAGTTGAACTAGAATCTTCCACATGCCACCTGAGTACCCTAAATTCTGGGCTAAAGTTTATAAGGGAGTCTTCTTGCTCCTCATCTATTTTGTTTGGGGTTTGGTATGCTCCAAGATTGGGCCCCACAGACAAGATAGGTAGTTGTGGGGATGCCCTCACTTGGTTTGAGGAGCATGCTTGGGCTTAGGGGTAAGATAAGCATCCAGACATCTTCCTGAGGCAGCAGTGTGCACGCCGAGCAGCACAAGCCTAGGCACCTGGGGAACTTTTACAGCAACAATTAATACTCTAAGTCAGTGGTTCTTAACCTTTATTGCAGCCTGCACCCCTTTGGTTCTCAAAATATGTTCTCACACCCCTTATCAAATATCCTTGAAATAGGGCAGTTCTTTAAACCTAGATATATTTTTTGTTTGTATATTACAGTAATTGTTAAAAAAATGTATAATGTTAATATACACATAGTTTTGATGAAACAAAGTAGTTGAACTTATGTGCCTGTGTTTAATTTGTGTTTGATAATTTACCTTCTAAAACAATCTGGCATGTCTAGCACCCATAGGGGGTGCGTGCACCCCAGGTTAAGAACCACTGCTCTAAGTGAATTTAGGTGCCTATAGGTTTAAGCAGATGTGAAATGAGGGGTTTGTGATATCTGAATCCAGGATTTAAGTGCCTAAATCTGGGATTTAAGTGTCCAAGTCTCATTGTGGATCTGGGTCTTGACTTCTGGAACTGGGACATTACAAAAAATACCAAATATCACAAGACTTTCAATAAACTTGCAAGAATTGGTAGAACTGGAAAGATGTAGAGGGAATAGCCAAGAAGCATTCACTAGTGTATTACAAGGTTTTTTTTTTAATTAGATTTTAATTTTATAAAGAGAGAGGGCGCTCACTGCTTTTGTCTGAACATAGCGATAAAACAAATTCACCTGAGCTGACGTTGGTCCAGAAAGTACTGTAAGAAAAAACTGAACTTAGGGTACAATATTGGCCACTGACCTTCACCCTAGTCTTCAGCCCACCATCTTAAAATCTATTCTTAGGAAAGAAAATGGAACTAACAAGATGTAGACATAATAATAAGCATGTGTCATATCTCATCTCTATAGTAGTCTTCCATATTCTATTCTTGGGGGTTGTTGTTTTTTTTTTATAGTGCTCACCACTAGTGTCTAACGACTTCCAGTGCTCCATATTTATAATTGTCAGCCACTTCTGTGCCATGTTTAATTTAGAATGTAACCTTCTAAAGGCAGGGCACTGTCATTTTTCAGTTGCCTATGAAGTGGTGTGGGTGTGGGTGTGTCTATATATAATCTCCATCCTCAAGGTGTCATTATTCCAAGTGAGAACTCCCATTTGGGACTGTAAAAATAACTGATTCCTCAGTTTGCAGGCAATTCCAAAAAAGAAAAGTAAAAATCAGTTTGAGTTGACCAAAAAAACCAAAATTTTCAGTGAATTAAAAAGTGGAAGTTTCAGACCATACTACAGTGTAACTGTATTGTTCAACCTGAAAACTTCTTTTGTTTTGATGTCAGGATGTTTTAGAGTTTTGTTTTTTTTTTTAAATAAAACTAAAGTTTCAAAAACAAAGTAATTTTAAATAAAATTTCAAAATGTTTCATTTAAAAAATGTCAGTGAAATGTTTAAATTTGGAGGGGACTTTTTTGGGGGGTGGAGGCAGGGGAAAGAAGGCATTTTCACACAAGAAATTCAACTCAACACCAATTTGCTAAATGATCAAAAAATTTCATCCACCTCTAGTCCCCTTACCATAGATGGTACAAAAGTAGACTGGGTGCCCAAAGATGCTGTAGTTATTGACTAACAACTTCACATCAGTTTAACTATAATTAAGACTAACATTTAGTCACAGGTATTTTTGGTCAAAATCATAGACAGGTCACGGGCAATAAATAAAAATTCACAGCCCGTGATCCGTCCATGACTTTTACCAAAAATACCCATGACTAAATCTACTTCTGGGGCCCCACTGCTCTGCGGGGCCTCTCTTCAGTTCTGGGAGTTGACTGTCCCCCAGCCACTTCTCCTAGGGACTGCTCTCCAGAAGGCCTCTGGGTGCCTCTGGGGCCACTGATCTAGCTGCCCCAGGACCACTTCTGGTTGGCCAGTCCCCAGGGCACCCTCAGGACCGTTGCTCAGATGCTCCCTGGAGCCAACCCCACCAGCTGCTGCTTGGGCGCTCCCTGGAGCCAGCACCACCGGCCGCTGCTCGGGCGCTCCCCGGAGCCAGTACCACTGGCCGTTGTTCGGGCGCACCCCGGAGCCAGTACCACCGGCCGCTGCTCACGCAGTCTCTGGGACCAGCTGCCCAGGGCCTCCTGAGTAGCGGCTGGCGTGGCTGGCCCTGGGGACCATCAGAGCAGTTGCCCCCAGGTCGCTCCAGCGGTGGCCAGTACAGCTGGCCATTGGGGGCCCAAGCAGCTGACTCTGAAGTCAGCCACACCAGCCACTGAGGACACAGAAAGTTATGGAATCCGTGACTTCTGCGACCTCCATGAAAGAATTGCAGCATTAACTACGATGTATCAATTCTGTCTTCTGAACAGGTGCTGGGTGGTATTTCAGCAATGGCAGAGTATAAAAAGCAATGCACTTGAATTCACTACTCCAACATCCACATGCTGCTTTATCAAGATGGCAGAAGAACAATATTTTAAACTTTATTACTGTAGGAATAAAAAATATGCTCATTAGACATTTCACTCCAATGACTTCAGGGTTCTTCTTAGGAATTGGGTGACTATCATTTTGGTTTGATTAGCTCCTTAACATTTGGCTTTCAAATTAAGTTATGATTAGAATTACATAATTATTAAAAAAATTTAGTAGAAAGAGTTCACAGATGATTTCAAATATTTTGCTTAGCTCTCCAATATCATTTCATATGGCTCTGAACAGGTGTATTCACCATGGATTAAACCAGATTTTTGGATTTACTTCTTAGACAAATCTCACTCAAAGTCTTAAACACAGTTAAATTACAAATAGACAAATTAAATTACAAATTAATATTATAATTAAGATAACACTAGAGAAGAGTAAGGGAAGTCGACCAGAGAGCATCTCCCATTGATGCAGTGCAGTGATGACACCCCAGTAAGTTGACCAAGCTACGCTGACTACAGATATGTTATTCACGTAGCTGGAGTAGAATAATTTTGGTTGAGTTGTAGACAAGCCCACAGTCAAATTTTGCTGACCACTAGGTTATGCTGCTGAAGCCCATCCTTTCTCTCTCTTTTATGGGATTCAGAGAGAATTGTGAGGGTAGGTAATATATATTGGTGGGACCATGGTCAGGTGGTTTAAATGGTTGTTTTTTTTCTATTGTAGGATTATTGCTCAGTGGGAAGTGATTTAGAAAGCTGTTTATTTGTATAAACAAATATTTCAGGGGATTTTCAAGAGTGTCCAGAGTGATGGTTCTTTCATTGCATAGAAATGGGTACAGATACTTATGCTCAATACGACAACCAGGAGGTTCTCCAGCAGTTCCTATAGGACACCCCAGGGTGGGAATCATGGGGTGATGGGGATTTTCACATTAATAAAGCCCTGAATTCTACTAGGTAATGAAGTTGCACTGTATATGCTACAATTATAACTACTGGAAGGAAGGAAATAATGAACAAAGGAAACTAACTAAACAGCTAATAAGCTGAAATTCCAAATGTTTCTGAAGAGCCATGTGCACAGTGGGAGCACAGTCTTCTAAGTGTGTGTGTTTCATGTTATAATAACAGGCAATATCAAGTAAATAAGAGCCAAAGTGAAGATTATATTTAATATGTTTTCACAAAAGTCAATTTTGCAACAGTTGGAACTCTAGGAAACTATGTATGTAATCAGACTTAGGTTTCACCTCATAAAATAAAGTGCCAAAAAGACAAGTTAAAACCTGTTGTTTTCTAATAGATTATATCAAACCAAATTCAGAAAAAAATATTTCTAATATTAAGATTCTAGTTTTTCTATAGCCTATCATCATTAGCTCTCTTTGAGGTGTGCATTATTTTATAAATCACACAGCAGAAACATTTGATTACTAACAAGCTAAATACAGAAAAGGTAGCATTTAAACAAATTATGGGATGTGTATTGAGACATGACTCACGATGTAGCATGGGGGGGAACAGCATTTCATGCATACAGTATCATCTGAATTTAATCACCATAATTTAAAAGGTGCCTTAATTAAAAAAGTAGTTATTCTAGTGAAAACCTGATTTTAAATGTGACTAAAATGGATTGTCAGAAAAATGATGTATGTATAAAATCTGTAGTTACAATGTGATGGGGGAGGATCAACATGAGAATTTCATTAAATGGAAGACAATCATTTTGTTCAGTTCAAGTAAAGTAAAATGAGAAAAGTTTAAAGAAAATCAATAAAAAATGTCTTAACTAGTTTTACATAAGAACAGCCATACTGGGTCAGACCAAAGATCCATCTAGCCCAGTATCCTGTTTTCCGACAGTGGCCAATGCCAAGTGCCCCAAAGGGAATGAACAGAACAGGTAATCATCAAGTGATCCATTCCCTGTTGTACATTCACAGCTTCTGGCAAATGGAGGATAGGAACACCATCCCTGTCCATCCTGGTTAATAGCCCTTGCTGGATTGATGGACCAAACATTGAAGCATTAACATTTCAACTGCTCTTATGTTAAATCCTATTTTAGAATTTATTTTCAGAATTTAATTGTTAAAATGTATGCTATGCTAAAACTTGACATAACTGACAGCCAACAAACACTTAAAAAAACTAATTATTTCATAGATCAGTTTGAATATTCTCTTTTAGAAGTTACTTGCTTCCATCATATCCCCAGGGATCTTTGGGTGTGGAGGGCTGAATAGAGGTCTGGGGAAAGCAAGAAGCATACTGAGGTATCAGTTCTCTCCACTTCCACTCCTCATATCTCTTAACCATAGCTAGATCCATGGGTTTTGGTCAACCTCCACTCACAGAAGCAGAAGAGAGTATGGTGCACCAAATGTAATCCCTCTATTTCTTTAGAAACTAACAGTAAATACCACAGCGCTCCCCCCCCCACCTACTTCCTCCAAATAGCACAATTCATTTTTCTTTAATGGTCTTGTACATTAATCTGAAAAACCTCTTTACAAGTGTGTAGTCAGTTGACTAAGTTATAAATCATTCACAGTATTTTCCCCTTTCTCAGTCAGCATCTTTTAAAAAAAAAGTCACAAAAATTTTCAGTCCGCTGATTAACCCAGAAATCATAAGTCATACATTAAAACATGCATTAATGGTCCAGCAGTTTTCCAAGTAACATACAACTATTCATGGCTGTCATGAACAGATAAGTAAGAGTTAATAGAACAAAAGTGCTTCCTATCTCTTTTGCCTGGAAAGGGTTAACAAGAACAGTGAGCCTGGCTGTCACCTGGCCAGGGGACCAATCGGAGGACAGGATACTTTCAAATCTTGAGGGAGGGAAGTTTTGCGTGTGTGCTGTTAGTTTTTTGGTTGTTGTTCACTCTGGGGGCTCAGAGGGACCAGACGTGCAACCAGGTTTCTCCCCAATCTCCCTGATACAGGTTCTTATAGATCCAGAATAGTAAGTACTAGGTAGATAAAGCGAGTTAGGCTTATGGTTGTTTTTCTTTATTTGCAAATGTGTATTTGGCTGGAAGGAGTTCAAATTTATATTTTGCTGAAAGGATTTTAATTTGTACTTGAATACTTAGGCTGGGAGGGTATTCCCAGTGTCTATAGCTGAAAGACCTTGTACATATTCCATCTTAAATTTACAAAGATAATTTTTACTGTTTCTTCTTTCTTTAATTAAAAGCTTTTCTTGTTTAAGAACCTAATTGTTTTTTTATTCTGGTGAGACCCCAGGGGACTGGGTCTGGATTCACCAGGGAATTGGGGGGGGGAGAAAGGAGGGAAGGGGGAGAGAGAGGCTAAATTCTCTCTGTGTTAGGATTACTGTCTCTCTCAGGGAGAATCTGGGAGGGGAAGAGAGAAGGAGGGGGAAAGGTGCATCTTCCTCTCTGTTTCAAGATTCAAGGAGTTTGAATCACAGTGATCTTCCAGGGTAACCCAGGGAGGGGAAGGCTGGGAGAGGCAACAGTGAAGGAAAGGGTTTACTTTCCTTGTGTTAAGATCCAGAGGGACTGGGTCTTGTGGGTCCCCGGGCAAGGTTTTTGGGGGGACGAGAGTGTACCAGGCACTGGAATTCCTGGTTGGTGGCAGCGCTACAGGTTCTAAGCTGGTAATTGAGCTTAGAGGAATTCATGCTGGTACCCCATCTTTTGGACGCTAAGGTTCAGAGTGGGGATTTAGGCCATGACAATGGCACTCATCAAATTAATCATGTTCTCTGGCAAAGTAATTATGCACTTGCCTGTGTAATCACTGCTAACTATAACTATCTAGGTATTTCTAATTCCAGTCTAATTCCAATCACTGTGGCATCTCAACTTCATGAATCTTGCACTGAAGCAGTTACATAATTCTATTCACCGAAGTCAATGCTTACGTGTTTGCAGGATCAGGACCTGCAGTGAAAATGGGACAGATATATTGAGCCTCTGCAGATTCAGCTGAGATCAGTGCGGGTGTCAGGTGTTCAGCACCTGCCAAGATTTGGCCTTAGTCTTTTTAACTGACATTTATAACTCACTCAACACTCACCAAAACTATCTGCATGCTTGTCACCTTGCATACCAAATTAGCAATTTGGATTACTTTTTCTAACTGGGTTTCAATTATTGTAATTGCACTCTTGTTATTACACTACAATTAGTAATTGTTAGCTGATGTTATTAGCTCCTGGCTGATCCTGCTCCATGCTCTCTTTATTGATGTTACTCTCTTCCTTACAGCACAGCTGAGGAAAGCAAAGGGGCCATCAGTGAACAAAGTCATTAATAAAGGCCCAGATCCTCAAAAGGTATTTAGGTGTCTAATTCGCACATAATTTACCGCTGGCAATAGAAGCAGGTGCTTGTTTTTTTTTTTTTAATCTGCCACTGTATTTATGAATGCTTCTGGGCTATCTGAATGTTACAGTCTCAAGACTCTCAGGTTAAACAAAAGATACTTCAAGAGAATGAAGTACTATACAAGGCTATAAGAAACACAGGGTAATATGAAGTAGAATAAATTATTCTGTAAATCACATAAATGTGGTACAGATCCCACACCCAGGAAATTCAATAGTATATTTACAGTTTGAGTGAGAGATGATATGGCAAACATAAATGGAGCAGTCCCCAGGAGCAGATAAGAAGTTTTTAGCCTACAAATTGTATGCTCTAGCAAGCTGAACATGATGGAATGTTTTCATACTGTTGAATGCCCCACTGCAAATGTATTGTTATGACCAAACTAGCAATGGAATGCCTGCTATGAATCACTAATCTGAGCAGAATGAAACTTCAGAGCAAAGGCTAAACAGAGGGTGCGTGTATATAATTCAAACACAATGTAGTTAAATAATCATATTATTTTACAGTGTCTAAAGAAAAAAACCCAAATGTTAAAACTTACTCTGCATTTTTGGGGGTATTTTGGCCCCAATGCACAAAAGCATTTTATGGGCTTAACTTTAAGTGTTTAACATCAACTTCAATAGGACTTACATGTATGCTTAAATGCTTTGTTGGTTTGAGTCCTTATCCACAAAAACACTCCTTAAATTTTCATTGAAATCCCAGGGAAAGCGATTTCCTATCTCCCATCTGCAGAACTCAGGATTTAGCTTTTGATGTTTTACATATGCATTAACAACTAGGACTCAACTAGCATAAGATGATCTAAGTTATATGACAATGTTAATGGTAATGCTGATGAAATATCCATATTTATCAATTCCAGCAAAATGTATTGTTTTGCGGTGTTCTTTGGCACATATGAGAGAGTCTCCCCAAAAATAATGAATGCAGAAATTCCAGGTCTAGTCTCACGTTAACAAAACACTACTTTTAAAATAAATCATAAATGCCAAAAAATTGGTGGATATTAATCAAAGTTATATGTGAAAGTGAACATTAGCAAGAGAGAGAGATTTTAGCCACATAAACTGTGTATTCTGAGCCATGTGTCAACTGTTTTTGTACTATTACTGTTATTTTTTTCTACAGCTTGAGGGTAAACAGTCTCCCGGGGTCACTATGCCATTGTGATGTCAGGGCACCTTAACAGCCTAGCCAGAGAATGATCCAGGTAGCTCTCAATCTGCAAGGAGGCCACATCCCTCTGGGATTTGCCATGATGATGATGATGATGGAGGAAAGATTCTAGATTATAATCCTAATTGCAAATTGAGAACCATCCAGACTGATCTCTGACAAGATGTTTCAGGTGATCTGTTTGCCAGTGACAGACATAAACTGATTATACAATCTTGTTGCGCCACTGAAGCTTTTGGTCCCCACAAGATCATTGGTCATGTAGCAGCATTCCTTGATACGCACACTTCAGAATTCATTGGTCTTCTATTCTAATACCATGTCTGTAATAAAAAAGCTGCCAATACCAGACCAGTGGCAATGGAGGCAGTTGCTTGGTTCAGCTTTGAGTATCCTCATTTCTGATCTTGTCCTGACACTTGATATGGAGCAGCTGACAGATGATGAGAATTGCGAACATTAATCCAGTGATCTTCAGCCTTCCTTGGTGTCCACATTTCACTTCAGTACAACAGAGTTTGTATAACTGTGTTTCTGTAGTTCCACAGCTTTGTACGAAGATCAGTGTTACATCCTCCACAGAGGCTGCTGAAGGGCCCAAAGCATGGCAGAAGCTGCTGCTATATGTTCATCCGAATCTTTCAATCATTGTCCAGCAATGTCAATGATGCTGCCCAAATATTTGACAGTTGCCATCTCCTCAATATGCCGTCCAGACAGGTTAATATTGAACTTGTTGTAATCTGGAGGCTGTCAGATGGTAATGGCCAAGGATTTTGGTCTGGTTATTAATGCAGATAAAGCTATGTACACTGTTTCTTGCCCAATCCGATTTCTCACCAGCTTCAGCCATTTTCCAAACTAAGCCAAAGATTCTAAATGAGAAACTGTTTTAACTGTGACATGTGGACTGTACTAGAATGATTAAAATTAAACCAGCTGTCCTTAAAGAAGGTTTAATATGTTTAAATAACAGAATTAAGTTATTTGGAGAAAGCACCAAATAAAGCCCGTACCCTTTTGGCTATTGAAAGGTAGTAGGGAATGCTGCAGCTCAATGGTGAGTAAAAGTATTAGTGCTTATTAGAATTTCCTTCAAAAAGAATATTCTTCTGGCATGAATAGGTGAACTTATTAAACATATAATAGTTTGGTTGATGCTCAAGCAGTAGTCATCAAATAATATTGCCAACTACTCCCCATCTCTTTGCAACAATCTTTTGCAGGATGGAGGGTCTTATATTTTCCCCTGAATCAGACCATCTTGCTATCTTCCTGGGGAGGATGTAAAGAATTCAGCATGGAGAGGGAGCACAAGGATGGAAGGAGTAAGAGGGGAAGCGGAATGGAGGGAGTAAGAGGTGAGGATCTGGGCACAATGACTGAAGTTATCCTACTGAAATGTATTATAGAGTGAGCACAGTTAAGGAGTTTTCACTATTTTGAAAGGGCAAATTCCATGTCCTGATCTGCACACAGATCTCATCTGTCTCCAACAGCGGCCAGTAACACAAAGTATAATTAGGCAATACCATGCCCACAGGGGAAGTTTCCTCCTAACTACATATAATGAGCGATTGAATATTGTTCTCAAAAAAGAGGGCTGAAGTCCTTTACAAATTTTTCTCTTAAATAGTGTTACTGCAAATATTCATATGGTTCATGTATCTAAGCCTTTTTCAATTAATACTGAGTTCTTTTAGGATTTCATATTTAGCCTCCTCACAACCTTCATGGCTTCACCAGGTTGGCTGTAGCCATGGTTATGTTAGAGAAAAAGGGATATCATTGAAATATATACCTTTTGTAATAGCTATATAAAAAGGTAGAAACTATATATATATAATTTTATTTGAACCTGCAATCTTGAACTATTTAATATACAATTTGAACTATATAATAGTTATCAAGATTGCAGGTTCAAATAAAAGTTGGTACAAATTGAAGCTAAAGAAAACATCAGGCCTGAAGAGAGTTTGGACATTAATTAATTAATAAGGACAAATGCAAAGTACTCCACTTAAGAAGGCACAATCCGTTGCACATATACAAAATGAGAAATGACTGCTAAGAAAAAATACTCAGAAAGGGATCTGGTGTAATAGTGGATCACAAGCTAAATGAGAGTCAGCAATATAACACTGTCACAAAAAAAGCATACACTCTGGATTTAGTAGCAGGAGTATAGTAAGCAAAACACAAGAATTAATTTTTCCGGTCTATTACTGATTAGGCCTCAATTGGAGTAGTGTGTCCAGTTCTGGCCGCCACGTTTCAAGAAAGATCTGGGCAATTTGGAGAAAGTCCAGAAAAGGTCAACAAAAATGATGAAAGGTTTAGAAAACCTGACCTATGAGGGAAGATTGAAAAAATTGGGTTTGTTTAGTCTGGAGAAGAGAAGACTGAAGGGAGATATAAGAGTTTTCAAGTACATAAAAGATTGTTACAAAGAGGGGGGAGAAAATGTGTTCTCTTTAACATCTGAGGAAAGGACAGCAAGGGCAGTTTAGGTTGGATATTAGGAAAAACTTCCCAACTGTCATAGTAGTTAAACATTGAATAAATCACCCAGGGAGGCTGTGGAATCTTCATCACTGGACATTTTTAAGAGCAGATCAAACACCTGCCAGAGATGGTCTAGATCGGGTCGGCAACCAATGGAACGTGTGCCAGAGATGGCATGCGAGCCAATTTTTAATGGCACGCGAGCCAATATTTAATGGCACGCAGCTGCCTGCTGGGACTCCGTGTGCCATTAAAAATCCTGCCCGCTTGCCGCGGGGTCCACAGTCCCGGGCTGGAGCACCGGGCCCAGTGTACCAAGCCGCCCACCCCTCCCCTGGAGCCCTGCCGCGGCGCATGCAGTGCTCTTGGGGCCGGGGCTGCGTGCTCCCACGGGGCACCGTTTGACTCCGTGGGGAGGAAAAAATGCTCCCCGCTCACCTGGAGCCCTGCCGCCGTGCGTGCAGTGCTCTGAGGGGCGGGGCTGTGCGGGATAGTGTATCTGGCTCTGCTTGGAGCCTCAAGGTAAGGTGTCCAGGGCTGGGGGGGGTGGATAAAAGGGTGGGGGCAGTCAGGGGACAGGGAGCAGGGTAGGTTGGATAGAGGATGGCTAGAGGCGGGGGTCTCTGGGGGGGCAGTGGATGAGGCATGGGAGTTCTGGGGTCTGTTAGGGGGAAGGGGACGGATAGGGGGCAGGGCAGTCAGGGGACAGGGAGCAAGGAGGGTCCTGGGAGACAGTTAGGGTGGGGGGATCTCTGGAGGGGGTGGTCAGGGGACAAGGACCCGGGGGAGTTGCATGAGTCGGAAGTTTGGGGTTGAGGGGCTGTCAGGAGGCAGGGGTGTGGAGAGGGGTTGCAGCACGCAGGGAGCAGGGAGAGGGTTGTATGGGTTGGGAGTTCTGAGGATCCTGTCAGGGGGCGGGGAGCGGTTGGATGGGGCATGGGACTCCCGGGAGTCTATCTGGGGGTGGAGGTGGTGGATAAGGTTTGGGGCAGTCAGGGGACAGATGGGGGTAGGGTCCTGGGGGGGCAGTCGGGACAAGGAGCAGGGAGACTTAGATAGGGGATGGGGTCCTGGGGGGGCAGTTATGGGCAGGGGTCCCAGGAGGAGGTAGTCAGGGAACAAGGAGTGAGGGGTTAGGGGTTTTGAAGGGGGCAGTCACCCAGCCTTCTGCCCTGAGCCCTGACCACTGACCCCACACACACACACACAGCCCTCTGCCCTGAGCCCTGCATCCCCACACACACCCCAGGCCCCTGCCCTGGGCCCTGTACCTCCCTCATACACACCCAGACCTCTGCTTGACTTCTTCACACACCTCCCACGATCCCAGCCCTGACTCTGGCACCCCCACGCATACCCAGCCCTCCCTCTGCCCCGACACCTGCACCCCCCTCACATGCCCCCAGCCCTCTGCCCTAACTCTTGCACCCCTGCACATCCCCAGCTCCCCCACACCCTATGCACCCCCCACATCCCCACCCTCGCCCTGAGCACCAAACAGGAACTCCTGCACCCACCCCTCCACATTCCCACCTGCACCCCTTGCATCATATGGGAGCTGCCCAGGTAAGTGCCCCACACCCAAACCTCCTGCCCCAACCCTGAGCCCCCTCCCTCATTCTAGCTCCTGGCCACACCCTTCACCCCCAGCCCTGTGCTCAGTGCACTCCCACCCTCAGCTCAGTGCAGAGAGAGGAAGAGAATGGACCAGAACCAGGGAGAAGATAAGTCCCCACTGCATGTGGGCAGGGCCGGGACCCCAGACTGGCAGCAAGCTGAGTGGTTCTGGCAATCAGGATCCTGGATGGCAGGAGCTGGCGGATGGAACCCCTGAACGGCAGTGGGGTCCCAGCAGTCAGCTCCGCACAGCCTGCTACCAGTCTGGGGTTCTGGCTGCCAAACCCTTGATAGCCAGGGTCCCGGCTGCAGACCCTGCTCAGCCCGCTGCCAACCTAGGTGAACAGAACCCCAGACCAGCAGTGGGCTGAGAGGGTCGGCAGCGTAAGATCAACATTTTAATTTAATTTTAAATGAAGCTTCTTAAACATTTTGAAAACCTAGTTTATTTTATAATACAACACTAGTTTAGTTATATAATCTATAGACTTATAGAGAGATACCTTCTAAAAATATTAAAATGTATTACAGGCACACGAGACCTTAAATTAGAGTGAATAAATGAAGACTCGGCACCACCACTTGAGGTCCACTCCAGTCCTACAATTCTATGGACTATCTATCACCACACAAAAATATAGCTGAAAACATAGTAAGTTGTTGGTATATTTCCGGATTTTTATTTTATTTTTATTATTATAATTATTGGTTTTGTTTGTTTTTTGTTGCTTTGCAGAATCAGAATTGTTTTTAGAGGACAAAAGTATTACATGCTAGTTTGTAGCAAACTAAGATGTCTGCTATCTTAAATATTACTATTTATCCCAATTATTCAGCAAAGTTATTGTGACCAATACCTTTTTAATAATGTAAAATGTGCCTTGGCCATCTTTTTATCATACTATATGTTATGATACAGACAGATTCACTGAGCTGTGTCTTCTGTGTCAAAATGTGCCTATTATACAGTAATGACTCACCGTGGCCTTTGACTCATCTATTTAATTAATTTCTCATTTAATATTGCACACAATTTTCTTATAAAGCCCAGACACAGCAAGTTAGGAGTAATTTACAATTCAGATTCAAGGATCTTCTTTCAAGGCTTCATCTTATTTATATTTTTCCAGGTCTAACTTAGAAAAATTCTTGGCCATTATTTATTCTTTCCTGTTGACAAAGGTCTGACAAGAACTAACTCTTCCTCTTTTACTTTCACAGCTATTCTTTGCCTTGTGTCCATTATTCCAGAATATTCAGAACCAAATTCAAATTAGTGTATTTCTTGCTTTTTTTTTTTCCTGTGCATGGGGAAGCAGTTTTCTGTGTTAGGTAATGTTAGAATCATTGAACATTTTAACATTAGAATTCTTCATGCTGAATGACAACTACTTTTTTGAGATCTTGATACAAACACATCAAAGCTGGTACTTAAAACCCTTAGCAAAATCTACATTGACAGTAAAAGTCATTTGTTCCCAGTTTTCCATTTATTGCTATTTTTGAATTGTGTTTAATTTTAAAAAAAAGTGCGTTCTGGGGGGGGGATGGGGGGGAAAAATCAGCTACTTTTTGCTAGTAGCTACTTTTCCACAGTAAACCAGTGCACAAAGTATATTCCTTTATGGCTAAGCAGGATTCTTAAATGTTTTAAGAAGCTGATAGTGTATAGCAAGGGGGCACATGCATACAAATGGGAGAAGCAAGAATAAAGAGGAACACATTATGGTGTTGATCCTGTACCCATGGACACAAGGCAAAACTCCCACTTCTGCAGTGGTGCAGGATAAGGATTTATTAGTCCAAGCAGGCTCATATCACACACGTGCGTGCACACACACACACAAGCATCAGGGGCATTAGCATTAGAAACAGTGGTAGGTTGAGCTCAAACTTCTAGCTACAGCACTGTACCCACCTCAGCTGCATGGGGGGGGGTCCCTCAATGTGCCACTGTTCTGTTGCATTATGCATTGACTGGAATGACTCCCTGAAGTCCTTCTGCTACACTAGAGCCCCCTGTTGGAATATGCCTTACACAGCTTTGGGCACAGCAGAAATTGCTCCCAAACGAGACCTACTACAGTTAGGATGATCAGCAAGTTTTACTGTGATTTTTATTTTCTCATTCTTGTGAAGAGAGCACTAGCCCAAAGGTACATGTTTTGACCTATGAACTTAGTGTTCCTTGGTGGATTTTGTATCTATAGGCTCTGACTTTGCTCCTCGCCAACTCTGCTTGTCTTCTCCCCCACCAATCCTCCAAGCCAGCAGAAGAAAGCCTACGTAGGGCAAGGAAGGAGATCAGCTGGTTACAGAAAGGATTTTCATTGCAGCATCTTCCTTAGCCAGGGGGATATGTGGGCACCTATGGGGGGAAGGCTGCATCTGATACTTCTTCCATCCCAACAGTCCTTAGGAGGCCAGCAGAGGGAAGGGAGTTGGCTGAGCATTGCCACATAAAGAACCAACTTCAGGCTGCAGAGCAGAAATACTGTTGTCCTTTACCACCATTATCCTCCCCTATAATTACACCCATGCCTTGTCATATGACTAAAAAGCAATCCCTGGGCCTTACAAAGGAAACAAAGTAGAAATCCAGTTTAAAGCATAAGTTTGACTGAATATAAACTGGGTAAAAATGTCAGATTGTAACAGTGCACAGAAAGAGAGAATGGTTAGAGAGATTTGTTGGTGTCATAAGCGTTCCATTGGAAAAGTGGAACCAAAACTTCAGTCTAACAAAAGTTACTGACAATTAATTCTTCCACTTGAAATACTCAGGAAGAATTAAACTGTGACATCGTCACTGTAAGCAGTGTTCTCAGACAGTGCTAGCTGTGTGATGAAATACCACAAAACACACAGCTTAAAATGTGACTGGAGTTTGACTGGCATGTTTTTGTGGGGATTTAACTGAAAGAACTGGACTCTCATGGATTACATTGGCAATTACAGCCTCCTTTACTGTCATATTTTAACGTAGTTGCTGTTGTCATTTTCTCGGTATTCATTAATGCCTATTTTTCCACAGCATGTTCCATCATATAGCAAAGGGACCACATTTATTCAGTGCCCCTTTCTCTGTTATCAAAGTTGTCCTGATGATTTTTTCACAATTCAAAAATGGCTCCTGTTTTCATTTGCACAGTTCTTCGCTTTGTTATAATGCACCAAAATATGAAACAGTTATGATAATAAACAAATGCAAAACAGGGTTGTGTTAGGCTCTTTTAGGGCCAGAGCCTCAGCAGGCTTAAATCCGCATAGCTCAAAAGCAGGCTGTGGAGCTATGACAATTTCAACTCGCTGAAGCTCTGGTTCTCAACGTTTCCCTGAATACGAAGGTTTATTCAACAATCAGACTTGCAAGAAAAACATTAAAAATACTGTTTCCACCTTCTCTCTCTTTCAAAATGCAAAGGATCAAGATTTTTCTAGGTTAAGTTTTCCAAGAACTACACAAAAGAAAGGAACTTATTTAGTGTCTTAATATGACCAAAGGATTGGAGGATTCTTAAAATAAATATTAGATGGTCCATATATTAAACGACATGTACTATTATGATTGTATCTGCTCATCAGCGGTGCTGGAACTAGGGGTGAGGTAGCACCCTCTGGCTTTAAATGGTTCCATCATCTACAGGGTTTACAGTTTTCATCAATGGCTTTCAGCATCTCCACTATCAAAATTGTTCTAATACTACTGCTGCTTGTAACAGAACTTAAGGAAGTGAAAACTTGCAAACATAACTTATTTTAGAAGTCTGGGACTATAGTGCACTGGGAAAGGAATATTTTGTAATCTAGCTCAGATAAATTATGCAGAAAAAAGGACCAACTAATGATGAGCAACACAGGTTGAATAAAGGAGATTATTCTTTTTAGTATTACTGTCGGTGTAACAAAATCTTCCTGCAACTGTGTTCAAACACATTAAAGGACAAAGTCCTGAAATAGGAAGACTAAGTGCTGTGGACTGAAAATCAGTTGCAATGTTAACATTTTGTAGGGAAATGACCATATTTTTCAAGTCATTGAATTCTAAAATTATCATTGCTAAAAATCACAGCAAGAAGAAAAAGGGACGTCATTAGATTCTATTACCTGATGCCTCAATAGGCACACGCTTGGCATCTTAATCTAAGTTTAAGTACGACTGGTCCCAGTGAAGTCAATGGAACTATTCCCATGCCTAAAGTTAAACATGTGCTTAACCACCTCAGAGAATTGGGGTTTTAAAGAATATGGTCATAGGTTGTTGGAGTGCAGGAGTTGCTAAAGGAATTATGCATGCAGAAACTGAAATTCCTATTAGAAGGTTCTCTTCTGATATTATACTTAAGTTAAAAATCCTAAAACTTTATTTTTAAAAAGATGAAAAAATCTTCAGGTCAGATTTTCATCCTCTTACTCATATTTAATAGTATCTTAATCCATAGTCAGGACCACTCATGGAGTAAGGTGCTACACAGTACAAGTAAGCAGATCAGAATCTAGCTCTCCATGTACTTGTTACCTAATGTACTCATCCCAGCACACACCCCTCACTCCCTTTAGTCATTGTCACCCCTTCACTATGCTGAGTTTAATTTAGAACCTGACTCCACAAACTATCCCACTGTATAGGAAAGATAGGAAGTATAGCAAGAGAGCACGCTGGCTTAACCAGGAGATCTTCAGTGATCTAAAACTCACAAAAGAGTTGTACAAAAAGTGGAAACTAGGTCAAATTACAAAGGATTAAAATAAATAAATTCAAGCACATAGAGACAAAATTAGAAAGGCCAAGGTACAAAATGAGATTAAACTAGGTAGAGACATAAAAGGTAACAAGAAAACATCCTACAAGTACATTAGAAGCAAGAGAAAGAACAAGGGCAGGGTAGGCCCGTTATGCAATGAGGGGGTTGAAGGAGAAACAGAAAATGTGGAAATGACGCGAAGTCCTAAATGATTTTTGTGTTTCAGTTTTCACCAAAAGGTTAGTAGCAAACGGACATCTAACCTCATGAATGCCAGTGAAAATGAAGTAGCCGGAAAGATAATGGAACAAATAACTAAGCAGTTTGCAAACATCTGGAAGATAATAAAGTGATAAGTAACAGTCAGCGTGGATTTGTCAAGAACAAATCATGTCAAACCAATTGTGTCAAAGAAACCTAACATTCTTTGACAGGGTAACAAGCCTTATGGATAGGTGGGGAAAACTTTTGATACCGTCTCGCATGACCTTAACATAAACAAACTAGGGAAATACAACCTAAATGGAGTTACCATAAGATGGGTGCATAACTGGTTGGAAAACCGTTCCCCAAGAGTAGTTATCAGTGCTTCACATCAAGCTGGAAGGGAATATAAAATGGGGATCAGTTCTAGGTCTGGTTCTGTTCAATATTTTCGTCAATGGCACAGAAAGTACACTTTGCGGAAGATACCAAGTTGGGAGGGATTGCGAGTGCTTTGGAGGATAAGATTAAAATTCAAAATGATCTGGACAAACTGGAGAAATGGTCCGAAGAAAACAGGATGAAATTCAAAGAGGACAAATGCAAAGTATACCACTTAGGACAAAACAATCAGTTGCACACACACAAAATGGGAAATGATTGCATAGGATGGAGTACTTCATAAAGGGATCTGGGAGTTATAGTGGATCACAAGCTAAATATGAATCAGTGTAACACTGTTCCCATAAAAAAAAGCAAACATGATTCTGGGACGTATTAGCAGGAGTGTTGTAAGCAAGACACGAGAAGTAATTCTTCCACTCTACTCTGGGCTGATTAGGCCTCCGCTGGAATATTGCATCCAGTTCTGGGCACCACATTTCAGAAAAGATGTGTGCAAATTGGAGACAGTCCAGAGAAGAACAACAAAAATGATTACAGATCTAGAATATATTACCCATGAGGGAAAATTTTAAAAATTGGGTTTGTTTTAGTCTGGAGGAGAGAAGACAGAGATGACATAACAGTTTTCAAGTACATAAAAGTTTGTTACAAGGAGGAGGGAGATACATTGTTCTCTTTAACCTTTGAGGATAAGACAAGAAGCAATGAGCTTAAATTGCAGCAAGGGCAGTTTAGGTTGGAAACTAGGAAAAACTTCAACTGTCATAGTAGTTAAGCACTGACTAAATTGCCTATCGAGGTTGTGGAATCTCCATCATTGGGGATTTTTGAGAGCAGGTCAGACATTCACCTATCAAGGATGCTCTACAGAAGATTTAGTTCCCTGAGTGCAGGGGACTGGACTAGAAGACCTCTCAACATCCCTTTCAATCATATGATTAGCATATCACTCAATGATTAGCAGATGGGACTAAACGCACAAGTAAAATTGCAGAATCAGGCCTTAAATTAGGCTCAATACAAAAAGGGATGACACTGACCTCCATGGGACTTGTCATATGAGTATTCTATTTTGTTCCTTATAGGTTCTTATGCCACTGCTTAATGCACTACTGGAAGGCATTTGGGTATGTGATTAACATATGAGTATGTGCTACTTCAGGTAAGGGATGCAGAAACAGACCCTCATATTGAGAACGCTTTGAGACAGTAAGGTGTTTTTTTGGTTTGTTTTTAATTGTTTTTCCCCTGGAGCACCACACATTCTTATGACACTGAATGCAACAAAATTTTAATGGATTAATGAAGGCTATAACATGACCAGAGAGATATTTCCTTCCCAAAGATACTCTTTTCCAGGATAATCTTTAGAAATTCATTTTATCCAAGGAGCTGAGAAAATAATTCACAGGAGAAAATAATCCAGTCCCAGGACAGAAGTGATTATTCTCTAATTATTATATTTGGCACCTGGGTGACTTGTAACAAGGTGATGGCCCTAGATGACATAAAAGGATGCAAACTTTTTTATCCCTCTGCATTAAGACAAATGGGTCTTTTATCCCTAGTCCTCCTTAACCTATTATCCTAGACACCCAATTTATCTCAAAGTAGTGCTTAGCCGTAGATTATGAAGCCTTGATGATTTACCTCCACTCTTTGGGGATTACAGTCTAAGACTGGCTTCACCATTTCAGAAACCAAATCTGAAATGCATCATTGGTGCTCATGAAGATGCTATGCTAAGAGCTAGATGTTCTGTGGAACCTGCTGGAGTTCATGACTAAGTTAATATGACGAAGAGCAGTCTTCCCGGACATAATTGGCTGTTACTGCAGATCATTTATTTTGTAAATTACCACATTTCATACCTAAAACATAAAACAAAACCCCATAAAGCTAAGTAAAAATCATGTTACTCAAAAAATGCTACTTTTATGATACTTTGCAAACTGAAACTAAATGGACTGACTTCAGTGGGACCAGGATTTCATCCACTGAGCTTCATCCATTTGTTTGGAAGTGCCTATGAGGAGCGCTAAGACAGGATGATTTCCCTTTTACAGATGACTGGCCAGGCTACTATTACCAGTCAGATTCCTAGAATCCTCACAAAGTACGAAGTACATACTCAGTTCTGTCCATAGTTATATCAGCCACATGGGCTACTGTCAGCGCATGATTACTGGGAGGTTAAAAACAAGTCTTTCATGTGCCACAGTAGTATCCAGGGAGGTCAAACAACTTTGAAAGGGAGTGTAGCAGATCGAGCACTGACTGCCGCAGTGCCTCCTGCTGGTCATCTGGGAATTAGCTCGATTCCAACCTCTGCTGAACGGTGTCTCCCCTGCCTCAGGCCCCCGTGTCCTCCTGGACTCCGGTGCCTCTTACCTTGGGGTGCTACCCACAACAGTACCCCCACACTCGGGGTCTCCCATCCCAGGGGAACTCCAATCCTTTATGCCCACCTTGCCTCAGTGGTTACTGCCCATCATCATCTAGCCCCCTCTCACTGGGCAAACTGCAGTCTGTGATGGCCACTCATCACTGGCAACAGGGTTGGACCAGCTTCCTCTGCCTATCCCTGGGCTGCACCTCTGCAGCCCCAGTGCCTCCTTAGGCCTTTAACAAGGCCTCAGCTTGGGGAGTTGCCAGGCTGGAGCTCCCCAGCTCCTTTTGCCCTTCCCCAGCACTGCTCTGCTTCAGGTACCCTGTGCTCTCAGGCAGCTAGGTCCTTCCCACTCCAAGGCTGGAGTGAGATTGACTCAATACCTCCCTTAACCCTGATATCAGGGCCAGCTGTGGCCACTTCCCCACTCAGCCTACCTTTTTCCCGAGGAGCAGGGTAACTGCCCTGCCACAGGGAGTTATTCACTCTCACCTCAGAGACTTCAGAATGTTTTCACTCTATTATTCATTTTATGTGACTTAATGTGGGAAAAGTTTAGGTCATACAAAGTTTTGGGCCAGTGGCCAAATTAATGACAAAATATATTAATTTTAGGTAGAAGCAGTTTAGCTGTAGCAATCACATCAAATTAAGTGCTCGTTACGCCTAGTTTCTCAAGGAAAATTGTTAGGAAAAAATATATTTAAAAAACTCAAAGTTCATTATGATTTACTGAAGCAATTTTCTCCTGAGCACCAACAATTCTTGAAGAGCCGTTAAGCAATTATTCAAGGGTACTTTAGGAAAACAAAATGTACAGAAGTATCAAATGCTATGTCTACACTACAATCTAAGAGCGAGAGTCCCCAGCTGGTGTGCATGTACTCATGCTAACTCTCATCGAGCTAGCATGGGTATAAACAGCAGTCTAGCCTGAAATTGGTGGGTATGTACTCAGCCTGGTTAAACCATGCTTCTTCTCGCTGCTCCTGTTATGTTCAAACTAATAGACAGAGATCAGGTACTTGAGCTGGCCTAATCTATCACCTGTGGAGTACAGACGTCAGTTCCTCCCACCTCCTTCTTAACTTTCGTAAAGAAAAAGACAGATTCTTCAAAAACACAAAAAAGATTTATTAAGAGAGGGAAAAGAGAAATAGTAATCTAAATAAAAATGTGATAATCTTCAATTGTGGTTTCCCCAGAAAGGTAGGTGTTAAGCCCAGCCCCTCACAACCCCTTTGGCAATAATTTTCAACAGAATAAACCCTAAACAAGTCACACTCCAAAACTATACTATCATGATGAATGACCTTCGACTGGATTAGGTAGCTGATGTGATATCCGTCCTTGCAGCTCGGGTTTGTCAGATCCTGGACCTATGACCGGTTATGGCTGAGGGCAGTAGGAACCACATATAGGAACCAGGAAACAGCAATGCTGGATCCAGAATCAGGTAGGTTGTCTCAGGTGTTAGGTGACGTTTACTCAGGTGTTGTCCAGATTGATGGGGTAGACCATGATCCGTAGAGGTGATCCTCGAAGCCCGCACAAACAAGCCTGATACCGGCTGCCTCTGAGATGAGCAGCCCACCAGTTAGGGCATGCAGTCCTTTTATATATATTCTATAGCGTGAACATTCCAGGTTTGAACTGGACTTCTGGTGGCCGTTGCTCCTTCCTGCCACAAGTGACAAGAAGGGGTGGCGACAAATATGGAATCAGTGTTGTTAATTGTCTGGACTTCATTTTGAATCACAGGGTCCATTAGCCACATCACCTTAATTAACAGTTCCTTATAACTTCAGTATAGACATCAACATGAACATAACTGAGCATTTATATAGGGAAACTTCCTACACCTGTGCTACTCCAGCTATATTGTTATTTATCCTCACACTATCTTAAGGAGAGCTACCATGAGAATGTATACACAACCTCACACCACTATCTCAGGGTATAGACATAGCCTTACATAAACAATATGAAACAGGAGAAATCTTTAGACTTTCAGTTCTGTGGGAGCATGACCTCTAGAGAAATAAGTTTTAAAAAACCAGCCACTTTGAATACTGTGTCTCATATCTTTCACAGCAGGAAATAAAAATATATTAAGATTTCTGAATATGCATGAAGGGCAAACCTCTAGAGAAGAGTAAGGAGAAAAATTAATTAGATAAAATGTTTCTATACTCTAGTACCTCAATTTTAATCATAATCAGCAATCAAGGTGGATCTACAAGACAACGTGATTTTTCAACAGAGACTTTACAAGTCCTCCATCATAATATGTAGATAATTCCAACACAAAAACAAGTCATTGCATGACAGTATTCAGATGAAGTCTAGTAACTTTGGTCTTGATTGCACCCCCTACACCTGCATGTGGAAAGGAACCTCTATTTGGTGTTTGTAGCTAAATACCTGACTGCAAAAGCCATGGGGAGAAAAACAAATAATGGAGGCCACACCAAAGCTATTACAATATGCTCTCCCTTTTCCTCAAACCCTCCTGCTATTTCCCAGGAAAAAGGTCAGATTACAAAGTTCAGAAGTACCAACATACACTACATATATTTCAAACCATGTAGGATCTTCCACATAGAAGGGGACATCATCTGCCTCCAGAGCAGTGTTCACCACCTCCCTTCTCTGAAGCCTGACTGAGGTGCTGCTTGGTTCCTGGGATCCACATCATGGGAAAGGAGTGAGCCAAGAGGAGGAGTGATCAGGCTGAAGATATCAACCCCCAGCTACACCCGCGAAGAACTGGAAGAAGCAATAATACAGCTCTGGGTTGTAAACTTTCTGCACAGCCCCTCCACAGTGGGTTCCCCTAAAAAAGGGGAAGTTTAGGGGCAACTGCCAGTTTTGGGAGCCCTGTCAAGGGCTGGAGAGGACAGGCACTGAAGCTCCAGAGCCTGTGAAAAGTTGGGAGCATAGGTCGCCTCATTCTGTTCCCCTAGAACTTCTGGGGGCTCCATAGGCTTGGGAGCTAATCCCACAGCCTGTTCTGCATAGGGACAGACTCCACAAGGAAAGCCATATCAAGATTCTCACCTTTCCACCCTCTCATGGATTTTCTGATAGTAGGTAGCAAGTAGGCCTTTTATTACTATATATTAGCACAGCATCCTGTATATTGGCTTACTTTTCACTTACATTTATTAAAATGTTGTGCTTCTATTTTTTGTTAGCTCCTCCTTTTGACACCTGTTAAATGTGATTTTTTAAAATTATATGCTAAACAAGCACCTGTTTAGAAGGGAGAAGCATATAAACATACATACTTGAACATTCCCTCACTGCTGTGCAGCACAGAGGGGACAGAAAGTGCAGAGAACAATGTGATGAGTAACTGTGGCTAAGTGAGAAGCTCTCTCTGCTACACCTTCTCTGATCACCCAGAAGTGTGGGTGAGTGCCCTGGCAACAATGAAGTAATTTGTTCTCTCCAAGAACTGCCAGAGGAATCAATTTACATGTACCACTAACTCCTGTGCATGCTGAGTGACTCTCCCCGAGGAGCTATATAGTCTTGTTTTTTAGAGCGGCAGTTGACCAAACTGTCATGACTGAGGGAAGGGGAGTGGGGGGAAGTCCCCCCAACAAAATGGCTTTAGACCACGGACACACCCCCACACATATACCTCTGCTGTTTTTGCAAGCCCTAGACCTTCCATCCCTGCATCCCACTGGTCACATGGCAAAGGGAGAATGTACCAACTCCATTGCCCTTAAAGATATGTAGGGCTCAGTTAATTTATTCCTCTACACATCTTCTTGCAAAGAAAGGAAAGAAAGCAATAGACCATAGCTGGGAGAGTGCACTTTAAATATATCATCTAGGATTTAGCTTCTTACAAAAAAGGAAAGAAAACACATTGCAATATTAGAATATTGAATAGCTTATAAAAGAGAGGCAAAAAAGCAGACAAATATAAGAAAGTCCTTTGATTAACTTAATGAGTCTAGAAGATATTGTGCAGCTTTCTATTGTTTCTGCCAGCAAAGGAATTTCTCAAATCACCATGATATCAGCCAGTCACTTCAGCTGCCCTTCCATACATGTTGGACATACACAGGGTTTTTCCAAGTTCTTAAAAACTCACCCTTCTGGTAATGGCTAAAGCTGTAGTAATCCACTTAAAAGCAGAACAGTCAAAACAAAGTAGTTTATGTATCTATAACTCCAAGGGACAATAATTTAACTATGGGAGAAATAACACTATTTCAGGGATCAGCAACCTTTGGCACACAGCCCATCAGGGAAATCGGGACAGTTTGTTTACCTGCAGCGTCTGCAGGTTCGGCCAATCGCAGCTCCCACTGCCCGCGGTTCACCATTCCAGGCCAATGGGAGCTGTGGGAAGCAGCAGCCAGCACATCCCTCAGCCCGTATCGCTTTCTGCATCTCCCATTGGCCTGGAATGGCGAACCGCGGCCAGTGGGAGCTGCAATTGGCCGAACCTGCAGACGCTGCAGGTAAACAAACTGTCCCGGCCTGCCAGTGGATTTCCCTGAGGTGCGCATGCCAAAGGTTGCCAATCTCTGCTATATTTCTTGATATCTTTCCAAATGTCAGTTGAGACAGTCCATATCTGCAGGCACAAAGAATAGAGTGAGAGAAATGTGTAGGTTTTGTTAGGGACTGACATCTCCAGAATTTTATATCCACAGAGGAAAAAGCCTTATGCATTTTCTAAGCATGTCCAGAAATATCAATATAAATTATTGCTGTAGCATCCATAGTGTGCTAGGCATTTTCATAGATTCCAAGTCCAGAAGGGACCGCCGTAATCATTTAGTCTGGACCTCTGTATAATATAGACCACAGAATGTCACAAAATAATTCCTAGAGCAGATCTTTTAGGAAAAATATAGCCAATGGTGATTTTAAAATTGCTAGTGATGGAGAATCCACCATGACCCTTGGTAAATTGTTCCAATGGTTAATTACTCACTGTTAAAAATGTCCACTTTATTTCCAGTCTGAATTTGTCTAGCTTCAACTTCCAGCCATTGAATCATGCTGCAACTTCCTTTGCTAGATTGAAGAGCCTATTAAGTATTTGTTCCCCTTATTGGTACATATGGATGTACATGTAGCTGTATTAAATTGCATATTGTTTGCTTGTGCCCAGTTTACCAAGCGATCCAGATCATTCTCTATCAGTGACCTGTCTACTTCATTACTTACCACTTCCTCAAATCTATGTCATTTGCAAACTTTGTCAATGATGATTTAATGGTTTCCTTTCAGGTAATTAATAAAAATGTTAAACAACATAGGGCCAAGAACTGATTCTTGTGGGACCCCACTGACACCACACCCATTCAGTGAGGATTCCCCATTTACAGTTGTCTTTTGAGACCTATTAGCCAATTTTTAATCCATTTCACCTGTGGCATGTTAATTTTATATCATCTTAGGTTTTTTTTTTTAAAACCAAAATATCATGCATACCAAGTCAAACACCTTACAGAGACTTTATTACATCAGCACTGTTGCCCGTATCAACCAAACATGGAGTCTTATAACAAAAGATTACAAGTTAGACAGGATCTATTTTCCCTAAACCCACTTTGATCGTCATTAATTTTATTACCTTTCTTTAATTCTCTGTTAATCGAGTCCCATATCAGCCACTCCATCTTGCCTCAGTTTGATGCCAGGCAGACAGGCCTGTAATTACCTGGATCATTCCACTTATACTGTTTAAATATTGGCACAATACTAGCTTTTTTCCAGTCTTCTAGAACATCCCCACTGTTCCAAGACTCACTGAAAATCAGTATTAACAATCCAGAGAACTCCTCAGATAGCTCATTATACACTTGATGCAAGTTACCTGGACTTGTTGATTTTCAAATGTCTAACTTTAGGAGCTTCTGTTCGATATGCACCTAAGATACTAGTGGAAAGAAAAGGGTTATCATTGGATGAGACTTCATCTTTTTTTTTTTTATCTTTTTTTTTTATCTCAAATGCAGAACAAAAATATTTATTGAACATTTTTGCATGCTTATTGATATTACTACTATTTCCATTTACTAATGGACCAGTACCATTGTCAAGACTCTTTGTTGTTGTTAAGCTAAAATAAACCTCCTTATTGTCCTCATCTATGGCCAGCAGGGTTATCTCCTTTTGTCCTTTTGCTTCCGTAATCCATTTTCTACAATTCCTAGCTTCTGATATGTATTCATTATCATCAACATCCAGTTTATTTAAAAAGAAGCTTGGAATATTGAGTGAAGGAAACTATCAGCAGTTTGATTCCTTTCAGTTTTCAGGGAAACAGGACTTTATGTACATTCTTTGTAAAATAAACAGGAATGCATCAAAGAAATACCTGACTATTATCAATTTCTCCCAGTGGAAACTACCCACAAAAGTCCCCAAATATTGACCAATTGCTGGATCAAAAAGGGTAACATTAGCAACCTTTTTTTTCTCCCCTCCAGGCAAATTTTAGTTTTATATCCATTTGGTGGAAACTGCAGCTATTTCATGGTCAAAACAGTATTAAGTATGGGTTACCTCTATAGAAAAAAATTATAGAAGAAGTTTTAAATATAAGAAAACGGGAAGTGCCACCTCAATTTTCTCTTGTAAACTAAGAGGTGGCATATGGTGGGTCTGCTTAAAAAGTACCAGAGCACTTCCAATATTTAGCACGTGTACTACTGCAGCAAGGCACTCTTAACATGCTGCAGTAAAACATCAGTTTAACTTTTGACCACGAGATTCTTCCTGAAAAGGGCAGAAATAGGTTACCAACAGATGTAAGGAGAAGCATAAGTGAAAACAGCTATAAAGTCTAAGACTCAGATTTCCCATTGACTTCACTGGAAGTTATGGTACTTGACACCTCTTTAAAAAAAAAAATCAGGCAATTTTTGTTTAGGCAGTTAACTTTTGAAAATACTGGTGATTATCCTCCAAGAGATCCATTGACTCCCTCCTATCCCGCAAGAAATTCACTTTAATTTTGTTTACACTTTATAAAAGCTCACCTGCAATCTTCTGTGGAAGTGTGCTAAAAATGATGTTATTCTTTGGCCAATGTATACCTTTATAATCTACTTTTTACCAGTGACATGGTGTAAACTCATAATTTGTACAAGACAGGTCATATTAGAGCTAACAAATCCTACTATAGGTAGCTTGTAATTAGCCTTCTGAGTGAGCAATTATACCACTAACAGTGAGTGTGATAATTAGTTGAAAACAGATTAGATTTTCTCCACTTTATCTGGTCTGTAAAATTTTTTCACAATTCTTCAATCAAGTCCAGGAGAGAAGGAGCTGAATGTAATGTATCTAATGATTAAAAGACAGTCAGGAAGTCTCAGTCCATACTAGCTTGCACACGGTCCCCCTCTCACCCCTCCCCACCCCCCATTTGGTGGCTCTCAGTGCACGAATCATTCAAAGGCTGCTATTTATTTGTAAGCTTGACAGGAGAGCAGAAAAAAATGGTCAAAAAAAGCGTGAGGCATACACAAGGCAGCCTCTTCTAGTACTGCTTTTTAGCTTGGTGATGAATGATGACATTAAACATCCTCTTAACAAAAAGGAGTACAGTATAAAATCTTTGCCCAATTGATCGAATTAGTTTTGAAAGCCAGTTATAAGGACAAATAGCAAATATTGGCATTTAATTCTGTCAAAGCCTCTTCAGCTTCAAATGACAGGGCTCTTGTAGGGTGTTGTGGTAATTGCGCTTAATTAGATTCCTATCATTACTTGCTCTAAGTTTCCTCTTTATGAATCTCATCTGATTGACAAATAGAAGGAGAATGATCATACAGAGAAGAAATTTAGTTTCCCTACGTACCTCAGGTATGTAATCTAAATTAAATTTACTGATATCAATCATAATAGGAAGTCTTTTGGGTCATGTGCAGTACTGCTGGCTAGATTTATCTCTTAAGGCCCCCCCATCACCGTAGTATCCGAGTGCCTCACAATAATGTTTTTATTTGTCCTCAACACCCCATGAGGCATAATGCTCCATTTTACTGATGGGGAAGGGAGACAGAGGGTAAGGCCCAGATAGACAGACAGATTTGGCATTACAGTGAAGAGCATCAAATTAAAGTTTAACAGAGCTTGAGACAGATTCAGATGAATGCAAGCATAAGGGTTTGGAAACAGTTTACAAATATAGAAAGTACAATCTATACCTTATATTGTTAACAAGTTACTTTGTCTAATAAGATATTAGAAATAAATTAGGAAAGGTGTTCCACTATACAAATAAAACAGACAATACAAGAATAAAATCTGTGCTAATAAGATATTAGAAATAAATTAGGAAAGGTGTTCCACAATACAAATAAAACAGACAATACAAGAATAAAATCTGTGCTAATAAGATATTAGAAATAAATTAGGAAAGGTGTTCCACAATACAAATAAAACAGACAATACAAGAATAAAATCTGTGCTAATAAGATATTAGAAATAAATTAGGAAAGGTGTTCCACAATACAAATAAAACAGACAATACAAGAATAAAATCTGTGCTATCTTGAAACTGCCACTCCTGCAATATCTCTATATGCTTGTAGGGCTACTGTCTCCCCTAGCCCAGGAAGGATTAACATCATGCCCAAGTTTTTCCTAACCCTTTCATCAGGGCATGGTTTATTAATTGAAAGAAAAACTATTCTCCTGACCAACAGAGACTGCAGAGTCCTTCCCCTTTGCATCTCTTGCTTTACACCCCCAACCCTCCATCTGCAGCTCTCCTTCCAAGTGACATTTTTCAGCCCTTTATAGGCATAACCTGCCTCCCTTCCAGACCAGAACAGGCTGGCCCCAGGGCCTCAAAAGGACAGACCATCTTATTACAATGCGGTATTCAGATGAAACCAAATTACGTATAGGAAAGAACAGTGCCATCTGGAAACCACCTGCAGCTTTGCTGAAACTAATGCTGGTTACAAAATTTGTTTTTATTGCAAGCTTTTTAAAAATATTAAAAACTACTGGAACAATAAAATGGTTATACAAAAACATAAGTCACTATAATTGAGCATTAAGTCAGCATATGTAAACTACATAAAACAGAAGAGGAAAAGATTCTAAAAATATGAGGTAAGTGAAAAAGTAAAATTTTAAAAGCAGAGACTGAACAAGGGAGACATTTCAGAGTGGTAGCCGTGTTAGTCTGTATCAGCAAAAATGAGGAGTCCTTGTGGCACCTTAGAGACTAACAAATTTATTTGGGCATTGTCATAAACAGACCGTTAAGGGTTAATGTCTCATTTACCTGTAAAGAGTTAAGAAGCTCAGTAAACCTGGCTGACACCTGACCAGAGGACCAATAGGGGGACAAGATACTTTCAAATCTTGGTGGAGGGAAGTCTTTGTTTGTGCTGTTTGTTTGGTTCGTTGTTCGCTCTTGGGACTGAGAGGAACAGGACATTATTCCAGGTTCTCCAATCTTTCTGAATCAGTCTCTCATGTTTCAAAACAGTAAGTAATAGCCAGGCAAGGCAGATCAGTCTTATGTTTGTTTTCTTAACTTGTAAATGTGTCTTTTTGCTGGAAGGATTTTTACCTCTGTTTGCTGTAACTTTGAATCTCAAGCTAAGATGGGGGGGTCCCTCTAGTCTATATGAATTTGAGTACCCTGTAAAGCATTTTCCATCCTGATTTTACAAAGATAAAGAAAGAAAAGGTAAAAATTAATTAAAAGCTCTCTTTTTAAGAACCTGATTGATTTTTCCTTGTTTTAGAATCCAAGGGATTGCGTCTAAACTCACCAGGGATTGGTGGGGGGAAGAAAGGGGGATGGTTAATTCCTCTTTGTTTTAAGATCCAAGGAGTTTGGGTCTTGGGTTCCCCAGGGAAGGTTTTGGGGGAACAGAAGTGTGCCAGACACAGACTTCTGGCTAGTGGCAGCGTACCAGATTTAAGCTAGTAATTAAGCTTAAAAGTGTTCAGGCAGGTCCCCACTTTTTGTACCCTAAAGTTCAAAGCATAAGTTTTTGTAGGCTAAAACCCACTTCATCAGATGCATGGAGTGGAAAATACAGTAGGTAGATAAAAATACACAGCACAGGAGAAGATGGGTGTTGCTTTACCAAGTGTGTGGGGGGGGTCAGTGCTAATGAGCCAATACAATTAAGGTGGAAGTGGCCTATACTCAACAGCTGAGAAGGGGTGAATACTAAAGGAGGGAAAAAATCACTTCTCCTGCTAATGAGGCCAATGCAATCAAGGTGGCCCATTTCAAACAGTTGACAAGAAGGTGAGAGTATCAGCCAAGGGAAAATTAGTTTTTGTAGTGACCCATCCACTCCCAGTCTTTATTCAGGCCTAAATTGATGGTGTCCAGTTTGCAAATTAATTCCAGTTCTGCAGTTTCTCATTGGAGTCTGTTTTTGAAGGTTTTTTTTATTATTGAAGAATTGCTACTTAAATCTGTTATTGAGTGTCCAGGGAGATTGACGTGCTCTTCTACTGGTTTCTGAATGTTACAATTCTTGATGTCAGATTTGTGTCCATTTATTCTTTTGCATAAAGACTGTCCTGTTTAGCCAATGTATATGGCAGAGGGGTGTTGCTGGCACATGATGGCATATCACATTAGTAGATGTGCAGGTGAACAAGCCCCTGATGGCATGGATGATGTGGTTAGGTCCTATGATGGTGTCCCTTGAATAGATATGCAGACAGAGTTGGCAACGGGGTTTGTTACAGGGGTTGGTTCCTGGGTTAGGGTTTTTGTTGTGTGGTATGTAGCTGCTGGCGAGTATTTGTCGTAAGTGAAGACTGGCCTGTCTCCCAAAGTCTGTGAGTGTGAGGGATCATCCTTCAGGATAGGTTGTAGATCATAGGCGTGCGCAGCACATTTCATTAGGGTGTGCACCCAGGGATTTTTTTTTTAAAAAAGGTGAACATCATAAAGGTTGGCGTATGGGAGGGAGTGTGGAGGGTGTACAGTGGAGTACAATGTGCAGGAAGGGGCTCAGAGCAGGGGGTTGGGATGCAGGAGGCATGCGACAGGAGGCTCAGGACAGTGAGTTGGGGGGTGGGGTACAAGAGGGGTTCGGGCTCCAGCCCAGTGCCGCTTACCTGCAGCAGCATGCTCCCTGCCTGCCTGCCCGCCCTGGTCCCATGCCACACCACTCACCATGTCCCTGCACGGCCCTGGAGGGTGGTGGTGTGGGAAGACAGACAGGGCTCCGCACCCTGCCCTTGCAACGCCTCCAGGTACCTCCCCCGAATCTCCCATTGTTTCCCTGTTCCCAACCAATGGGAGCTGCTGGGGGCAGTGCCTCGAGCAATACACAGAGCCCTCTGCCCCCACGCCCCCCGGGGCCCCAGGAACGTGGTGCCGTGCCAGCTGATACTGAGAGCTGCGCGGGGCCTGCAGCACCACCAGGGGCAAATCCCGCAGGCCAGATCCAAAACCCTGAGGAGCTGGATTCGGCCCATAGGCATTAGGGTGTGCCTGGGCACACCCAGCACACCTACGTAGATCCTTGATGATGCGCTAGAGAGGTTTTAGTTGGGGACTGTAGGTGACGGCTAGTAGCATTCTGTTACTCTTTGCTGGGCCTGTCCTGTAGTAGGTGACTTCTTGGTACCCTTCTGGTTCTATCAGTCTGTTTCTTCACTTCACCAGGTGGGTACTGTAGTTTTAAGAACGCTTGATAGAGATCCTATAGGAGTTTGTCTCAGTCTGAGGGACTGGTGCAAACGCTGTTGTATCTTAGAGCTTGGTGGTAGACAATGGATTGTGTGATGTGGTCTGGATGAAAGCTGGAGGCAAATATAGTGGTCAGTAGGTTTCTGGTATAGGGTGGTTGTGACCAATGCTTATTTGCACTGTAGTGTCCAGGAAGTGGATCTCTTGTGTGGACTGGTCCAGGCTGAGATTGATGGTGGGGTGGAAATTGTTGAAATCCTGGTGGAATTCTCCAAGGGCCTCCTTCCCATGTGTTCAGATGATGAAAATGTCATCAATGTAGTGCAAGTAGAGTAGGGGTGTCAGAACAACACTTCCTCAGCTCTTGTCCTAAGTCAGCCATAAAAATGTTGGCACACTGTGGAACCATGCAGGTACCCATAGCAGTCCTGCTGATTTGAAGGTATACATTGTCCCCAAATATGAAATAGTTGTGGGAGAAGACAAAGTCAAAGTTCAGCCATCAGGTTTGCCGTGACATTATTGGGGTTTCTGTTCCTGATGGCTTCTAGTCCATCTTTGTGTGGAATGTTGGTGTAGAGAGCTTCTACATCCATAGTGGCTAGGATGGTGTTTTTGGAATATCACCAATGGATTGTAGTTTCCTCAGGAAGTCAGTGGTGTCTCGAAGAAAGCTGGGAGTGCTGGTAGCATAGGGCCTGAGGAGAGAGTCTACATAGCCAGACAATCCTGTTGTCAGGGTGCCAATGCCTGAGATGATGGGGCATCCAGGATTCCCAGGTTTATGGATCTTGGGTAGAAGATGAATACCCCTGGTCAGCACTCTAGGGTGTGTCTGTGCTTCTTCAGGGAGTTTCTTGAGCAGATGGTATAGTTTCTTTTGGTAACCCTCAGTTGGATCAGAGGGTAATGGCACTTTAAGGTGACACAAGGACTCCTCATTGTTAAGGGAGACATAGTAAGTTTTTTTATTTTTTTAATAGAAAGCCTAATGTCAAAATATATTAGATTATATATATACACAACACATCCTAGTATATAAAAAGAGGACAGATTGAGTATGGTAGTTCAAGAAACCAGTTACCCAGTTTGTACCCCTGAACCAACACCACTACACCAAACACACTCTTACCAGTCTTTGACTCATGATGATTTTTAACTTCTCTCTACACCTCTTCTCCTCAAACAGTGCCCTGGGGGTGGGAAGGCTGGTGTTATGGTTAGGCCACTAGTCTAACATTTGGGTGATGTAGGTTCAGTTCGCAGGCTAGCTGTGCCACACACTTCCTGTGAGATCCTGAGCAAGTTGATTAAGTTGTGCATTAGCATCTCCAAATAGAATAATATTTTCTTCTTTCTACCCACCCTTTGTCATCTAGTTAGATTATAAAGGTCTGGAGGGCAAGGACTGTCTCTTCCTATGTGATAGTGTAGAGCCTACCACAGGGGAACCTCTAGATATTAATTAATTAAATGTAATACAAAACAAAAATGATCCTTCTAAACTCCACATTCGGGCCTACCATTGCCTCCTTCTTCCAATGGATTTGTCCACTTAAAGCTTAATCTTTAAAGCTGCCTCTGTATACAAAGTGCTAAATTAAACTAGCAATATAAGATGCCTCTCTTACAGCCATAGAGAAACAAGTGAGTAGAGAAATACACCTTCTTTGGATGAGGCTGTTCATTAGTATAATATAGATATATTGTTAATTAGGATACACTATGAAATATTGTACTTGAATCTGCAGAGCGCTTGTTTCAGACTGGCATGATCAAGCATTCTGCAGCCCAGCATTTTTTATAAGATTAGAGCTGTAGATACCATTCAGAGAACTTCAGACTAAGTGCACAGGTCAGACCTCAGCAGCGGCATATTTATATTGTTAACCCAAAGGTTTGGTATCCTCAGGGAATCAGGGAAGGCTGGTTACACTGCTGCATGAGCAGCCTAAGTAACTGATGAATGGAGGAGCATTGTCAGTTTCTTCACTTTGCTCAGGATGCCCACAGGCAGTAGTGGCAAGAATAGAATTAAAAACAAACAATTCACAGCCACTGCAAAAAAACAACCACTGTGGCTGGTGTGAAGCTATATCCCATTACAATCTACTAATAAAGCTCAGTTTGACATAATAAAGCCCAGTAATTTGGCATAAACCTGCAATTGATGAGCAACCCAGGTCCTCAAAATCCTGTTTGGTACCTCAAGAGGCATGCGTCATTTACAGAGGAAATACAAGAAAAGAGTCATTACTAGTGAAGGGGAAAGTCTTAATATAAATTAAGCAAATACAGGGAAGGAAGCAAACAGTGGAGTAAAAAAAAGGAACAAAGTTGGAATTTCAACTCTTAAGTTCAAGCTGTCATATTTATTGTAACTGAATTTGTGAAAAATCCATCAGCCCAGCTTGTAAGACGCTGGCACCACGTCTATAATCATAATCCAACAAACAATATATAGCAATTTATTGTTCACAGTGCTTCTGTTATGGTTCTTCTAGAAATTGCCTAGACTCATTCGGTCAATTCATTCTACTTCTAATTATATTAATTGCTTGGTAACGGATTGACATGAGAGTTTCCACAAGGAATAATTGCTAACCTGGCTTGCTCATCAAAAGCAGACGTTTAAAAAAAAATCAATCATTCTATGAGAAGTTTTGCTCAAAACAACCATAAAAGATTGCAACTGTGATTAGTTATCAGGGTCTGTTGAGCCATGCAAGGATAATTTGCTAGGACTAAAGCATTTTTTATTATGCTGACCTTGGTTTACCAGATTCAAACCTATCCAGTATGTGTTCTCAACTAGACTGGAAAAAATGCCTAAACCATTTCCTAACTCCTAGAGTAGAACTTTTAAAATCTTCAAAGCAACAGTCTAGGATTAACAACTTTCTAGAAAATGGCCACCTTCTGACATTAATTATTTTATATTGTTGTTCACTGACAAGTTTGAAGAATGATTTGACCTTCCAATCAATTATTCAGAGCGTTTTAATTTCATTCTTGCCCCATGAGCTGTCCTTGTCAAAGTGTTAATGGTGGGCAGTGGCAGGGACATCTGCTCTTGTATTAATAAATAAGTTTATATGGTAGCAGCTGAGTTTATAGAGCTGCATGCAATTGTGTGTTATAGTCTGTAATAACACACAAACATTATTTCACAGTTCCATATACTTCCACAGAAGTAGATACAATTACAGATTAAGTCCCCAACCCTTCAAAGACTTACACATGTAGCTAACTTTCTTCACTGTAAGTCCCTCACCGGTTTGAATAGGAATAGTCAGTGTGTAAACTGAAGCACGTGCAAGTCTTTGCAGAATGGAGACCTTACGGCCTGCTCCTGCATTCCCTGGGCTCCCACAGTTCACAATGAACTTCATGGGAGTCAATGGACCTGCAAATAGCAGTAGTTAATCATTAAAATATGTAAATGAAACTCTAGAATTGCATATTTAAGCCAAAAGGAGTCAATAAGTTTTCAACTTGCTTTTCTACAGCAACAATTACTAGGCCATGTTACTTCTGTATGTTTTAATTTAAGGTGAATGTTTGAGAGAGAGAGAGAAAAACAGGTGACACGGCAAATGTCAACATGGTCAATTTCTTTCAGAAATGGTCAAATTTCACTGTCGTTTATACAAGTTTAAATCTAAAGTAATATCAGTGAATTCAATGGAGATACTCTATTGAGATCACATAGTAATTTGTATCTGTGATGGAGTTTCACAGAATCAGTTTTACTGAGCCAACCAAGGCTATTCTGATCTCACTTACACCCCATGCAAATCCAATTAAGTGAAACCTACTGATTTCAGAGAATATGCTCTGGATGCAGTTGTAACTAAGAGCAGAATGTTGTCCTCTGTTTCTTCCACTAAGCATTCACTGAACCAGTGCCAGATAAGATAGACGAGTGAAACGTGTCCTTTACAGGGAAAGTTTTAATGAGCAGCTATAAATGACAGAAAAGTATTATTTTTAAAACAGCTGCAAATATTCAGAAAATACCTGCAGTAAAAAACATGGTCACCTTACATCAAATAAGACAGTTGATGGAGAATCTATTAACAAAGAGCTAGAAAACTAGTGCAGAGAAATAGTCACTGAATGGCTTACTGCCATATGCTATGTCATTGACTTCTACAGAAGCTGGCAGTTGCAGTAGAAAGAGTATGCTACAGCAAAATTCATCAAGGGAAAAGAAATACAAGAGCATGGAATAAATTTTAAGAGAAGATTTGCTGGCCCAACATCAGGTTTTAATGAAATCAAATAAGATAAACCATACCAACACAGAGCATTTTTAAGCATGGTATAACTACTCTGGAATCACTGAACTGTGCAAATACTAGTCTGTTCTTACAGAACAATGCAGGTGGTTTGACAGTTAAAATGCTCCCCCATCGGAACCACATTGGAGTGAATACTTTAAAAAGTGGACTATTTAGAAACTCCCAACAAAAACTTGCTTGTAATGAAGATATTTTTATTTTCCTACCCAGGGAAACAATAATGGGTAAAATTTTCAAAGTGTCTAAGGGCTTGTCTACAGTTCAAATGCCACAGCAGCACAGCTACCATGCTGCAGCTGTACTGCTTCAGTGTAGCTACCATCTATGTTTCTCCTGTCATCGTAGGTAATCTACTTCCCAGAACGGCGGTAAAACTGTCTACTTTAGGGGTTATGTGGATTTTTCATACCCCTGAGTGACGTAACTGGCTCGACCTAACTTTAAGCATAGACTAAGCCTAAGTGACTTGGGAACCCACATCCCATGAGACATAGGCTAAGTGCCTAAGTCACTTTTGAAAATAGGACAGACTCAACTTGCTGAGGTGGTTTTGAAAATTTTACATGGTATCTTCTCCCAAAATTTAGGACAAATCCAACTCTGTGGCCCTATTCCACATCCTGTATGCGACAGACATGTCCACATATGCGTAACTGGCTGTGGAAAGAATTGGGAGAGCTTTGTAACCTGAAATCTGAACAGGGACCTGCCACCTCGCAGATGAGTGCCCTAACCACTGGGAAATGGAACATTCTGGTGTGGGGCTCCTCACTGTCTCCTGTGAAAGCTGTTTCACTGTGGGTAAATAGTTTTAAGTCATCATGGGAGGAGGGAGAAAAGACGGTTACTCACCTTTGTAACTGTTGTTCTTCGAGATGTGTTGCTCACATCCATTCCAGTTAGGTGTGCGGGCTGCGCGTGCACACTCGTCGGAAACTTTTTTTACCCTAGCAACTCCAGTGGGCCGGCAGGTCGCCCCCTAGAGTGGCGCCGCCATGGCGCTCGATATATACCCCTGCCGGCCCACCCGCTCCTCAGTTCCTTCTTGCCGGCTACTCCGACAGTGGGGAAGGAGGGCGGGTGTGGAATGGATGTGAGCAACACATCTCGAAGAACAACAGTTACAAAGGTGAGTAACCGTCTTTTCTTCTTCGAGTGATTGCTCACATCCATTCCAGTTAGGTGAATCCCAAGCCATACCTAGGCGGTGGGGTCGGAGTGAGAAGTAGCGGCACGGAGCACTGCAGATCCGAAGGCCGCATCCTCTCTTGACTGCTGGACCAGGGCGTAGTGGGAAGCAAAGGTGTGGACCGATGACCAGGTCGCTGCCCGACAGATTTCCTGGATGGGCACACGGGCGAGGAAAGCCAGCGACGACGCCTGCGCCCTGGTAGAATGCGCAGTCACACGGCCCGTAGGGACGTGGGCCAAGTCATAGCAGGTCCTGATACAGGACGTTACCCACGAGGATAACCTCTGCGAAGAAATGGGAAGCCCCTTCATGCGGTCCGCTACTGCCACGAAAAGCTGGGGGGATTTGCGGAACGGTTTGGTCCTCTCCACATCGTAGGGCTCTCGCGTTCTGACATCAAGCGAGTGGAGCTGTTGCTCCCTGCCTGAAGAGTGAGGTTTCGGGAAAAAAACCGGGAGGAATATCTCTTGGTTGATGTGGAAGGCTGAGACCACCTTGGGGAGAAAGGCAGGGTGTGGCCTCAGCTGCACCTTATCTTTATGGAAGACTGTATACGGGGGGTCTACCGTGAGAGCCCGGAGTTCCGACACCCGTCTAGCTGAGGTGACAGCTACTAAAAAGGCAGTCTTCCAAGAGAGATAGAGTAGGGAGCAAGTAGCTAACGGCTCGAAGGGGGGCCCCATGAGCCGAGACAACACCAGGTTAAGATCCCAGGTTGGAGCAGGGAGTCGGACGTTAGGGTACAAACGTTCCAGCCTCTTCAGGAATCTAGTCACTGTCGGGTGAGAAAAAACGGAGCGGCCATCCCCACCCGGGTGAAAGGTGGAGATAGCCGCCAGGTGGACCCGCAAGGACGATATCGCCAGGTCCTGTTGTTTGAGGGACCAAATATAGTCTAAAATATTGGCCACCGAAACTTCCATAGGGCGGAAACCTTTCTCCACGCACCAACAGGAGAAACGCTTCCACTTGGCCGAGTATGTCGCTCTAGTGGAAGGCTTCCTGCTGCCCAAGAGTACCTCCCGTACCGGGGTGGAGCAGCCCAGTTCAGAACTGGTCAGCCACGCAGGAGCCACGCCGCTAGGTGCAGCGACTGCAGGTCCGGGTGACAGAGAGTCCCGTGTTCCTGGGTGATCAGGTCCGGGTGAAGGGGCAGGGGAACTGGGTCGGCTATGGCCAGGTCCAGCAACATGGGGTACCAATGTTGCCTGGGCCACGCCGGGGCTACCATGATCACGCTGGCCCTGTCCCTGCGCACCTTCAGAAGGACCCTGTGGACCAGCAGGAACGGGGGAAACGCGTAGTACAAGTGGGTCGTCCACGGAATAAGGTAGGCATCCGCTATAGACCCGGGTTCCCTGCCCTGAAAAGAGCAGAACGCCTGGCATTTCCTGTTCCCCCCGGACGCGAAGAGGTCCACACGGGGATAACCCCACCTCTGGAAGATCGAGAGGGCGACGTCCGGGCGAAGGGACCACTCATGTGAGAGGAAGGATCTGCTCAGGCGGTCCGCCAGCGTGTTCCGTACTCCGGGGAGAAAGGAAGCCGTGAGGTGAATGGAGTGGGCTACACAAATGTCCCAGAGTTGCATCGCCTCGTGACATAGGGGAGAGGATCTGGTGCCGCCCTGCTTGTTGATATAGTACATGGTCGTCGTGTTGTCGGTAAACATCGCGACACAACGACCCCGAAGCTGGTGACAGAACGTTTGACAAGCAAGGCGGACCGCTCTCAACTCCCGCATGTTGATGTGCAGCTTCACCTCCTGCGGGGACCACAGGCCCTGTGTTCTCAGGGATCCCAGGTGGGCCCCCCAGCCAAGATCTGAGGCATCCGTCGTTAGGGACACCGAGGGCTGGGGTGGGTGGAATGGGAGCCCCGCACACACTACGGACTGGTCTAGCCACCAGCTGAGAGAATCCAACACCCCCTGGGGAATTGTGATCAGCATGTCTAGTGGTTGCCATGCCGGCCGGTAATGTGCGATGAGCAACGACTGGAGGGGCCTCATGCGGAGCCGAGCGTAACCGGTCACAAATGTGCATGCTGCCATGTGGCCTAACAGGGTTAGACATGTCCGTATTGAAGTTAAGGGGGCTGCCCGCAATCGCTGAACGATCGCCGACAACGCCTGGAACCTTGGTAACGGCTGAAGAGCCTTGGCCACGGTGGAGTCCAGGACGGCCCCGATGAACTCCACCCTCTGCGTGGGGAGCAGGGTGGACTTGTCTACATTGATCATGAGGCCCAAGGTAGCAAACAGGCCGGTGACCCTGCGGACGTGGCTGCAAACCTGTAGCTCCGACGTGCCCCGAATTAACCAATCGTCTAGGTAAGGGAACACGTGGATACGTCTGCGCCGAAGATGTGCCACAACGACGGCCATGCATTTTGTGAATACCCTCGGAGCCGTAGAAAGGCCAAATGGGAGAACTGCAAATTGGTAGTGAAGGCGGCCCACCACGAATCGAAGGAAACGTCTGTGGTGTGGCCAAATGGCAATGTGAAAATAAGCGTCCTGCATGTCGAGGGTGGCATACCAGTCTCCCGGATCCAGGGATGGGATAATGGTCCCCAGGGATACCATGCGGAACTTCAACTTCACTAGGTACTTGTTGAGCTCTCGCAGGTCGAGGATAGGGCTGAGGCCTCCCTTGGCCTTGGGGATCAGAAAGTAGCGGGAATAAAACCCCTTGCCTTTCTCGTTTTCCGGAACTGCCTCTATAGCTCCTTTGTTGAGGAGCGTCTGTACCACCTGTCGAAGGAATTGCTCGTGAGAGGGGTCCCTGAAGAGGGACGAGGAAGGGGGGCGGGAGGGAGGAAATGATATAAACTGCAGGCGGTATCCCGTCTGCACCGTGCGTAAGACCCAGCGGTCCGATGTTATTTGGGTCCACGCCGGGAGGAAAAACGAAAGGCGGTTGGAAAACGGGGGGGGAAGGATCCGTGGGGGAAACTGTTATTGCGCCCTCAAGCGCACCTTCAAAACGAAGGCTTGGGCCCAGGCGGGGGCTTGGAGGAGCTTTGATTCTGCCCCCCTTGGTTCCCCGAATGTCTACGCCTTCCATTCCTGCTGCGGCACCTATTAAGGTCCTGCCGTTGGCGGAACTGGGGGTATGGCCTACGCTGCTGTTGCTGCTGTGGCCGGAAGGGTATGCGCTGCGTTCCTGGCGTGTGCATCCCGAGGGAGCGCATAATGACCCGATTGTCTTTAAGACTTTTCAGTCTGGGGTCTGTCTTTTCTGAAAACAGGCCCTGGCCTTCGAACGGGAGGTCCTGGATGGTGTATTGGAGCTCCGGTGGAAGGCCAGAAACCTGAAGCCAGGAGATGCGGCGCATCGTTACCCCCGAGGCGAGGGTGCGGGGAGCCGAGTCTGCAGCGTCCAAAGAGGCCTGTAACGAGGTTCGTGCAACCTTCTTGCCCTCGTCCAGAATGGCCGCAAATTCTTGACGGGCCTCCTGTGGCAGCAGCTCTTTGAACTTGTCCGCTGCCACCCATGAGTTAAAAGCATATCTGCTAAGAAGGGCTTGCTGATTTGAAACCCTGAGCTGAAGGGCCCCAGCCGAATAGACATTGTGGCCGAGGAGGTCCATACGCCTGGCCTCCTTGGATTTGGGGGCTGGGGCTTCCTGCCCGTGGCGCTCCCTCTCGTTCACTGACTGCACCACCAGGGAACACGGTGTCGGGTGAACGTGGAGATACTCGTAGCCCTTGGAGGGGGCCATGTACTTCCTCTCGACGCCCCTCGCCGTAGGGGGGATGGAGGCTGGTGACTGCCAGATTGTATTGGCGTTGGCCTGGATCGTCCTAATGAAGGGTAGGGCGACCCTGGTGGGAGCATCGGATGAGAGGATGGTGACGATGGGGTCCTCGATCTCAGAGACCTCCTCGGCTTGCAAGCTCAGATTCTGTGCTACTCGCCTAAGGAGGTCTTGGTGTGCCCTGAGATCTAGTGGAGGAGGGCTACTGGAGGAAGTGCCAGCCACCGCTTCGTCGGGGGAGGAGGATGAGGAGACCCCTGGCAAGAAAGTGTCCAGTGGGGGGTCCCCCTCAGCCCTCCCCTCTGTCTCAGGAGCAAGACCAGGGTCTTGCTGCTTCGATCCTTCCTCTCCATCAGGGGAGGGAGGGGGGCGAGACAACGAAGCCTCTGGCACCCTGTGCTCCGCCGTTGCAGGCCTAGCAGGAAGCTGTTGGGGGCCCTGGGCTTGATGGTACGCCCAGGGTGTCCAAAACCCCCACTGCTGCGGACCCTGGTCCTGTTGCGGAGGGTCCTGGAATAATGCCGCCTGTCTGTCGGTGCCCAGCGCATATACGCTGTCCGCTTGAGATGACACCGACGGCTGTCTAGAAGGCCATGGCGGGGCCGACCGCGGCTGATAAGAGTCTGCGCGGTTCGGCACCGAAGATCTTCTCGGTGCCGGGGATCGGTACCGGGAGTCATAGCGGCACCGGGATCGGGACCGGGTTCTGTCTCGGTGCCGGGATCTGGACCGGTACCGGCCGCTGCTTCGGTGCCGGAATCGGGACCGGGACCTGCCACCGACGTGGTGCCGGGAGGTCGACCGGGACCGGGACCTGCCACCAGCTCGGTTCCGGGAGGTCGACCGGCGCGGTGAATGACGGCGAGACTGGCTCCTAGAGTCACGGTGCCGGTATCGACGGCTGGAGTCAGACCGTGACCGTCTGGAGGTCGATCGGTGCCGCGAGTGCGACCGGTACCGCCGAGGGGAGCGGTGCCGGGACTGCGAGCGGCGGCGGGATCTCGAGCGACCGTGGCGTCGGGACCTCAATCGCGAGCGTGAGTCCCGAGACGGTGCCGTCATCATGGGCTTGCCCCTAGATGCTACCTGCACTGGAGGTACCGGGGGTGGCGGCTGAGTCGACTCAGTCAGGGCGATAAGGTCCCGTGCTGAGGCGAAGGTCTCCGGAGTGGATGGGACCAATAGCTCAACCCCAGATCTTATGGGGGAGCTTGGCGGTACCGGACTCGACGGACCCACCGGGCCCGGAGTCTACGGTGCCGGTAGTGCCGCGGCCGATGTCGATGCCGGGCGCTCCATTCGAGTCTGCCTGGCTGGAGTAGCAGACGTTGATGGTCTCGTTTCTGCACCCGGTGCCGGGGAAGGTCGGTGCCGGGGAGTCTTTCCGGTGCCGGTGCGATCCGGTGCCGGCGTCGAGATCACGGCCTGCGAAGCTGCTGGGTCAAGTGCCGCTTCCATTGGGAGAGTCCTGAGTCTCTGGTCTCTCTCCTTCTTTGTTCTGGGCTTAAAAGCCTTGCAAATGCGGCACTTGTCTGACCTGTGCAATTCCCCCAGGCACTTTAGACACGCGTCGTGAGGGTCGCTGGTTGGCATAGGCTTTTTACAGGCCGCACATTGCTTAAAGCCCGGCGAACCAGGCATGAGCCCGGTGCCGGGTGCCGGGAAGGGCTACAGCCCAGACCGGTGAACAACTATATACAAATACTATTTACACTACAACTAATTAACTAACTATATTTAACGACTAACTAACAACTGTAGTAACAACGGTAGTAACAAGGAGAGCTAGGGACGTGGAGGACAGCAATGCTGCGCTCCACAGTTCCAACAACCGACACGGCGGTAAGAAGGAACTGAGGAGCGGGTGGGCCGGCAGGGGTATATATCGAGCGCCATGGCGGCGCCACTCTAGGGGGCGACCTGCCGGCCCACTGGAGTTGCTAGGGTAAAAAAAGTTTCAGACGAGCGTGCACGCGCGGCGCGCACACCTAACTGGAATGGATGTGAGCAATCACTCGAAGAAGAATTTGATATTAGGTCTCCCTCAGCCCAAATGAGTGCTCTAATCACTAGGATACAGAGTCCTTCTCGTACTTCTGCTCACTCTCTCTAGCCCAATGATTTATTCACAGTGGAACAGCTTCAGCTGGAGAAAAACAGTTCCTTCTGCAAGACTCTGTTCAGCCACTGAAACTGAGTCTCAACCTGGAACCCATGTTTGTGATTTCTGGCATGTTCCATTGTCAGAGACAAGGAGGAGACGAGTGTTATTTCTGTCAGTAGTATTTTGAACATCCTCAAGGCCCAGAGAGCCAGTCATTTGGCTTTTGCACAAATGCCTTTTGTATCTCTCTCCTTGGTGTCTACAACACCTGACCATGACATAAATAGTATGCCTGGTACTTTGGTAGCTTGCTTGCCACTTTGTAATGCAACATTCTCTCCCATTTCAAGGGGGTAACTATTTGACACTCTCGTCATACTATTTCTCCTGTTGTAGCATCTTCACCTTTAGCCATGCCCTTTTTCCATATTGATCTACAGAGCAGGAAGTATTCTGTATCTTCAGAAGTAGCATATCAGTTCATGTGTTTCCAATGGGGACGAGAGTTCTGCCTCCAGGAAGCAGGAACATTCCCTTGTGAGGTCAGTTGAGAAAAAGACTGCCAATGTTGCAGCTACAAGAGACCCTGGATGAAAGGGAAACGTATTCAGCCACAAGGAAGCAGCTCTATTTGATTTTTGTCCAATGGCCACTAGTACCTCTGCCACAGTAACAGACACTTAACGCTCTCAAAGTCTCTAAGTCTTTGAATATACATTTAGTTATTTATATTGTGTTAACACCTAGGTAGTCCATTCATGGATCCATTGAGCGAGGCACTATAGAAACAAAGAGCAAAGGCTAGCAATAAGTACTGTTTGCATTCTCTCAATGTGGCTATACATATATTGTAATCTCAAACTAATTTTCTTGGTAACAGAATTATATTGCCATTTAAAAAGAGGGAAAAAAACAATGAATGTTTAATTTGTCCATGAACTTTAAATAGATAGTGTTAATTAGAAATCTTTTATAAGCTATATTTTCAAGTACAATAAAAACATTTAATTTGACATTTTTGCTGTAGTTAAAATTAGGAGACTGCATACACAGGCTGCTTTTTCGCCTTCTGCTGCCCACATTTTGCATGTAAATATACATTAGGGTGTCTTTATCAAATTAACATTGCAAATGCTCTTCAAATAAGTTTGGGCACATAACTCACGAGGAAGTTTAGGAACATCTTGTGCAAAAGCAGTTATTTTTAAATTAATTGTCAAATAGACAAACTTCTTGACTGTTAGATACTTAAGAACTAAAATGAAAGATATAAAGTTTAATATGGCAGCATCACAAGAACTGGTCTTCTACAGTCATCCATCTTTAGAAAAAGAATTCACATACAAACAAGTTTCTCTCAAGTTTGCAAGTTTAACTTCAGTTTAAAAATACTGCTTCCTTCCAGTTTTATAGCAATTATGTTACATTAACATCAGCTATTACATAGGTTGCTTGAACGTGAATATTTTTTTAAAAAAGAAACGGGGGGGGGGGACATACACAAAACCAGAATCAGAGTTAATGTTTTTACTATTAATAGATTTTTCTTGTTTCACTGCAGCATAGCAGAAATCCAGGTAATCAGCGTAATGTTAGGATATATAGGTACCTGATATGTTTAACAGCAGAGTGGTCCCCAATTAAAAGGTCAGCAAGGACAAAACACCTTTATGCAGGAGACAGCTTTCTCTGGGGACAGTCCAAGTCAGCAGAGCAAGCTGTCACAGATCGAAGAACCATGTTCCATTACAAGTGCAAGGCACATTTATTTGGCATTGCCTTCAAGAACATACACACAGCACAGCAGACTTAAAATTTTCAAAAAGTATTAAAAAATCCAAGGGGAAACCTAAAAGGTGAGAAAGAGACTCGCATGTTAAATGTTTTCACTTCTGGAAGCTGCTCACATGGCATGGTGATGAGGACAGTATAATAACTTGACTAAGATAGAACAGAGAATTTGCCAAAAGTCACCACTCAATGGACTAGGAGATACTTGGAAGTACTAGACTAGGAAGTACCTCTGTGCAATAGCTGTTGGTAAGTGTTGTCTTCTAAATGGAAATCATCATACCTAAAATTCATAGTAACAATCAAACTAAAGGACTAAGATTAGGAAATTTAGATGATTTTCAATAAATAATCCAGTATAACAAAAAAAAAGTCAGATTATATCAAGGCACAAAGGAAATTTACAAGAAATATTGAAAATGATATGTATGGGAATTATTTATGATTATACCCATAACCACCCCCACATCTTTTAACATACCTAATGTACTGTCAGAGGGCATATTTATCCTTCAAAGAGTAAATATCGGTGGCATAAGATACCTTAGACAAGACTGGATACAATTACTTTAACTGAATTTGTGATCTGAAGATGAAATCCCATGATTCTCCCACCCTTATACAGGACAATGTAGCCTAGGACACAGTCTATCAACTATGCTTCCCCAGCAGGTCTGACTAGACTCAGTACCTGAGGTTCTTCCCCTCAGGAGCTAGTGACCAGAAATAGTGTGACCAGAGAACCTCCTTGAACCAAAGTATTGTTTAGTCCTATCAGTAGGAACAAACCGAGAAAAAGGATTTTAAAAACCAAAAAGGTCTACATGCATGTCTATTTGACCTAAAGGCATGGCAGAGAGCTGAGGTAGGTCTAACTTCACTCTCTCTCCCTCAAGAGCATCACTCTCAAAAGCCTTTTGTCTCACGGTTCTGGGATTTGGGGGGCTCCTGTATATACAAACAGGTATCTCTCACACACACACACTTGACAAGCTAGTCTGATGAGCAAATCAGGTGATCCAAGGTAGGACATCACAGCAGATGGGTCTTGCATTTTCTTAAGTGTTGGCAAATGAGAGGCTGAAAAATTACACTCTTCCCTGTCTACAAGGAGTCTGTCTGTCTCTTCTTGATTTAATCCCATTTTCATAAAGTAAACCCCGTTCCACCACCTAACATAGAACAGGCAGTAGTCCTAAATTAGATTAAAGCAGCCCCACATCCGTCACATGGTTAAAATGGGCTTTTATAATTTGTAATAAAATTAGTTCTCATTTTTGTGCTTAGAGACAAGTGGTACATTAAGGAATTTCAAGATTACTGCACTTTTGTGCAGCACCCAAATGGTAGTGCTTAGGCTTGGTTTGCCAAACCTTAGCAATAAGTATCAGCAGAAAAATCAGAACTAAAGCATTAAAAAAAGCATTTCACTGAGACATATCTAGCCTATAATCTGCCATCACTAACTTTTCATGTGATCATCACAAAGGACATGAGAAGGGCAGCCAAACCAAAAACAGTAGCAAGAAAATCATCAAATTCTTACAAGTGAAAGCCACATATTAAGAAGCAATATTTATGGATTTGGAAAGAGTGAGATACATGAGATAAAATAGCCTTGTATGTTAAGTAAAACATGGAAAGACAAAGTAATATCTTCTACTGAATCAACTTCTGTTGGAAAAAGAGAAAGTTTTGAGTTCCACAGAACTTGTTCAGGTCTGGAGACCAGTGGATCTCAAAACTTTGTCTTTCACCAACAGCAGTTGATCCAATGAAAGATATTACCTCACTAACCTTGTCTCTCATATCCTGGTACCACCACAGGAAATGTGAAACTGCAGATTGCAGCATTTTACTGACATATTTTAGATGAATTAGATCTTTTGATAGCTCAAGAAAAACAAGAGGTATGTCTATAACAGATACAGGTTTGAGTGATTCAGTTCAGTGTTAACTTCTAAGCATGGTAATTAGTATTTCTGCTGAAATTCACTTGTTTTATTTTCACTAAGTGACAATATGCAAGTTATAAGACAAGAATAATTCCAGAAATGCTAGGAGGGAATTTAGTTCCTTAAATCCAGAATAGGTTCATCTCAGCTTTTCATCTATCAAGGTCAATAAACAGTGTTTTCTGTAATTTATGGTCAAACCTTAAAAGGACACTATCCAATGCAAATTACCTGGTCTACAGCAAGGGGGTAAAAAAAAATCAAAACCTGAAAATTGGCAGTTGGAAAAAAACTGATGTGACAGTATGTAAGTTGTTTCTTCACATTTGTAGCAAGAAGCCAGTCAGGAAGGGGATGGAAAGGTTCAAAGCAGTAACTCTCCATGGGGCAGGGGAGGGAAGATGTGTGTGTGTGTGCGCGCGCATGCGTGCACAAAGCAGTGATTTCTGAGCTCCAATGTGAATCCTACTGCTTGTACACACAGGAAACTAAAGGAGCATAAATTAGCCTTTTCACACTCCAAATACTACCTATAATCACAGGAAACTGTGTCTAAGTAGTTTCACATGCCACATCTTCCAAGATTATGAGACTGAAGAGTGTTTAAAGGCCCAGCAACTGTTTTTCTTCACTAGTCTTAACTTACTTTAGGCTTGTTTTTGATCTTTCACCTCTAATTGAGGAAACTAGGTCAATCTCTGGTATTTCCATCTCTGAGTTCCATGAAACAGAGGTTAAAATTAATTTCCAATAATATGTGGAAATAGTTTCACCCTATTGATCCCTTTAAGACTTTTCAGATCAATATAATTAGAATCCTATGTACTATATTTAAAACTGTAGCCACAGATTAAGTTATTGTAAAATCTTATAGTTTGCTATTAATTATTATTAATGTGTTTGTATTTCACCCCAGTCGGAGATCAGGGGCCCACTTTGTTATATATTATACAGTACATACATAGAATAGAAAAGGAGTCTGTGCTCCAAAAAGCTTGCAATACATAGTTTGAAATATGAATTTAACAAACTATATATTGTAAGCTCTTTGTACAGCACAGTAAAACTTCACACAAACTAGACAAAACACACCACAGGAGGAAGATAAAGTAGAATGGAAAATGTGGGGGAAATGGTAGAAAATGTACAATAGCAAGGGACAGTGCCATGAGAATGAGAGAGGGGAAGAGGGAAAAAGGGAAGAGGAAAGAGGATTTCCTCAAACCAGGAAAACCTTCCAGTTTCCATATTTCAAATATAATGTAATTTAAGAAGGGGGGGAGGAAGGGAAACAAGTTTACTGCACTTAGTTTCCACTCATGCAAAACGCTTATATTATGTGTGAGAGTGGTCTCGCTGAACCCACTGGTGTAAAGTTAAGCATGTGTTTGCAGGATCGAGGCCTGAGCTATTAAATAGTGACCGGGTAACAGAAGTTTTCCTGTTAAGGTTGTCTGTCTGTCTCAGGCTGACTCAATGCTCTAGTGATTGACAAGAGTGAGAGACCCTAGACTTCCAGGTGACCAGGATTAAGGAATCAGAGCTACAACTGGCATGTGCTTTTTTGTGCTTGAGCACAGCAGGGGAATTTAATTCAGTGGTATCCTTCTCGTCTATTTACTCTGGGTTTGCTTTCTGAGACATTGTGAAATAATCAACAGCACCTTCATCTGGAGAAAATCCTCAGAGGTACATATAATGCCATCATCTCTCTAACAGCATGTACATTCTCACTGGTAATTCACTATTTCCATTTTACACATTATGGCTTCACATTCACTATCTTCAATGCACGGTATATAAACCATATATCACTGCACATTAAAGCAGATACTTGACCTGAAGCAATGATTATTCAATCAGTAGCACTAACCACAGTGGCATCTTTCTGATAGTCATGCCCAACCCACTACCTAAATAATGTGCAACTAGTCAGAAATCACATAACTTCAGGGTACCAAACCCTTGATAAAAAAAAGTAATTACAATCAGTTCAGGATAATCAGTACTGGACACATTTTTTCCTCTGCTAAAACTTTGCATGCTTTCAGACTGTTTTACTGTTGTGGAAAAGTGTCAAAGCAATAAAGATAAAATAGGTTTTTGAAACGTGGCCCCTGCTGGCTTTCTGCTGCTATGTAACAGGCATGACTCATTTGGAAGGGATGGACCATTAGGAAGGAATGACAGATTTATTGAGGCCTCAGGAAGAAATATTCAATAACATCACAAAAAGTTTGAGCACTTACAAAGGAAAATGTAACAGTTCTTTCAAGTGAAAAGAAGCAGAGTTTTTCCTGTTTTAGGGCTAAATTATACTCTCAGCTATACTGGTGACAGGTTTCAGAGTGGTAGCTGCGTTAGTCTGTATCAGCAAAAAGAACGAGAAGTACTTGTGGCACCTTAGAGACTAACAAATTTATTTGGGCATAAGCTTTCGTGAGCTGAAATCCGCTTCATCAGATGCATGGAGTGGAAAATACAGTAGGAAGATAATGTATATATATATATACACACACACACACACACACACACACACACACACACAAAAAAAAGATGGGGGTTGCCATACCAACTCTAATGAGACTAATCAATTAAGGGGGGCTATTAGCAGGAGAAAAAACCTTTTGTAGTGATAATCAGGATGGCCGCAGTTTGAGAGTGTGTGGCACAATCTCTCAGCATAGTCTGTGTGGTATGTAGACTGAAATGGATTTTTTTACCTTCAGTCCTTTCAATACGATGTCCATCTGTTTGCATTTGAAAAGGGAGATGTCTGTATCTGTGTGAGGATCTAAATTCAGGGGTTCACCAGTCCCTCTCACTTTCTGGATCAGTGCAGGGGAGAAAGCAGAGGAGAGGAAGCAGCTGAGACACTTTTCAATGACCCCAGACATCCAGAGCTTGAACTGGCCCTAATGGGCTCAGCAGGATACACACCCATTAGATGAAAAAGGAATTCTCTCTAAAAAGCCATAAAGATCCATTTCTTATGTTTGTAATGAGGGTATTGGTTGTGTATCACGTATTCTCCAGGATTCACACCTTCACCTTAGACTCCCCCACCCCCTGGCTAAAACACATCTAGAACTAGGTTGTTTAGCACATACTGATTCAAGTGATAAAACAGCTTCAAAAAACATCAGGACAAATATTTCTGAGTTAGTCACAAGAGCTAAATTTGTCACTAAATTTCTTATGGTTCATCAGTTAATGGTTTATGGGGGGCGGGAACTTGGTGAAATGACAGTAAGTGACCACAGTGCACCCCCTGTGGTCAGGCACAGCCCTGCCTCTGTTTCCCCCACCCAGAGGTATAAACAAGTCCAAGAAGGCCTTTTTAGTATTAAAAGGAGGATGACAAGGTGGGTGAGGTAATATCTTTTATTGGGCCAACTTCTTGTTGATTGTGGAGCTGTTCTAGTTGGTTCCACTTTTTGTTTTTGTGTTGGATGGCTACCATCAGAGTTTTTTGATAGTAGTTTTGAGTTTTTTGCAAAATCTCCAGGTAGGGTTCCTGATTTCTCTCTTCTGGTGTATGGGAGCATGTGACGATTTGTTTGAGATGGTCCTTTCTGGAGTATATGAGATGGTTTCTCAATTTTCCTGAAGTCATTCTGCAGACCTGTTCACCATATTTAGAGTTGTATGTAGTTGTCAGAGGGTTATAGATAGCGAGTCCTCTGAGGAAGTTGTTTCTTGCATTTGCTCAGGAAGTAGTTGCTGAGTTGTTGAGTTTTGCTTCCTTCATGTTGTGGAGTTTCCATTTCAGATAGCAAAGTTCAATATCTTCCATTGTCATTCTCAGTATTATTGTAGCCGTGGCCCATTGGAGGGTCTCATTTATTTAACAGAAAAAGGACAAACAAAAGCTTCAGTCAGCTACTCCACTGGAAAGTCTCTGCCTCTGCTAATCTGTCTTAACTCTAGTCCCAGATAGGTTGACCAGGTGTTCCATTTTTAAAGGGATAGTCCTTTTTGAGGACTCTCTCTTATATAGGTGCCTATTACCCTCCACTCCCATCCCATTTTTTTCCACAGTTTCTATCTGGTAACCCTACTCCCAGAGTATTTTTAGGCTGAATTCCCTGTCTGATTCTTGGGCGTTCAGCCATACACCTGTCTTCCCCTGACAGCGAGTCAGTCTTTGGGGGGGCCACTAGGGACTGGCTCAGCAGGGTACTCACTTCATTCTCCTGGGCTGAAGGAGTCCTTATCTGGGAGCACTCTCTGGGCCATTCCTTCTGTCTGTAAGCCTCTGCTCTCCAGGGAGCCTCACTCCTCAGGAGCTTCCTCCATTCTGGGCCTTCTGATTGAACTTTCATAAGCCTTTATTGGGCCCTAATTAATTGCTGCCCAGCCACCTAGGCAATTAACGACTCACAAGTGGATCTGAGTTGGCTCATTCTCCTTGGCAGAGCCTGTCACAGGTAGGCTGCTCCCTGACTCCCTTGAAAGGGCCAGTCCCCATGACGCTTGGACACTGTATTTAGGGCTTGAATGGTTAATTTGTGCTTTATTATTTAAATATGCTGAACATAAGTGTTTTCTGAGTACTCTAGATCTTTTATTCTGGAGGAGTAAAGGTCCCTTTCCTGCCACAATACCCTTAACTTTCCCACTTGTCACCTGTACAAGAGTTCATAGATATTTACAATTAAATAATGGAGCAACTTAAATGACATGACAGATGTAGGCATCCTTGAATGAATAATTTATCAGTGCTACAGTAAGAGACATAAAGGGGCAGTGGCTAGATTCTTGGAAAAAAAAAAAAAAAAGATGGCCATTCCAGGCTTAATGTATCTGATCTCATGTGATTTTTAAAAAGTGACCTTGTACTCATTTAATACTTGAATGGATCACCTGAGTGTGTCTGGTGCTCAGATTTAACTTCCTCTTTGCAATATCAGTGGCTGTTGATTTTATATCATGCTAAGTGATAATATCATACAAAAAACTTGAGTTCACTCCTGTACTTATTACTTTAATCCCTTATGCTGTAATGACTCCACTGAAAAGACACTAGCCTGTACTTACACTACCATTACTTTTATTTATTAAGAATTTTATTTGTCAGGTGCCAACAGTATGCTTTAAACACAATGACCCCCCCACACACACACTCCCATGAGCAATTCACAGTCTAAACAGAGTCAGAGTCATTTTAAAGTATTAGCCTAAAGTCCAATGAAGGGATGAAAAAGTCCAAAGGGATGAGATTAGAATTTCTGATTTTTAAATGTCTTAGGTACCAAAGGAATATGCCCCAAACATGCCTAAATTCAGCAATATACTTATGAACCTCAGATTTCTGAATCTCTCTCCTGTATTCTCTCTAAGGACTTTGTAACCAGCCTAATATCTATCCCAATGTCTCACTGGGAAATCCTTTTGGCTATTTTACCTGACTTGGCTGTCTGTAACAGTGGCAAGGAGAAAGTGCTGCTCATATTATATTATCTTATTATCAATAAGCATCCCCATTTGGAGAATCCTCAAAAAGGTTTATGACGAGTTGAACATGTGGGGTTCCCCTCACCCTGTAGGGCTCACATCTGGCCAAGGAACGTTGGCTATAATTCCCTTTGGAGTTTTTCACTGCTTTTATATAAATGGACCAGGGACTGAGACAGTGGGACTAGGTTGCAAACTGTGGTCTCCAGCACAAAGCAGAATTATTCTGGTACTGAGCTGTCTAGTATTGTGATTTTTATACTCCATGTACATTAGAATGTGGAAGAAGCCATGAACCCACACACTTTCCAATCTGTTACTCGGTACTAGTCTGAAGATCAAGCAATATATTTAGCAAGACATCTGAAATGCCAACTCCCTTCACTACAATCCAAAATGCTGAGCTGTTGACTGAGTCAAGAGCCATTTTGATGTCAATATATGCTGCATGAAGCAGGCATTAAATTCTCAGCGCAGCTCAGCCACAAGCCAGAGGGTAAAGGTCAGTGCCCATTGTCAACTGCCCAACAGTAAAGCCTTATTGCTGTAGACAACAAAGTCTGTTAAAGGGTAGCTGCATGCTACTAAGCATAAACATGAGCAAAGATCTTTTCAAGGACTAATACCAATGAGACTGGCCTGAAGTTGTCACATTTGATGCAGGATCCTTTGCCTTTGTATGTGGACACTGTCATGCCTTCTTTCCATTCTGATGGTACTTTTGCCTGATGTCCCCACTTTAAAGAACAACTGACACAGGACAATGCACACTGTTGTTTCCAAGGCTCAGGCATCATATCGTCAGGCCCAACATCATGTCCAGAACTTTTGGATGGCCTTTCATACTTCCTTGAGTAACAGAAAATCAGGTTCTGCTGCCATACAGGTTATATAAGCTCTGAACTATGGTCAGCTGGTGTGTGATTCAGTGTGCTTTCATAATGTGTTTTCCATCTGTCCAGGACCTCATCTGCCAATGAGCAGGGAAAGCCATCTGGTTTTGTGATGGGTATTTATGACTGCCAGCCAGGAACATGATGCCTCTGTAGGAAGGATGCAAATTGTTGCACTTTAGGCCTTCCTATGCTTTGTCACACAGGGAGTTGTTGTAGATCTCAGTGTCATTTTTGCCCTACCTCAGGGATGCATTCTCGGACACTATTCTGTCACGTTATTGACTGGCTGCTCCACACGTCGCAATCAAGGCTGGTCAAGAAATGTTCACTGGTCAGGACTACAATGACAATACTGCCTTGCTTGTGGAGAAGTCAGAATTTCAACCCCCATCCTCCAAAGTCTCCAACATGCTACCTGCACTATGGGGTTGAACATCTCATGGCAGAAGACCAAGGTCCAGAACCTCAGAGCTGGGCCAGCAGCAGCAGCCATAGTGCAGATGGAGTCAAGTACCGTGGAGACCGTTGACTTCACCTACCTTGGGCAAAAGCAGTATTCAAATAATTGTAGCAGACTGGACATTCTTTGATGAATACATCTCACCATCTCCAGCAAGATGATGTGGTTGATTATGGACTCAAACTTATTTGTGCTGCGACAAAGTTCAGGATCTATGGTGTCTGTGTCCTACCTGTATTACTGTATGTGTCAGAAGCCTGAATCCTCTTAGAGGCAGATTTGGGGTGGCAACAGGGGTTCCATATAAACTGTCAACTCCAAATCCTGAGCATAAAGTGGTTTGACTTTGTGTAAAAGGTCATAATTTCCACATAGTTTTAGCCTTTCTTCAGTCATTCATTATATTCAAAAGCAGCAGCGCATGCTCTTCAGCCATGTCACCATAATGGACAGAAACATCCTGCATGTCATGCTCTAGAACTCTCCATCAACACTTGAAGGGATGCACACTTAGACCTTCTCTGGCATCACCCATGGGGCTGCCCCAGAGATTTGTGCATTTGCAGGATGGAGCCAGATCCAGGAACGTCACCACACAATGCCTGCTGTGATGCCATTGCCATCAACCATGGGCACTTGGTCTGGAGCAGCAACCCTCAGTAGATTATGCATGCATAATCATTTGATGACTGTATATAATCAAAAGCAAATATTCTACATGTTTGGTATCCTGATATTTAAGAAAGGTCCCTTACAAATGTTTAAAAATAAATATCAGTAGATTATAAAATGTTATCTATAAGATTAGTTAATATTGACTATTTATATTATACACAAAAAAGTATGTTAAAAGATAGTAAGGTTACAAAACAAAGCACTCAGAAGTTAGGAAATGCCAGATTTAAAGTTGTCTGTGCAACTTTTATTCATCCCCATGTGCAAATATGCTGATACAATGATTCCTGCCTCATACAGGATAGATGATGCTCACTTAATGAGAAACTAACTATTATTTTGTTCTCTCCTCATTGTTCAGTGAGGTCTTATACCTTAATCAATCAGAGCTGGTCAGCCGGAGATTGGCAGCTGCTGATTGTGGGCCCCAATCTCCAGGCACAGAAGTAAGGGTGGCAATACCATACCATGCCGTCCTTACTGCTCTGGCCACCTACCTCTGCAGGCAGTGCCAACACCAGCAGCAGTGCAGAAGTAAGGGTAGTAGTACCACAATCCCCCACCCCTTACAATAATTTTTGTAAACCCCTCCCACACACACACACATACCCCTCTCCTTTTTGGGTCAGGAACCATACAGTTACACCACCATGAAATTTCAGAATTAAATAGCTGAAATCATGACATTTACAATTTAATTCATATGACTAAAATTGACCAAAATGGACTGTGAATTTGGCACAGCCATAGGTATTGTGTAGGGTAAAAGCACACCAAAGACCAGATTTCAGGAGGGGGTAGAGAGGATGGAGAAGGAGACCAGATTTCATGGTCCATGACATGTTTTCCATATCCATAAATTTGGTAGGGCCCTATTTATATGAAGTGTCTCTCTTAAATTAACAACTAAGGGTCTCAAGGTGTCAAAAGGAGCATTGTCAGAGTATATAGAATCATATAAGATTAGGGTTGGAAGAGACCGCAGGAGGTCATCTAGTCCAACCCCCTGCTCAAAGCAGGACCAACCCCAACTAAATCATCCCAGCGAGGGCTTTGTCAAGCCTGTCTTTAAAAACCTCTAAGGATGAAGATTGCACCACCTCCCTAGGTGCTTCTCCACCCTCCTAGTGAAAAAGTTTCTTAATATCCAACCTAGACTTCCCCAACTGCAACTTGAGACCATTGCTTCTTGTTCTGTTACCTGCCCCCATTGAGAACAGCTGAGCTCCATCCTCTTTGGAACCCCCTCCTTCAGGTAGTTGAAGGCTGCTTTCAAATCCCTCCTCACTCTTCTCTTCTGCAGACTAAACAAGCCCAGTTCCCTCAGCCTCTTCTCATAAGTCATGTGCCCCAAACCCCTAATCATTTTTGTTGCTCTCCACTGGACTCTCTCCTATTTGTCCACATTCCTTCTGTAGTGGGGGGCCCAAACTGGACACACTGCTCCAGATGTGGCCTCACCCATGCCAAATAGAGGGGAATAATCACTTCCCTCGATCTGCTGGCAATGCTCCTACTAATACGGCTCAATATTAGCCTTCTTGGCAACAAGGGCACACTGTTGACTTATATCCAGCTTCTCATCCACTAGAATCCCCAGGTCCACTTCTGCAGAACTGCCACTTAGCCAGTCGGTCCCCAGCCTGTAGCAGTGCATGGGATTCTGCCATCCTAAGTGTACGACTCTGTACTTGTCCTTGTTAAACCTAAGATTTATTTTGTCCCAATCCTCCAGTTTGTCTAGGTCACTGTGGACCCTATCCCTATCCTCCAGCATATCTTCCTCTCCCCTCAGCTTAATGTCATCCACGAACTTGCTGAGGGTTCAATCCATCCCATCATCCAGATCATTAATGAAGGTGTTGAACAAATTCAGCCCCAGGACAGACCTTTGGGGCACTCCGCTTGATACCGGCTGCCAACTAGACATCAAGCCATTGATCACTACCCATTGAGCCCGATCTATCCAGCTTATAGTCCATTCATCCAATCCATACTTTAACTTGCTGGCAAGTATACTGTGGGACACCATATCAAAAGCTTTGCCAAAGGTATATCATGTCCACCACTTTCCCCATTCCACAGAGCCAGTTATGTCATCATAGAAGGCAATCAGGTTGGTCAGGCATGACTTGCCCTTGATGAATCCATGCTGACTGTTCCTGATCACCTTCCTTTCCCCCCCTACCTACCCCACCCCTCACCCCCAAGTGCTTCAGAATGGATTCCTTGAAGACCTGCTCCATGATTTTTCCCAGGAAGAGAGGCGAGGCTGACTGGTCTGTAGTTCCCTGAATTCTCCTTCTTCCCTTTTTTAAAGATGGGCACTATATTTGTCTTTTTCCAATCATCTGGGATCTCCCCCAGTTGCCATGAGTTTTCAAAGATAATGGCCAATCGCTCTGCAATCACAGCCAACTCCCTCAACCACCTTAGATCCAGCCCCATGGACTTGTGCGTGTCCAGCTTTTCAAAATAGTCCTTAACCTGTTCTTTCACCACTGAGGGCTGCTCACCTCCTCCCCATACTGTGCTGCCCAGTGCAGCAGTCTGGGAGCTGACCGTGTCTGTGAAGACAGAGGCAAAAAAAAAAAAAAAAAAAAAAAAAAAGTATTTTTCCCACATCTGTCACTAGGCCACCTTCCCCATTCAGTAAGGGTACCACACTTTCCCTGACCACCTTCTGGTTGCTAACATACCTGTAGAAACCCTTCTTGTTACCCCTTCACATCCCTTGCTAGCAGCAATTCCAATTGTGCTTTGGCCTTCCTGATTACACCTCTGCATGCTCAAGTAATATTTTTATACTCCTCCCTACATAGCTGTCCAAGTTTCCACTTCTCGTAAGCTTCCTTTTTGTGTTTAAGCTCAATGAAAATTTCTCTGTTAAGCCAACCTGGTCACCTGTCATATTTGCTATTCTTTCTGCATATCAGGATTCTTTATTCCTACACCTTCAATAAGGCTGTTACCTCAATGCATAGTGGTAAGACTAACTAGTCACATAATGGGAAAATTGAAGTTAAGAGGATGGTTCTGGGGTTACCAAAACATACTGCTGTTAAAAGAAGTGTATGGGCAATCTAAGAAGTCAATTTTGGAGTCCTACAAAAAAAATTGAGAGAGTCAGGGATTGTTATGGTAGCATGGATCAGCCACCATTTGGTCAAATACTTCTATGCAGAAAACTTATCATAAATGGGCTGTAAGGTATGAAAAGTGGCCTCCCAATGAAGCAACCTTAGCATGACATTTACTGAATCAGCTAAGAGAAGCTCAGTTTTAGCCTACATGGGCTACAAAAGCTCTGATTTGAGTTTCTGCTATCATCATGAATAGGATGGCCACACACAGTGAAGACAACCACTGTATGGGGGCAATTAATCAAGTCTATTCTTATCTACCAGCTAGGAGACCTAATACCTCTTATCAAGATAAAACTTAAAATTGATCCAGGATGCTAAACCAAAGGAGACAGATGTGACAGAAGGAATCCTCCCCACTTAAATGTATATTAAGCATCGAACTGTGTCATGGACATTTTTGTTTTTTACTCCTCTGGTTACGTACATCCCAGCCTTTATAATTTAAGCTCTAAGAGATTAAACAAGTGTCATTGGGAGGTAGAAAGGTATGTTCTGACTCACTGCAAGATAACATGATTGCATTGCTGCAGGCCAATGCATGTTGTCATTTTCAGTTGCCATTGTTTCACAGAAGGAATAGCTTCTGGGAACTGGCAGGCTGACATAATGATCTATGTCACGGCAGTTAGGAAGAAGAGAACTGTCAGCAGGGTGGAATAAATCAGGGATTTGTGGAAGTAGTCAGAAAATGGTATGCTAAGAACTGTTCCTCTGGCCTGACTAAAAAGCTTGATCACTTCTCCTTGAATGATAGGATTTACTTGCAAATGTTCACATTCATAAGTGGATCACAAGAAACCTAGATGGATGAAACCAAATCTGATTTCATTCACATACTCAGAGCAAACAAGAAAACAAAAGGGCATACATATTTTCCATGCTTCTAGCATGTGAGGGTGAGGGGGAATGGTGGTGAAAATCTGTTTCAGGATGTATTTTGTATCCAAGTCTCTACATGCAGTTTAGAAATGGTTTCAAAGGCAGTTGTCTTAATGAACCCAGGAGGTACATAGCATGCCAAAACCCAAACACGTGGTCATTCATAGAATGGATGTTGCCCAGCAGCTCTTTGCCTTTTTCATGAATTTGAACCTAGTGATTTCATGAATTTGAACCTAGTGATAATTGCCCTGGCAGTTGCCAACTGCCCTCTGCGTGTCCTTTTCTATAAGCTTACTTTTCTCCATCAAAGCTTCTATTATAGGATAGCAAAATAAAAAATAGAGCCATTTTACCATCCTGAAGCTTCCCTGCTAACCTATTACTGCACATAGAAATGAATACAACTAAGCAAATCAATTCTCATTTTGCCAAGAGAACATCCCTGAGGCAATACTACATTTTTCCCCAAAAGGCCAATGATCTCACAAAAATACTAAGCAGCTAATATCTGACCATGTGCAATTTACTTTTCGCTTTCTAGTTTAATTACAAATAAGTACTGCCATAGAAGAGACATTCCTATCTAATTCATCTTCAGATCCTTTTCATTGGCACAGGTTCTTAATAATACACATGTTCTATTTCCTGCTGAGATGGATCTTGGATTAGGTTGCTCATGAGGTATGATGGGAACAGAAATAGGCCCTCATGCAAGCTGAGATAATAGTTCAGAAGAATTTTGACTACAATCTGGCAAAATGTCCTATTAAATCATGTTGACTGAAGAAGATACAAAGTTGAGGTTTTATTTTAAGTATGTTTTTGAAGAACAAATAGCCTGGAAGCTTGATTGTTAATTTGACACTAATAAAGGAACCTAGCATGGAAACATCTGATGTATCAGTAGCAAATAAAGTTTAGTTATATTTTGGAAAAACAACTGAAATACTTCCTTTCTAACCCCAGCGAGGCATGTATTATAAAACCTGTTTTACAGTTTGGGAAAACTGGGACACAGAAAGGTTAATGAGTTCTCAAGATCTGACAGGAAGGTAGAGGCAGAAACAAACAGAGCCATATAAACCTGACTCCATGCTCTTACATCAGTACATAGGGAACTGGAATTAAATGACAACATTAAAGGGCATGTGATTGAATTTCAGTTCTCCAGATGAAATCTTGACCCACTGATTTAAGTTAAGACATGCTTTCACTCACTATATCTTCAGCGTAGTATTTTACTGCAGTATATCAGTATCAATAAATGGATCTGTTTTGTTCAGCTCCATCATTAACACAATTCTGTGAAGCACTGAAGGCTTTATTTCCAAGTTAACATAGACCTTCCTTACAGTACAAATGTGCTAAATAGTTAAAGTCGCCAGTCCTCTGTCAGATTTTTCCCCAGTTTTAGTCCTTGCCTGAAACAGCAGCAATGAAAATATTCTCTGAGAAATAAATGAAGCAATTTGATGAGACTTGAGGAAGGAACAAGAACTGCCAACATGATTTTTAAAATATAACAAATTGGGACTTGGCTGAGTATTGCCAACATCTGTTTTTGTATACTCCAAACTATGGCACTTCTAACCGTAATTCTCAGCAACCACTAGAAATTCCCCTGGTCTACTGAAAGAAGCTGCAGAAGCTAGCTGCTATCATAAATAGGAAATAATCCTGTCTCCACTTTTATTAGGCATTTCATGGAGAGGAGTTTCTGGCTCTCAATATTCCATAGATGTTTGTGGTGATTGTGGTGCATGTTTCTGTAAAAAGACAGTTGGCAGAGAACTTTGAGAGTGTTTTACTTTCCAACTTCAAATCTAGTTTTCAGATTCTAAAATCTAAACATTTCTGTAAGAGAAATTAGTATCTCTTCCCTCCTCTACAAATTTAAAAGAAAAATAAAAACACACAAATAGGAATTAAAGGGTGATGTTCTCCCTCATCCTTCTGATCATTCCTGATTCAGAGCTTGCACAAATTCATAAACATTTTGGAACTAATAGTCTGAAGGAAACGTTTTAAAATAAAATATACCTTTCATGGTGTTGTGCTCCATTTTTAACAGTGTCCCCCTCTCGGTGATTCTCAACCTTTCCAGACTACTCTACTCCTTTCAGGAGTCTGATTTGTCTTGCATACCCCCAAGTTCTTCTTCAAGTGATTGCTCATATCCATTCCAGTTAGGTGTGCGCGCGCCGCGTGCACGTTCGTCGGAGAAATTTTTACCCTAGCAACCCAGACGGGTCGGCTGGGCGCCCCCTGGAGTGGCGCCACCATATATACCCCAGCCGACCCGGCCACCCTTCAGTTCCTTCTTACCGCCCGTGTCGGTCGTTGGAACTTTGGAGCACGGCTTCGCTGACCTCCACACTCCCTAGCAGCTCATTTCGTTATCGTTGTATATACTAGTTATAGTTTATTATTGTACATTTTATATATATATATATATATATATATATATATATATATATATATATATATATATATATATATTATTAGTCAGTTAGTTAACTAGTGTTATTAGTGTAGTTATTAGTTGTAGTTTGAGGGGGTCGGGGACCCCCACCCTTCCCCGCACCGGGAGCCGGAGCTCATGCCTGGCTCATCGGGTTTCAAGCAGTGCTCTGCTTGTCACAAGCCCATGCCAGTTGGAGACCCGCATGACTCCTGCTTGAAGTGCCTCGGGGAGTCGCACTTATCGGCTAAGTGCTCGATTTGCAAGTCCTTCAAACCGAGAACCAAGAAGGAGCGGGACATTAGATTAAGGCAGCTCCTTATGGAAGGGGCCCTGACACCTTCGCCCTCAGCACCGAGCACAAGTCAGCCGGTAAGCAAGGGCACCGCCACCGCACCGAGCGCTGCCAGCAAAGACTCACGGCACCGACCGCCGCCGGCACCGAAACCGACTCCGAGCCGCTCCCTCTCCCCGAGGCCGAAGGCGGCGAAGGCGCAGATCACCCCGACATCAACTGCCTCACAGTTAGAGCCTGCGCCAAAGACGGACCGCCCGGCACCGATACCTGCCGCGGCACTGTCTAAGCCGGTACCGTTGACTCCGACCCCACGAGGGCCGTCGAGTCCGGCACCTGGTGGCTCCCCGGTGCACACCGTGGTAGAGCCTGCTTCGCCTTCTACCCCGGAGACATTTGCCGCAGCGAGGGATCTCATTGCGATCACAGAGGCACCGCTGCCCTTACCCCCGGCACCTCCGGTGTGGGTACTACACTCCATGGGCAAACCGACCCTGACCAGACCAGCTTCGGTCAGCATAGCAGACCGGCACCGCTCCACATCGCGGTCCCGCGGACGTTCAGCATCGAGGCGTCGCTCAGGCTCTCGACGTCGATCTCGGTCTCGGCACCGGTCAGGCTCCCGGCACCGATCACCTTCCCGGCACCGGTCAGGCTCCCGGCACCGATCACCTTGGTACCGGTCAAGATCCCGGCACCGGTCAGGATCCCGGCACCGGTCGACGTCTCGAGCGTCAACCCGGTACTCGCGGTACTGCTCCAGCTCACGGCACCGCGGTGGGCGCCGCACCTCCAGGAGCAGATCGAGACAAAGGGACTCGAGATCCCGGTCGACCTCCCGGCACCGAGCCGGTCGCAGGTCCCGGTCTCGCTCTCAACACTGTCACCAATACAGACACCAGTCACCACAACCCAGAGGTGTAAGGTCTGTCAGTACCTCGGTGCCAGCTTTTGCCGCTCCACCTTGGCCGTCTAGAGGCACGTCGGCATCCTCCCAGGCGGGTAGCCACTATGAACGGGACCAGGATCCCGAAGTACCGCTGGGAGTATTCCAGGACCCCTGCCCGCAGGACCCAGGTGCCCAACAGTGGGGTTTTTGGACACCCTGGGCATATCATCAGACCCAGGGTGGCCCCGTGCCCCGGACACGTTCTACCACCTCAGAACATCAAGTGCCAGAGGCCACTGTTTCCCGCCCCTCCGTGGTTGAGTCGGATAAACAGCCGCCACCAGACTCCCCGGGTCAACTCGAGCAGGAACCAGTCCAGGAGCAGGAGGCTGCACAGGATGCCCTCATTCCCGGAGTATCCTCCTCCTCCTCCTCGCCAGATGAGGCTGTGGCTGGGTCTTCAGCATCAGGACCCCCATCGATAGACCTCAGGGCCCACCAGGACCTCCTCCGTAGAGTGGCCCTTAATATCAACCTACCGGTAGAGGAGGTCCCAGAGGTTGAGGACCCGGTAGTGAGCATCCTCTCTGCCGATGCACCTACCCGGGTAGCCCTCCCATTCATAAAGACTATCCAGTCCACCGCCGATAACCTGTGGCAGTCACCAGCCTCCATCCCACCGACAGCTAAGGGAGTGGAGAGGAAGTACATGGTACCCTCTCGGGGGTACGAGTACCTATACGTTCACCCTCCTCCTTCCTCCCTAGTTGTCCAATCTGTTAACGACAGGGAACGGCACGGCCAACAGGCTCCGGCCCCCAAGGCCAAGGAAGCTAGACGAATGGACCTCATGGGGCGCAAGGTGTATTCAGCTGGGGCATTGCAACTCCGTGTGGCCAACCAACAGGCCCTACTGGGCCGTTATAACTATAATATCTGGGCGGAGATGGGTAGTTCTCCGAGCTTCTACCCCAGGACTCCCGCCCGGAGTTTAATGCGTTCCTGGAGGAGGGTAAGAAGGTGGCCAGGACCTCTCTCCAGGCCTCCCTCGACGTGGCTGACTCGGCAGCCAGAACCTTGGCCTCGGGAATAACCATGAGGCGCATTTCCTGGCTTCAGGCCTCCACCCTGCCTCCAGAACTCCAATATACCGTCCAGGACTTACCCTTTGATGGGAAAGGGTTGTTCTCGGACAAGACAGACTCCAAATTGCAAAACCTGAAGGACAATCGAGTCATCATACGCTCGCTGGGGATGCATACACCTTCCACCCAGCGTAGACCCTTCAGGCCCCAAGCACGACGCCCATACTTCCCACCCCGTCAGAGGCAGGACCTCAGTAGACGGCATGGTCGGGGGGGCCTCAGACTCCAATCCGGCTCCCAGGGAGGGCAAAGCCAAGGGCCCTCCAAGGCACCACCGGGCTCCAAGTCTGGCTTTTGAAGGTGCGCCCGGGGACAGCGTACCAGACGCAAGACAGGATCCTTCCCCTACCTTCTCCAACCGCCTCTCCAACTTCCTCCCGGCATGGTCCCGGTTAACTTCAGACAGTTGGGTGCTGCGTACAGTGAAGCAAGGATACCATCTGCAATTTGCTTCCTCACCCCCTTCCCGGTCCCTCTTCAGGGACCCCTCTCACGAGCAAACCCTTCTGCAGGAGGTTTGTTCTCTCCTCGCAGCAGGAGCGATAGAGGAGGTACCTCTAGGCGAGAGAGGCAAGGGGTTCTACTCCCGATATTTTCTGATCCCCAAGTCCAAGGGAGGTCTCAGGCCCATCCTAGACCTGCGGGGCCTCAACAGATGGATGCTCAAGTTGAAGTTCCGCATGATCTCCCTGGGAACCATTATCCCATCCCTGGATCCTGGAGACTGGTATGCCGCCCTCAACATAAAGGACACGTACTTCCATATCGCCATCTTTCCACCGCACAGGAAGTACCTTCGCTTCGCGGTCAGACATCAGCACTTCCAGTTCGCAGTCCTACCCTTCGGCCTCTCCACGGCCCCGAGGGTGTTTACCAAGTGCATGGCCGTTGTGGCCGCCCACCTCTGTCGGCAGAAAATCCACGTGTTCCCGTACCTCGACGACTGGCTGCTAAAGGGGTCCTCCCAGTCGCAGGTACGGCGACATGTCGAGGTAGTTACGGACCTCTTTTCCCAGCTAGGCCTGCTTCTCAATGCAGAAAAATCCAGCCTGGTCCCCACACAGAGATTGGACTTCATAGGCGCGACCCTGGACTCGACTCAGGCCAGGGCTTACTTACCTCAGCCCCGCTTCCAGACTATCGTCTTAATCATACGGAGCTTGCAGGCCTCCCCAATCACCTCGGCTCGCACGTGCCTCACACTACTAGAACATATGGCCGCATGCACTTACGTGACGAAGTATGCCAGGCTCCGAATGAGGCCCTTCCAAAAGTGGCTTCATTCCGTATTCTGCCTGGGCAGGGACCACCTAGATGTATTGGTGACGGTCCCCCCCGACCCTCTCTGCTCGACTGGTGGATGACCCCATCCCTAGTATGCGCGGGATGCCATTCCATCCACAGCCACCGTTGATGACTCTAACAACCGATGCATCATCCCTGGGGTGGGGGGCCCACCTAGGGCGCCTGCGTACCCAGGGCCTCTGGTCGTCCCAAGAGCTGTCACTCCACATAAATGTCCGGGAGTTGAGGGCAGTCCGCCTCGCCTGCCAGTGTTTCAACGACATCTGCATGGCTGTTGTGTTTCCGTACTCATGGACAACACAACGGCCATGTACTATATCAACAAACAGGGGGGAACCCGTTCGTCTCCCCTATGTCAGGAAGCCATTCGACTCTGGGACTTCTGTATAGCCAAGTCGATAGATCTGGTGGCATCCTTCCTCCCAGCAGTCAAGAACACACTGGCGGACAGACTCAGCCAATCCTTCCTATGCCACGAATGGTCGATCAGACCGGATGTCATCCATTCCATCTTCCAGAGGTGGGGATTTCCCCGCATAGACCTCTTCGCGACCAAGTCCAACAGGAAGTGCCAGGAGTTTTGCTCCTTTCAGGGCCTCTCTCCCGAGTCGATCTCGGATGCATTCCTCCTGCCATGGTCCCACAACCTACTGTATGCCTTCCCTCCATTCCCTTTGGTGCACAAGGTCCTGTTGAAACTACGCAGGGACAAAGCACATCTAATCCTGATCGCACCCGCGTGGCCCAGACAGCACTGGTTCACCACCTTGCTGGACCTGTCTGTGGACCCTCCAATCCCCCTTCCTCTCCACCCAGGCCTGATCATGCAGGATCAAGGCAGACTCTGTCACCCGGACCTACGAGCCCTACACCTCACGGCGTGGCTCCTGCATGGCTGAACGCGGCGGAGCTCAACTGCTCCGCACCGGTCCAGCATATCCTCCTTAACAGCAGGAAGCCTTCCACTCACTCAATGTACAGGGCCAAGTGGAAGCGCTTCTCCTGCTAGTGTGCTACTCAGGGGGTGAACCCCACGCAGACCCCGATTCCCACGGTCCTGGACTACCTCTGGTACCTTAAGCAGCAGGGCCTGGCATCATCCTCCTTAAAGGTGCACTTGGTGGCCATATCCGCCTTTCGACCAGGAGAAGGTGGCCGCTCCGTATTCTCCCACCCCCTAATCGCCAGATTTGTTAAGGGCCTGGAGCGTCTCTACCCCCCGCACACTGCCCTGCCCCTACCTGGAACCTTAACTTGGTCCTAAACAGGCTCACGCTCCCGCCATTTGAACCACTAGCGACTTGCTCGCTCACGTACCTGTCTTGGAAGAAGGCCTTCTTGGTGGCCATTACATCGGCCAGACGGGTCTCCGAGCTGAGAGCTCTCACAGTGGACCCACCCTACACCGTCTTCCATAAGGACAAAGTGCACCTACGACCCCACCCGGCGTTCCTCCCTAAGGTTGTGTCTGCCTTCCATACCAACCAGGACATCTTCCTCCCGGTCTTCTTCCCGAAGCCACACTCTTCTCGGAGAGAACGGCAGCTATACTCCTTAGATGTATGCAGAGCGCTCGCTTTCTACATGGAGCAAACAAAGCCATTCCGGAAGTCCCCTCAGCTGTTTGTGGCGGTTGCAGAACGGATGAGGGGTCAACCAATCTCCTCTCAGAGGATTTCCTCCTGGGTGACTGCATGCATTCACGCATGCTACGACCTAGCTCGTGTCCCCTCTGGCCATCTCACGGCACATTCCACGAGGGCTCAGGCGTCGTCGGCAGCCTTCCTGGCGCACGTGCCTATCCAGGAGATATGGCGTGCAGCGACCTGGTCATCGGTCCACACATTCACCGCACACTATGCGCTAGTCAGACAATCAAGAGATGATGCGGCCTTTGGCGTAGCAGTTCTAAATACCGCCACATCTCACTCCGACCCCACCGCCTAGGTAAGGATTGGGAATCACCTAACTGGAATGGATATGAGCAATCACTCGAAGAAGAAAAGATGGTTACTCACCTTTGTAACTGTTGTTCTTCGAGATGTGTTGTTCATATCCATTCCAAACCCACTCTCCTTCCCCACTGTCGGGGTAGCCGGCAAGAAGGAACTGAAGGGTGGCCGGGTCAGCTGGGGTATATATTGGGCGCCATGGCGGCGCCACTCCAGGGGGCGCCCAGCCGACCCGTCTGGGTTGCTAGGGTAAAAGTTTCTCCGACGAACATGCACGCGGCGCGTGCACACCTAACTGGAATGGATATGAGCAACACATCTCGAAGAACAACAGTTACAAAGGTGAGTAACCGTCTTTTACACCTCACTTAAACTACTTGCTTACAAAATGAGCAAGAAAAATACAAAAAAGTGTCTCAGCACACTATAACTGAAAAATTGCTTACTTTCATTTTAACCATACAGTTATAAATCAATTGAAATCTAAATATTGTATTTACATTTCAGTGTACTGTACAACAGTATAAACAAGTCATTGTCAGTATGAAATTTTAGTTTGTACTGACTTCGCTAGTGCTTTTTATGTAGCCTATTGTAAAAACTATACACCTATCTAGATGAGTTGATGTACCTCCTGGAAGATCTCTCAAACCCCCATGGGTATGTATACACCACCTTTGAGAATCACCGCTGTAGTACACCATAGCTCCCCTCAGTCCATTGTAGACAGAGTTTAGCCTAACATCTGCCATTTTAGAGATGCCTTTATTTCTTTTTAATTTCCTTTTCCCTGTTCTGATATCTTTTTTGGTTATATGGAAACCAAAAGGAATAAATCAGTCCCATGAGGCTCTGTATGACTACAGGAAAGCAGAAAATGGGTATATTTAAAGCCATTCTGAGGTACTTAACACATAAAATAAGTGTCAATTCCTTTGCAAGTTAACCCTCACCATGTTCTGATGAAGACATGGGCTATCTTTCCAAAGAAAGAGGGAGAAAGCCCAGGCAGAAAAACTTAATCAACTTGGCAATGGATAATCTGTGCAGGATACACTGACTCTGGGCAGCGGGGACCTGTCAGAGGCAGTAGTTATACAGACCCAGTGTTTGGGGTAGTGCCTGGGATAAGTGGACGTTAGCTTGTCATTGTCAGGTTAAGTAAGTTCAGGTAAGACAATGGGTATATTAGGCTTTTGTTATGTTTAACGCTTCTCTCTCACATTGTGATGTTCCTGTAGATAAATAAATCCTGTTTTGAGCAAGCTATTTAACGTTACAGTTCCCAGAGAAAAGTCTAAAGCAGGGGTCAAACCCAGTTGGTACTGCTGGAGGTAACAGGGCTTGTAAAGAGGGGTTCTGTAATCTGATGATCCAATTAAAAATGGGGTGAGTCACACGATTCTACTCAGAAGTGCAGGTGTAGCTGCTCACTTGAAGGAATTGTCTACAGAGAGACCACAGATAGCCCAAGCTGCTTGAAGTCTGAGAGGGAGCTGGTTTAGGTGGCTTTCAGAAAAAATAGCAATTTTAAGAACAGCTTATATTGATTTGGGGTTACAAATTAAATATACAAGGAAGCACTTCATCCTACCACTGAAGTGCAACCATCTGTTTTACAGCAAAACAGCAGCTCCATGGACCAGTTTGGGATAGGAACAACACTATCAAGCTGAAATGCACAAAAAAAAAATTGTTTTCTAAATTCATCAAGAAGTCTTCAATAGAAAGATTAGCTTTGCCCTAGAGATCAAGCACTGTATAGGATTTCACATTTGGTCCATATTCCACGATGCATATGGACCAAAGTTTCCAAACTTGGGTGCCTAAAGCTGGGCACCTAAATAAGTTGCTTGATTTTCAAAGGTGTTGAGCAGTCATTTCAATGGGACACACAAATACTTAAACACTTCTAAAAATTAAATCCATATTTAGGCATTTAAAGTGGTCTAAGTAGCTAATTTTAGGCAGCCTGAACAATTTAGCCATGTTAGTTTGCCTTTGGCATGGAAATCTAGATAACATGTGCTGTTTGGCCATTAGGGTGGCCTGCAGCTATATTGTTTACAACAAACACCATTTATACTGTATGCCACGGAGCTGATGTGCCACCTCCAGTTATGTCAGTCATATAATGGACATAAACAGACATCATGTGTTGTAGAGTTAGCCTGCAGTGTTTGGAGAAGATGTGCTTTTCTCCAAGACTGCTGTTCAAAAACAGGCTTTTAAAAATAGTTTCAAAGTATGATTCTTCATTTAAATAAGGACTTTGTTTTCCCTCTTTGATTTAAAATAAGTTGTATACTTTCTGCATCAATAATTATAATCCTTTGTCTCAGAACCAACTGTGTCATGTAATGCATGGGCAAAAATATCCATCAATATATTTCTAAGTAGAGTGAGTATCTGGACTGGGATACTGAAGGGACATTAGAAATCACAGGTGAAATCCTGGCACCACTGAAGTTAATGGGTGTGCAACCCCAGGCATGGTTGCCACCTTCTCCCTTTTCTCCTCAGGGTTATGGGTCTTGTGTTCACCTATAACTGTGCCTGGTGCCGCCATCCACTGAAACCCCTCTTAGTGCAGAGAACATAGAGGGCTGTCCCTTTGGAAAAATATTTAACATACATTCTCATACAGAGGAGTGTCAGCTATTTTATTTGTGTGTGCTCTAACTATCACAATTCCCAGAGTAATAAAAACAGTAACTGGGGCTTTATTAGATACAGGGAACTCAAGAACAATGGAAAAAGTAATTAGGATAATAAAAGACAAAAAGCAATATATAAACTCCACCCCTCCCAAATGTACAACCAGTACAAGCCACCCTGTGGTCCCTCTTAGCATCTGCCTAGGCAAATAGTGAATGAAGGTTTGGTCTTTGATGACTGGTGCAGAACTGAAATTGGTACCTGGCTTAAAAGAGACTAGGAAAACAATGGCGTTCTTACAAAGTATTCACAAAGTGGCAAGATCATCCTTGTAATTGTCTGGTCTGGATCCCAATGTGCAATTAGGCTGGCTCTTAGTAGCGTGACTGCAACTCCTCAGCCTCATGGGTTTCTGATCTCTACTGGGATGACACTGCTCAATGTCCCAGAAATCCCAGGAGGACTCAAAGTCTTCCCTTAAGTAGGAATGGAGAAGGTAGAAGGGTCCTCCCTGGTTGTGATGCTTCTTTCCCTACTCCACTCCAAACACAACCAAACCCCAAAGTAAAACCAAATCCTTTGGTTCTAGTGGAGTTGCTAGACTGTTCTATCTCCACCCTGCACCCAAGGCAATCTGGGAAACAGAGGCCTGAACCGCCATAGCCATTGCTGCTGTAGTCTAGGGCAAGTCCACTAGACCAGTGGTTCTCAAGCAGCAGTACACGTACCCCTGAGGGTATGCAGACATCTTCCAGGGGTACTGAACTCATCTAGATCAGTGTTTCTCAACCTGGCGTTTGTGCGACAGGTTTAGGGGTTCGCAAGTGCAGGATTGGTGTTATGGGGTAGCAAGAAAGGCAGTTTTTTGGGGCCCTGCACCACAGGGGCAGGGGGCCTGCAAAGCTAAGTTATATGCCTCAGCCCTGGGCTGTGGGGCTTGGGTATCAGACTAGGCTAACAGGCTCAAATATCACAGTGAAATACAAGGACAATATATTCCAATCAATTTATTTTATAATTATATGGTAAAAAATAAGTAAGCAATTTCAGTAATAATGTGCTGTGACACTTTTGTATTTTTATGTCTGATTTTGAAAAGAGTACACAAGACAAAATCAGACTCCTGAAAGGGGTACTATAGTCTGGAAAGGTTGAAAACCACTGCCCTAGACACTCAGTGTGGTGCTTCAGGCACACCCCTTCTAAAGGAGGTACAGGAATTTTGTCATTGACTTCAGTGTGGCCAGAATTTTACCCCATGTCTTCAAATTCAGAATTTTATATTTCTCTTGATGTCTTCTCTCTGATGTGTATTACTGTGACTTAACAAAAAATGCCTTGAGTTGCTCTTAAAAAAAAAAATCTTCCCTATGTAACGGCTATAGCAGTTCATCCTCAAACAAAACTAGATACAAGTGTGTAGATTTCAGTAGTAATGGACTATTGTGAAAAGTACCATGATTGTGACCATATTTCCTAAAGGGAAAATGGGGCACTGCATGGGGCTGGCCTGAGCCCCCTCACCCCTATGAGGCTTCGATCACTCAAACCCTGTCTTCCCTTCCCCTCTCCATGTAAGGCTGGGATAACACACCCGCACACACACACACACTTTTTTGACAAAAGTGGTCATTTGTCCCATTTGCTCTTGCAACTGATCAAGTTGGCAAGATCAAATGGGATAAATGCCCACTTTTTGGGGGGAGGGGGCCCTAAGAGTCAGGACACCCAGGACAGGGCTTAAAAAAGTGACTGCCCCAGCCAAAATGGGATGTATGGTCACCTTAGCTGTTAGGCAAAACTCTTTACCAAAGAGCAGCAGAAATAGGGAGCAGTGCTAACTTTTAAAAATCAAAAGCTACTTGGCAATGGCTATTTTTATGCCTCTGGACCATCTGATCTTACAACTTCAACATATAGACACGCAACCCTTACCAAAGATTATAAAATTACTTGCCATTTGACTTCTTCCATGTGACCGAGACAACCTCCACACAGGTAAGAAAATGCTCATCACTCTAGCTAAGCCAGATAAGCCTCAAAAACACAGTGGAAACAGAATATTAATCTCTCCTTGATGTTTGTCTTACCTGAAATGCATTTAAAATGGAAACCTTAACAGCCCATCATCTCTACTCTAGTGCTCTTATGAGGTGGTCCCCTGAGACACTTCACTCCTGACCACCACATCTCCAGTGTTCTTAACCACCACCATGTTTTATTATAGCCCTGGAGTGTTATTTACATATCATTTACAGTCAATAGCCAGATTCCCCCACTTGCTTCTTAGGAAGGGTACAGTGTTAGCAGCAGCCAGTCCTGCCTTCATTCAGGCTCTCTACTCTCCTCCCCAGCAGGGGCTTCTGGTCTGCTTATATAGTCCCAGCTGCTGGAGGTTACTTCCACCCTAACAGCCCCTCAGCTGCATCTCTATTCAGTTAATTGGCACCCTCTGACAACTGTCTGTCTTTCAATCATGTTCCAATTCATGAAAACTGGTGGGGATAATGACCCAGCACACCTTGTAATACTGCCCATACCATCCCCTCTTGTCTCCATCTCTGGCATTTTCTCACTGAGGCCTTTGCCACACTTGTGGCTTGACCTGGATAACTTGAACTTCTACACCATCTGTTGCCCCTCTTACTTGAGAAAAAATTAGTTTATTTTCCCTAAATCTCCAAGGTAGGAAAGTAAAAATTATCTAAAACAATTTTGCTCATGACCTCACTCACTGAACTGTTGGCAAATGCAGAGCATAAGAAATTATGTTGTTTTCTTTTGTTTTATTAGCAAAAAAAAAATATGTTGCTTCAATTGCTTGTATAGCCCATCCCCTTGTCCATGGATTTTTTTTAAAATGGTGGCGCGAGGCATGGTTGGAAAGGATTCGCCCACACCATACCATGGCAACCTTACTCAGAGTTCAAAGTGATTCTCATCTGCCTTCTACTTTCAGTCTAAACTATGCTAGAAAGAACAGGATGGTTGCTACTGAGTAACAAACACTCTTTCCCACTCCCATTACCCTGGGGTGGAGTTCACCTTCTCCTAGCTCTTTCTAACCTGGGACTATTCTCACCCCCTTCAGCACCACTGGCACAAAAAGATTCACTCATGCTACGGTAAGTTAGAAGTAACTCCACCAAAGTCAATGGAATTAGAGCAGCATAAAACTGGTGTCAATGAGAACAGTGTGTGGAAGTACAGAACACTAGCCACAAGGCCACTAGTATGGCCCCTTATATCAGTGTATAAAGGCTTTGATAGCTATTGAAGATATAAATATACCATCCAATACAGCAAGGAAAAACACATTCTGATAAATGCAAATTAAAAAAAACAAATGATGCATTGTGCTGCTGATATTTATGAACATGAACAGTATGACTTAACTGTACTATATGGATTGAGTCAAACCATTGAGTAATCATGACAAACTTGCCATAAATATCCTTTCAATAAGCCTAACATGATAATTTAGAAAGACAAGTAAACGGTGACCTTGAATGCTTGATTAAATTTTTTTTAAAAAATTCATTTTGATAGAGATCCTCTAGGTTTTCTACAAGTACATCAAGTTTGACCTTTCCAGATCAGTCACTTTAATTTAACAAACATCGTGTCATAGATGTACATATGCCAGGCAGGCATATGTCAAACAAACATTTTTAGTGTTTCATCTATTTAAAGCTTCAGATTGCAAGTCTACTTCCTGTAAGGTCAAGTGTATTTCACAAGATACAATTTCTCAACACAAAATTAGTAAGTAAGTGTCTGCTCTGGATCAAAAATTTAAAAAATGTACTTGCTTCTGTCTGTATGCTAGGGAATCCAAGATATTGCAATGATATGCATGTTAAGCACATTTTATTTGATTTTAAATGGCATAAAACTACAGTTTGTCAGCCTCAGAACAAAGGTCTGTTTAAAGCACAGGCAAGTATTGTAATTTATAATAATTTTGCAGGGACTACAGTGATGGGTGGCACCATATAAGAACTCAGATAGATCAGCATACTGATGGTTTTCATAATTGACCAGATTGTGGTTTAGTCTATTCCACAACATCCTATCTGCTTAACAGATATTGTACAAAAATCTTCTCTTTTGGGAGAGAACCACTGTACTATAACATAAAATGAGAAGTAGCACAATGGTATTTAACTTCTGGAAACCCAGAATAAAATTATGGGACCTGGTTTTCAAGGTTCAGTCTTTTTTCTGATTTTCAGACTTTACTGAAAGTTGCTGGTGCTCAGCACTACTGAAAAAAAATCAGGCCCTTGGTTAGGATCACAAATGTTAGCCCTGCATGCAAATCCACCATCAAGTTCAGCTTCAGAATGGGAAAAGCAGTTAAATTACAGGCCTGAACTCTGGTCCAACCTAAGTTACATAGCGAAGGTCGTGGAGCATCTGCCTGCTCTAGATTTGGTTCTAGCCAGAACTATTGACTCTTAATATTCCTGAACACTGAATTCATGTAATAGTTAGTAGGGACAATTATTAGCTTTTGTGAAACCAACATGGAGATGTGGCAGAAGCATCTCAAGTTATAGTAGCAAGGCCAAATTCTCACTAAGTTACACTGGTGTAAAACTACAAAATGCCGGTCAAAGCAGAAGTTAGCCTGTTCTTTTGTGACTTGAGTCGCCTTGCTTACACCTCTGCTGGATATGGGCTGCCATTTGATAGTGTTTCAAGTTTCCTAGGTTTGATATATTTGCTACTGAAATAGAAACAGTCATCAGGTCCAACAGTTTTCCATATTAGCCTCTTGTTACTCTAGTGTTATTGATGCTGGAGGGGTTTGGTTGATTCTACTATTCTTCATTTAGCTTATTTAAGGCAACCTTGCTCTATTATTGGAATAATGACTTCACTGAAAAAGACCTCTTTTATAGCTCTTTATGTTTAGCATCCTGCAGCTGTTTGGGCTGAATAGAGTTCGGTTTGTGCAGTGAGTCAAATGACACTTATCCATAGATAATTTTTTGTGCCTCTCATTGGGTTTATCATTAGTACAGCCCTTGTATACTTTAGATTTCCCATTTGTCCTTATTACAAATTCTAGGCACATTACAGATCAAAACAATGAACTTGACACAAAATGTATGTTTTTTTAAAATAACAGATTTCCTTAAAAAAACCTTTAATGCTGAAATTATCTTAATTGCATCACCAGCTCCCTCTGTCCACAAAACCTCCCCTCAAAACAAGAGCAGCCCATGACAGCAGGCAAGTCTTGCAAACCATTAAATATGGCAAACTGGAAAACCAAAGTGAGAAGTGAATTCCTGAGCCCTGGACCCTTTACAAGAATATATAATAACAATGCTCCTTCCAAAGATGTGGGTTTTTTTGATTCTCTCTCAAGCACAGGTACTCTGCAACTGTCATGGATAGAAGTATCCAGGATCCAAATTAGTGCTAATTGGAAGAAAAAAACCCACACACCACACTACCACGTGCATGCACCTCTGACTCTTCACCTAGAATTTAGTCTGTAGCTAGTGTAAATCAGAAGCTCAAGAATAATATGATCTGGGTTGGAAATAGCACAGAATCCTGTGGCATTAAATTTTCCAAAAGATTAGAAACTAGCCATATGGAGAAAGCATTGCAGTAATTCAACCTTAAGGTGACCATAGGCAGGCTTAACCATAACAAGATCTACATACAGAAGAGAAGGATTATAAAATTTGCCAGCCAAGTACAATGATACTTGAACATCTTGACACGTGTGGATCAAAAAGACCTTTCAGTGACAAGCCTTAGAAACAATAGCTGGCTCACCTTATTAGTAAGGGATGAAGTCAATGGAACTATGCTGATTTACACCAGCTGAATATCTGGCCCAATGTTTCTTTTGATGGTTTATTCGTTAAAAACAGTCAGGTGAAGGAAATAGTGCGACAATCCGCCTTGTTTTTTTGTCAGAAGGAAAGTGTGACTTTTACGTTTGACCTATTGCAAAAATGCCATAGTGTGTGTGTTCTTTTTCCAAGCATTTTACAAAACATTTGCCATCAGGAGTATGTGTTGCCATTATGTAATCATACATTAAATATTCTGATCCTGCATAAGTAAATCTGCCTCCTGTAACTTATGAAAGCAAGATCCCTCAGCTGAGCTTTTCCTTCTCTACTGAAGATTCCCAGTTTGTAGAGTTTTGCTGGGCAACTCCCCCAGGCAGGCTGAGTTAGCCCTCCAACTCCCTAGGTGAGACCAGGCACCACATGGTCAGCTCTTCTCTGTCTGCTAGTCCAGGCCTGCTGGGGGAGTTTCCCAGCAAAAAACTCTACAAACTGGGAATCAGTAGAGAAGGAAAAGCCCAGCTGACGGATCTTGCTTTCAGGTCCCTAGAGGCCAGTTCTCGGGGGAAACCCTGCATGCAGACCTGGGACTTACTAGCTCCCCACACAGTCAGTCCTGCCCTTCCCCTGGCTGCCTCCAGACTGACTCAAAAATGGCTTCTCCCCTTTCCTGAACTCCCTGGGAGGGGCATCTCACTCTCTATTGGTTGCCAGGCAGACTGAGTTTGCCTTGGTTGCCCCTCCCTATCAGGGACAGTGTGCCTCACCCCTGAGCTGTCAGCAGACAGAGCCCCAGGAATCATGGAAATCTCTTTGGGGCAGGGCTGGCTTTAGGACATGCAGGGCCCAATTCGAAAGAGCTGCCATCGAAATGCTGCCATAGAGCTGCCACCGAAGATAGCAGCAGCAGCAATTCGGCGGCAGCTCAATCAGTTGCTGCTGTTTCCGGCAGCACTTCGGCAGAGGGTCCTTCCTCGGCAGCAGTTGTCTTCCGGGGCCTTACCTTACGGGGCCCCTCTTCCGGACACTGCAGGGCCCGATTCATGGGAATCGGCCTAAAGCCGGCCCTGCCTTGGAGGTTACACTTACAGTGAACCCAGCATATTAATGACTTGTGTACTTGGAGATGAGAGGTGAAGGAATAGGAGAATCTTGACAGGCAACCTAAATTTTGCTTTTCAGGCACGTTCTGGAATGTTGCTTCATCCAGGGTCTACAATAGTAATTTTTAAACTATTTACATGCAATACAGGGAGATAAGACTGTAGAAGTTCAGCAGTTACATCATATTTGATGGATGTAAAATGACCATTCCAAGGTCACTTTTCCCCAAGCTGCCTGTTAGGCAGCTTTTGAAATTTGAAAACTCTTGATTTCCAGTGCCACTACTATCATTAGCAATCAATCCAGATAAAATTACAGTTGACCAGGTGGCCATATAGCAAGAAAAATGTACAGGTGGAATCCTAAAAACAAACAGTCCCCATTTGTATAAAGGGCAATTAGGAAAAATGTTTTTATGATCAATTTGTTTTGAGCCAATTTGAGACACAAATTCTTTTTGGGAGAGGACGGGGCATTTTTGTAAAATCTGCTTTTTACATTGCGTGTAAAAATTCTAGTGTTTTGCTTGACTTGATCCAAAAACGGACATTTAACCCAATGAAATTTTGGAACATGGAATGACACAGACTGAGGATTTTGCTAGGCACTATTCAGACTTATAGGAAAACAAACAGTTACGGCCCTGAAAAGCTTATACTCTTGTTTAAGAAAAATGCAACATATAGGAAACAAATAGTAGCACCTTGGGTAAGAGAAATTGCCTTATTTTGAGTGAAAACATGTTTTATGCTTTTTTCTTGAAGCTGTACTATTGTAAATTAATTCATAGAAAAAATATGAATACTTCAAACCTTAGGCTTTGCCAGGTTTCTTCCCCCCCACCTAATTACTTTGCACAGCCATAATGCTGTCACAATTGTAACTATAATGGAAGAAATAAGTTAAAATCACGAAGTCTTCATCTTAGCATAACTGGGTTTACACACAAACACATGCACACCATGGAGGGTCAGTTTCACATAAGGAATTCCCTGCAGTGATTGAGACTGGCAGATTGGGTCATTTCCACCGGATCATGACACCAATCCTGCTGAGTATTCATTTCAATTATTGAGGGCATCCAACCTATTTCCCCCACAAAATCCTACCTCCCTGTAAAAGCACAAAAAACTAACATAACATCCCTACCTCAACATTGGTGTGGGGCTGAATGGGGTTTGACAGTGAAATATAGCTGAGCATATGCTCTGGCAGGTCTTACCAAGCCAAGGTGGTGTCAAGTTAGCATCCAGGGTAGTAGGTAGTCTGACTATACCTCTGTAACTCTTCTGCCAGGCTGAATTGATAGCAGCAAGGGCCAGGTTCAATACATAGGGGTCCCTTCCCTACAATGTAATGCAAAACCAGCTCGAGCCCCCCCCCCAGTGACCTGGGAAAATCTTACACACATCCCTGGGCACCTCGAAGAGGCAATACTTCCCCTCTCGCAAGCACAGAGTCTCAGTGTAGCAGAAAAAGGTTTAATTACATGAGATAAACAACAAGCATTAAATTGGGAAAACACCTCAACTAGAGTTCATAGACCAAACCGTGAGCAAAGACCCACCCCAGGAAATTGGGCCATGTCCTTTTCCCTGGGCTCTTGAGTCCAGCAACCCCTAAATCACCCCAAGACTCCAAAGTCCAATACCTCAAATGTCCCTAGAGTCCAACAACCCAAAGATCACCCACAGTCCCAAAAGTCCCACAACCCAAAAAAGTCTCTGTCCCAGGTCAGTGCAGCCCCAGAGTTCGAGAGTCTATCTGCAGAGCTCCCCCTCCCCCAGCCTGGGTAGAAAGGGGCACCTTACGTGGTCCAGGGCCAACTGCCCTGCCTCTCCATGGGCTTCTGCTTCCGCCTTCTCCACGAACTGCTCCACTCTACCAGTAACTTCACTCTGCTCCTCCAGCCGTCCTCACAAACTGCTCTGCTCCGCCAGCTGCTCCCGTGATCCGCTCCAGCCGTCCCCGCAAACTACTCGGCTCCACTCACTCCGTGGCTCCACAAACTGCTCCACTCCGCTCCGCCAGCTGCTCTGTTTCAGGCTCCCCCACTAGTTAGCACAGTACTCAGTGCTCTCAGCTCAGCAATTCCAGCTCTTTAGTGATTTCAGCACAGTAGGGGAGCCCCTGTGCTAGTGCACCATTAGCCCATAGTGAGTTCAGCTCAGTAACCTGTATCTAGATTCTTAGGGAATCAAAAATCAACTCTGATATTCCACAGTGGAGAGAGGAGTAGGTGGAACTGGTGCTTCTGGCTCACACAAGGAGCCTACACCACCAAGTACAGATACCTGTCCCCAGCCTCTCTCAATTCACTGGGTTTTGGAACCCATGTCCCTTGTCTAGCAAGTGCTATTTAGTTGATAGCGAAATCCTTTATCATAAAACAGTTTCGTAGTTCCTCATTTACTTAATCAGGGTGACAACAATTTATTCCTCTTGCCCCAATAACAAAGAAATTGGGGATCCCACAGCTGTGAAAGTAACCATTTTAGGCTGCCATGGGCTATGCTAGGCGGAGAGGGTGTGCCTATGCAAACACGATCAGTCTCTGAAATTCTTTTCCACACTCGCCATAATTCACCACCAAATGTCAGGGTAGAGCTCATCCTGACTCTGCTTACACCTCCATTACTCCAGGGCAACCCAGCCAAAGTGGAGAGGGTTCCACAGCTACAGGGCACAAGGGCTGGCATCCCCAAGTGCATTCCTGAAAAGTTCTCCCACCAAACAAAAGCAGAATACATTGGGAAACTGTGCGCAGATTCATGTGTCAGCGTGCCCAATGCTCACAACCCAGGGTAGCACAGAATGAAAAATGGAAAAAAGAAAAGAATACTCCAATTATGTGTTGTGAGTCACAACATAAGAACATCTGATCCATACAGATGATAAAGGAGGTGCCGTTGTCATCATGAACAGGTCTGACTACCAAAAGGAGGCCGCCAGACAACTCTCCAATACCAAATTCTACAGGCCACTTCCCTCAGATCCCACTGAGGAATACACTAAGAAAGTACCGCATCTACTCAGGACACTCCCTAGACTAGGGGTATGTTGATTTCTTCTGGTGTTAGAGCCCCGACCAGGGTTATTCTATCTACTACCCAAGATCCACAAACCTGGAAATCCTGGACGCCCCATCATCTCGGGCATTGGTACTCTCACTGAAGGACTGTCTGGATATATGGACTCTCTACTCAGACCCTATGCCACCAGCACTCCCAGCTATCTCCGTGACACCACTGATTTCCTGAGGAAACTACAATGCATTGGTCACCTCCCAGAAAACACCATCCTAGCCACCATGGATGTAGAGGCTCTCTACACAAACATCCCACACACAGATGGAATACAAGCTGTCAGGAACACTATCCCTGATGATGCCACAGCACAACTGGCTGCTGAGCTCTGTGCCTTTATCCTCACACACAACTATTTCAAATTTGATGACAATATATATCTCCAGATCAGTGGCACTGCTATGGGCACCCGCATGGCCCCACAATATGCCAATATCTTAATGGCCGACCTGGAACAACGCTTCCTCAGCTCTCGTCCACTCACGCCCCTTCTCTACCTATGCTACATTGATGACATCTTCATCATCTGGACCTATGGGAAGGAGACTCTGGAAAAATTCCACCACGATTTCAACAGCTTCCACCCCACCATCAACCTCAGCCTGGACCAATCTACACGGGAGGTCCACTTTCTTGACACCACGGTGCAAATAAGTGATGGTCACATTAACACCACCCTATATCGAAAACCTACCAACCGCTATGCCTACCTTCATGCCTCCAGCTTCCATCCCGGACATCACACGATCCATTGTCTACAGCCAAGCACTGAGGTACAACCGCATCTGCTCTAACCCCTCAGACAGAGACCAACACCTACAAAATCTCCACCAAGCATTCTCAAAACTACAATACCCGCATGAGGAAATAAGGAAACAGATCAACAGAGCCAGATGTGTACCCAGAAGCCTCCTACTGCAAGACAAACCCAAGAAAGAAACCAACAGGACTCCACTGGCCATCACATACAGCCCCCAGCTAAAACCCCTCCAACGCATCATCAAGGATCTACAACCCATCCTGGACAACGATCTCACACTTTCACAGGCCTTGGGTGGCAGGCCAGTCCTTGCCCACAGACAACCTGCCAACCTGAAACATATTCTCACCAGTAACTGCACACCGCACCATAATAACTCTAGCTCAGGAACCAATCCATGCAACAAACCTCGATGCCAACTCTGCCCACATATCTACACCGGCGACACCATCACAGGACCTAACCAGATCAGCCACACCATCACTGGTTCATTCACCTGCACATCCACCAATGTAATATACGCCATCATATGCCAGCAATGCCCCTCTGCTATGTACATCGGCCAAACTGGACAGTCTCTACGGAAAAGGATAAATGGACACAAATCAGACATTAGGAATGGCAATATACAAAAACCTGTAGGAGAGCACTTCAACCTCCCTGGCCACACTATAGCAGACCTTAAGGTGGCCATCCTGCAGCAAAAAAACTTCAGGACCAGACTTCAAAGAGAAACTGCTGAGCTTCAGTTCATCTGCAAATTTGACACCATCAGCTCAGGATTGAACAAAGACTGTGAATGGCTTGCCAACTACAGAACCAGCTTCTCCTCTCTTGGTTTTCACACCTCAACTGCTAGAACAGGGCCTCATCCTCCCTGATTGAACTGACCTCGTTATCTCTAGCTTGCTTGCTAGCATATATACCTGCCCCTGGAAATTTCCACTACATGCATCTGAGGAAGTGGGTATTCACCCACGAAAGCTCATGCTCCAAAACGTCTGTTAGTCTATAAGGTGCCACAGGATTCTTTGCTGCTTTTACTGATCCATACAGTGACACTTACATTGAAGTTACATACATACAAAATAAAAAAAAAACAATAAAAGCTGATGTCATCAGGATATACAAAACAAAAGACCTCATTGCACAGTGGAAAAGCAGAGAGCAAGTATTCCTAGGAAGATCATTTCGCAATAGAGCAAGCACTGGAGGTGTTGGATTCATTGTCAGGAAAGAAACAGTTCCAAGGACAGTCAACTGCAACATATCACCCCAGATAGCAGTTCTCACACTTCAGATAAAATGAAGGAGAATGATTAAAATTATACAGGTGTATCCTCCCACGCTGCAAGGGGAAGATGTAGAAATGTTCTATTTCTTCAAAGAGTTGGAGAGGGTAATGCAGAAAAGATCACTGACAAATTATCCAAGGGAACTTCAATGCAATAGTAGGTAGCAAGGAGAGAAAGAAAAGTACGTGGGAAAATTCCGTAAAAAAGGTATAAGAAATGATTGCGGCGGCAAAGTATCTCCACATAACAAACGCAATATTTTAAAAAGAACAGCATCAGTAGTGGACATGGAAAAGCCCAGATGGAATCACACTGAATCAGATTATGTAATGACAGATACCCGAAGAATCAACGATGTTGCAACAAGAGAACAAATCATTTTCGCAGGTTCAGAAACATTGTATGTTGTGTTTAAAACTGGGTGTTAACTTGGTCTTTGTAGACATTGTCAAGAGAACCCAGAAACCAAAAGCAAAAAAAATTAAAAAAAAAATCATACTTCAAGAAAAAGGCATTTGCAGTGGAGTGAGTGAAATGGACCTTGAGTATAAGGCAACAAAGACGGACATCGATGAGGACTGTGAAAAGTTTCCTCACAGAATCTCACCAACTTAGGGTATGTCTACATCTACAATTTTGCAGCGCTGGTTGTTACAGCTGTATTAGTACAGCCGTATAGGGCCAGCGCTGCAGAGTGGCCACACTTACAGCAACCAGCGCTGCAAGTGGTGTTAGATGTGGCCACACTGCAGCGCTGTTGGGCGGCTTCAAGGGGGGTTCGGGGAAAGCGAGAGCAAACCGGGGAAGGAGACCAGCTTCCCCGCGGTTTGCTCTCGCGTTCCCCGAACCCCCCTGCAAACCGCAGGGAAGGAGACCTGCTTGCTCGGGGGTTCGGGGAACGCAAGAGCAAACCGCAGGGAAGGAGACCTGCTTGCACGGGGGTTCGGGGAACGCGAGAGCAAACCGGGGAAGGAGACCTGCTTCCCTGCGGTTTGCTCTCGCGTTCCCCGAACCCCCCCTGCAAACCACAGGGAAGGAGACCTGCTTGCTCGGGGGTTCGGGGAACACGAGAGCAAACCGGGGAAGGAGACCAGCTTCCCCGCGGTTTGCTCTCGCGTTCCCCGAACCCCCCTGCAAACCGCAGGGAAGGAGACCTGCTTGCTCGGGGGTTCGGGGAACGCGAGAGCAAACCGCAGGGAAGGAGACTTGCTTCCACGGGGGTTCGGGGAACGCGAGAGCAAACCGGGGAAGGAGACCAGCTTCCCCGCGGTTTGCTCTCGCGTTCCCCGAACCGCCCTGCAAACCGCAGGGAAGGAGACCTGCTTGCTTGGGGGTTCGGGGAACGCGAGAGCAAACCAGGGAAGGAGACCTGCTTGATTACCAGAGAGGCTTCCTCAGGTATGCTGGGATACCTGCTTTTTCCACGGAGGTCAAGAAAAGCGCTGGTAAGTGTCTACACTTGATTACCAGGGCTGGATCACCAGCGCTGGATCCTCTACACCCAAGACAAAACGGGAGTACGGCCAGCGCTGCAAGCAGGGAGTTGCAGCGCTGGTGATGCCCTGCAGATGTGTACACCTCCTAAGTTGCAGCGCTGTAACCCCCTCACCAGCGCTGCAACTTTGTGATGTAGACAAGCCCTTAGAATGCAAGGCATTGAAAATGCTGGGATGCAAGCAGAGGATCAGCGTGGAAATTGAGAACCTGATGGCAAGGAAAGCGTGCATGAAATTAAAAGGAAAATGGGTGAGGAATACAGAACACTGCAAAGAAGTGTGTGAAGATCAAAAGATTACGAAGGACTTCAGAAAAAAAGAAATAGAGAGGCAGCTGAAAGAATGAGAGAGAGTCTAAACAAGATAGAGAGATGTTAGGCTGAACCAGATTATCCCAGCAGCACTTGAAAGATGAAAATGGTGAAAGGACACTGGAAAGCAGTACAATGAATGAAATATGTACAAAATTCTACAATGGCCTCTACTCCTTGAATGTCAATGCCCAACATACACTATCAAGACAGCAGCTTACAGAAGAAGTTCGACATTATGTGGGAAGAAATTGAATATGCAGTTTGTTACAAAGAGAGGGAACAAACCAAGAGTGGATGATGTTTGGCCAGAATATCTCAAAGCGGAGGGGGGGCGGGGTGTGGAGGGAGTGAATACTCTTTAAAGCGGTAGCCGTGGTAGTCTGTATCAACAAAAACAACCAGGAGTCCTTGTGGCACCTCAGACTAACAAATTTATTTGGGCATAAGCTTTCATGGGTTAAAACCCACATCAGATGCATGGAGTGAAAAATAGAGTAAGCAGTATAACTGTTACAGCACATGAAAATATGGAAGTTGCCTTACCAAGTGCAGGGCTGGGGGCAAGGCTAAGAAGGCCAATTCAATTAGGGTGGAAGTTGACAAATTTTCAACAGTTGGCAAGAAGAGGTAAATATCAAGAGGGAAAATTACTTTTTGTAGTGATCCAGCTACTCCCAGTCTTTATGCAGGCCTAATTTGATGGTGTCCAGTTTGCAAATTAATTCCAGTTCTGCAGTTTCAATTTGAAGTCTGTTTTTGAAGCTTTTTTTGTTGAAGAATTGCCACCTTTAAGTCTGTTATTGAGAGTCCAGAGAGACTGAAGTGCTTTCCTACTGGATTTTGAATGTTACAATTCTTGATGTCTGATTTCTGTCCATTTATTCTTTTGCATAGAGACTGTCCCATTTGGCCAATGTACATGGCAGAGGGGCATTGTGGCACATGGCATATATGACATTGGTAGATGTGCAGGTGAACAAGCCCCTGATGGTGTGGATGATGTGGTTAGGTCCTATGATGGTATCCTCTGAAGGGATACGCAGACAGTTGGCAATGGGGTTCACGTGGGTGAGGGAGGGTCTGCATTTAGCAAATGCCAGCGTATTAGGCCTTAAGAGTGTGACTATTTGAATATGCTTTGAAAAAAGCAAAAGAATGCTCATTATGATCAGTTGTAGTGGAATACAGTAAACAATGCAACTTGCTAGTCCCCATAGCCTGATAGTTAAATAGATTGGATCACCTTTATCTGGCTTGTCCTCATCTGTCCGTCCTTCCATAAATGCAAGTCAATGCCATACCATTCTATTTTGTTGCAGGCACATTCTTTCCATTTCTTGCCAAAGAGTTTGTCATAGGATCAGCCCAGTGCATTATTGGTTTGACCAGTGGCCGCTTGTGGTCTCTGGGGATCCAGTCACTGATGTGGGTTGTCCACCTATTGTCTTGCCTGCAGACTACATGACCCGCCCATCTTCTCTTTGCATCATACATTGTCTGTCCTACATCGGTCACCTCTGTATGGCTTCTGATCTCATTTGGTATATGATCAGAGTGATCTTACACATTCGCCTTTCCATTGCTCTGGGTGACAGCGAGTCACTCTTAAGGCCTAATACACTGACATTTGCTAAATACAGACCTGCCCTCATCCATGTGAAGTCTCATTGACTTCACTCCCCCTCCCCTCCCCAGTGCAGGATCAGGAACATAAATAAAAAAATATGATCTAGATATAGATCAACCTAAGAGGGAAAGGGGAGGGGGAGATTAAAAGAATTAAGCAGAAAGGAGAAAGGAAGATTAAGAGACAAAGGACAGATTGCAGATGTGAGTGAAACTGCCCACTCAATTTGCCACTCATAGTATTAACATCGACAAGTCAGAGCAGTACAAATGTCAGCATGTTTGTGATACAAACTGGTAAATGCTCCAGTTAACACTGCCCAAAATAGCAAGAAAGTGGCACATTTCTCCTCATGAGAGCTCAGCATCATACTTTGAGCTGTGAAGTAAACTAGGTTACAGAGGCTTATTGGAAAACCTGCTTATTGCTGTTAAAGAAGGATTTAATGAACTTCAACAGTAAAGAGACTATAGACTTGAGGCAGATAATTTGAATACATTTCACAGGACAGATTGCTCTTCCAATCAAAGTGGGGAAGGTTCTCTGAAGTTCCTCCTTCAGTATCATTAGCAAATTTTAACATCTTAGATTTTCAGCCTCCCAGTAAGTTTTTCCTTCCTGCAACTTTTCCAGAAAGGACAGAAAAACATTACAAATGGCAAGAACAAACTTCAAAACAAAAATTTCTGAGGCATTTCCAGTAAGTGTGCAATAGTATAAATTAGGGCTATCGATTAGTCACAGTTAACTCATGTGATTAACTCAAAAAATTGCAGTTTTAATTGCACTGTTAAACAATAGAATCCCAATTGAAATTAATTTTTGGATGTTTGTCTACATTTTCAAATATATTGACTTCGGTTACAGCACAGAATACAAAGTGTACAGTGCTCATTTAACATTTTTGGTTACAAATAATTGCACTGTAAAAATAAAGCAGTATTTTGCAATTCCCCCCATGATAAGTACTCTAGTGCAAACTCTTTACCACGAAAGCGCAACTTACAAATGTAGATTGTTTTATTACATAACTGCACTCAACAAAATCTAAAACTTTAGAACCTACAAAGTCCACTCAGTCTTATTTCTTGTTCAGCCAACCACTAAGACAAACAAGCTTTGTCTATATTAAGAAGTGGGCAGTATTATCTCTTCTAATTTACAATGTCACCTGAAAGTGAGAACAGGCATTCACATGGCACTTTTGTAGTTAGCATTGCAAAGTATTTACATGCCAGATATGCATGACTAGCATATGCCCCTTCTCTGGAATGGTGGCCGAAGCATGGATATGCTTCCATGCTGATGACGCTCATTAAAAATGAATATGTTTAATTAAATTTGTGACTGAACTCCTTAGCGGAGAATTGTATGCCTTTTGCTCTGTTTTAACTGCATTATGCCATACATTTTATGTTATAGCAATGTCTCGGATGATGACCCATCACATGTTCATTTTAAGAACACTTTCACTGGAGTTTTGACAAAACACAAAGAAGGTACCAAATGTGAGATTTCTAAGGATAGATACAGCACTCAACCCAAGGTTTAAGGATCTGACGTGCCTTCCAAAATCTGAGAGGGACAAGGTACAGAGCATGCTTTCAGATGTCTTAAAAGAGCAACATTCTGATGTGGAAACTACAGAACCCAAGCCACCAAAAAAGGAAAAAAAAAACAACTCTCTTTTGCTAGTGGCATCTGACATGATGAAAATGAACATGCATTAGTCCGCACTGTTTTGAATTGTTATCGAGCAGAACCAGTCATCAGCATGGAGGCATGTCCTCTAGAATGGTGATTGAAACATGAACAGACATATGACTTTAGTGCATCTGGCACATAAATATCTTGTGACACCAGCTACAACAGTGCCATGTGAATGCCTATTCTCACTTCCAGGTGACAATGTAAATAAGAAGCAGACAGCATTATGTCTTGTAAAATCTCTTGTTTGTCTTAGTGGTTGGCTGACTATGAAGTAGGATTGAGTGGACTTGTAGTCTCTAAAGTTTTAGATTGTTTTGTTTGAGTGCAGTTATTTTTTGTACATAATTCTAAATTTGTAAGTTCAACTTTCATGATAGAGAGATTGCACTACAGTACTTACAATGGGGGAATTGAAAAATACTATTTCTTTTGTTTTTACAGTGCAAATATTTGTAACCAAACATATAAAGCGAGCACTGTACATTTTGAATTCTGAGTTGTAATTAAAATCAATATATTTGAAAATGTAGAAAATAGAATAGCATTTAAATATTTTTGAACCGCGCAATTAATTGCAATTAATATTTTTAATCGCTTGACAGCTCTTGTATTAATTAAAACCACTTATTGGTTTTGCACTTAGCTTAATCAAGAAGAAATATTTTGTAATCCAATTACTATGGAACAGCAAACAGATTGGATATTAAACTGTAAATATCAAATAGTCTATCTTTTTTTGTTTTTATGCTAGATTCATTTAACAAAGTTCAGGTGATAGAGGTTTTGAAGTGAGTTTGAATAACATTTGTCTCTTTGGTATGCCTAGCTATTTTGAGGTACATTTTCCCACCCTGAATTACTTAAATCCATACAGAACACAGCAAACTTCAGGTCTGCCTTTACAGAATTTCCTACTCTCCTCTCCTGGAAATGGTACGAGCCCTGAAGCCAGACCACCACCTAAAACACAGATCTCATGGGATCCCCCTCAATCTGTCCTCTCCCAACTGTGGTTAGCCTCTTCCACATAAGAGATCCAATCTCTTTTACTAACCACACTTCAGGGAAACGAAGGACATGGCATTATTGTATCAGGTTAAATTTGTTACTCTTATAAGAAACTTGGATACTACAGTAATGGGTGCTTTGTTAACCTTAATTTTTCTTTCTCTACCCAACTCCAGTTAATATTTAAAAAGTGGTTTCTAATTCCCTGTTCATTATTATGCTATTTTCTTCCCTTTGCCTTTTAGCCTTAAATATATTTCTGCTTCTTGTTAGATTTGAGACCAAGATTTCTCAGGATGGTTTTAATATTTCTTGATAACTTTATAAAGTGTCTAAATTTAATAAAATGGCCCATTAGGATTATCTGGTTTTACCTCCTGCATAATACCAGGCCATAGATGCTTACCCAGTTATTCTTGCATCAAAGCCAGTAACTTGTGCTTGAATTAGATCATATATTTTTGGAAGACAACCAATTTTGATTTAAAGATTTCAAATGGAGAATCCACCACATCCCTTTGTATGTTATTCCAACTGATGATCTCATTTGCTGTTAAAAATGTGCACCTTATGTCCAGTTTGAATGTGCCTAGTGTTAATTTACAGCCATTGGCTTGTGTTATTCCTTTGTCTGCTAGATTAAAGAGCCCTCTAGTTCAAAAAAATCTTCACCACGTAGAAAGATGTATAAACTGTGATCAAGTCATTTTAATTTTCTCTTTGATAAGCTAAACAGATTAGCTTTTCTAAATCTCTCCATGTAAGGCAAGTTTTTCTAATCTTCAAAACATTCTGAACCCTTTTCCAATTTTTCCAGAATCAATTTGTTGAAGAATGGACATCAGAATTGGACACCATATTCCAACAATGGTCTCATCAGTGCAGTCTAGAGTTAATACCACCTCCCTACTCCTACTTTGTAATTCTTGCTTATATAAGCAGGGGAATACAAGCAAGAATTCATCAGCTCTCTAAATCTTGGAATTTCTATACAATATAGATAACAATTTCCTAGCTCAAAGTATTGCATCCAATACAGGAAAAAATTCTGTGTTAGACATTGTCTTAACAGATAAAGAGGAACTGATCACAGAACTAAAAATTAATAGTAGCTTATGTACAAGTGATCGTGACTTAATCACATTTATTATGTGCAAGCAGAATAAAAATGTAACCTAGGAATAGATATACTTGATGCTTTAGTAGGGCCAAATTTACAAAGCTGAAAACAATTATGAGTCCAATCAGCCGGAGAAAGGTCTTAATCAGAAAAATATGAATGGTAATTGGGAATCATTTAAGAATCTTACTAGTTGCCCAAAGAGCCACAATCCTACAACTGAGGAAGAAGGCTGTACAGTTTTTAAAATGACCTGGTTTAGAGGGGAAATGAAGGCATCTATAAAAGTGAGTGAGTGTTTAAGTAAAACAAATGGACGAAAGGAGAAGCTGATCTTAATATAAATTATAAGTTAAGGAATTATAGAAAACTGATACGGGAAGCAAAGGGACACAAGGAGAACTCTATGGCCAGCAGAGTTCTAAAGATAAACTGAGTTACAGTTTTTAAAGTGTGAAATATATGGGACAGATAGGCCACCAATCCTTAAGAGAGGGGAGCTGGCTAAGCTAACAATGACTCATGTGACTCAAAGTGTATCTAGTTAGTCACACATCCACACACATCAGTAACAAAATTTAATTCCAAATACTTGTACAAATTAAGGAAAGCTCTTCTTCTAGCATAGATCTGTTAGTATAGTTCCTTACAAATGAGATATAGATAAGTGTCAGAGCCAAGACTAGAATCCATATCTCTGAGTTTCAGCACTAATAACTAATTCACAAGTCTGTAGTGTCTCCAGACCAAGTTATTTTTCTGGGAATTGGCTACAATATCTGAGGGGAAAAAAAAAACTCTGAAGTTGAGTACATTTCCACGTGTGTTAAAAAAGGCGCTTTAGAGACGTTGGGTAGTCCACGAAAGCTTATGCCCAAATAAATTTGTTAGTCTCTAAGGTGCCACAAGGACTTCTTGTTGTTTTTGCTGACACAGAGTAACACAGCTACCCCTCTGAAACATGTCATTATTAATCCAGTTTCACAGGTAGACTATATACCAACATTTGAAGCCATTTGTAGG